>NC_138727.1:14507534-14580662 GCF_965113295.1 Leuciscus leuciscus | reverse complement strand
GTTTTATGGAAAGCGCTTTGTGCACCTTTCTGGTTGTTGTAAAGGCGCTATATAAATAAAAATTGATTGATTGATTACTGAAACCGGAAAACCGGCCACAGATCCTGGTTCAGCAAGCACTTCAATCAAATCCTCCGTATCACCGGAAAAATCTCCAGAACACAACTCAATACATATTACAATCCACCCGCATTGGAGCAGTGACCTCAGCGGCCAGACGAGGTATCTCAGATGAGACGATCTGAATCTTCACGAGCATATCGCTCTTACATCTTTAACAATCTCATTGACCTCTGTCAAGCCAAGCCTACCTCAGCTCTTCCCAGTCTTTGGAGGTCCTAATCACTTGGCCTACATTTAACTGAGATGATATCCCCACTCTGAGTCTCCTGGCCACCAACACCAGAAGCCTAGATCAACCTGACTACTTTCCTTTCCTCCTTCCTCCTTCCTCCTTCCTCTTCATCCTCTCCCTATACATCCTTTTTTTTTTTCAATAAATAATTCTCCAACATTCATGGTTGTGGCGTGGTCCTTGCTCATGAACTTGTTTATAATACTAGATTATAATTGTTTGGATGCACCTGGCTATCCCATGATGTCATGTGTACTTCCAGAGAGTCATTTAGTGTACTGTCAATGGTGTTTCAGCCTTTTTCTGTAATCTCACATGAATTTATCTGTTATACAGCCACTGAAGCTTCAAGATGATGGAAGACAAAAAGAGCAAAGTTGTCCCAGTCATGTGAACAACTACTCCCACAGGAGACCTAGTTTTCTCAGGAAGTGACTAGACTTGGCAGACCAACGTTCCATGACCACCCTGTTTGCCTGACACTTCCACAACATACCTGCATGTCACCACACACCAGCAAGCACCTGAGACACTTAGGCCTTTGGGATTAACCAAGTCCACAACAGTACCTTTATACCTTCATCATATTTTTTTTTCCAGAATTGTGCACTATAAACATTCCTTGGGGGGAAATCTGGATCTTTCGTTTGTGCATCATTCATCTGTCAGAATGCATGTAAAGATGTTGTTTGGCGGCTTCAGTTTGTATAATATAATTCCAGTCTGTCTGTCACACTCTAGAGCAATTACTTGAACAGCAAATGACAGGGCTATAAATCACCCTCAAGCCAAAGTTCAGGCACTAACAGAGAACAAGTACAGTGTTGTGTGTGTAAAGGCAATAATGACATGACAGACTGGGGGCCTGAGAGAAAATGTTCAGTACACACAATATACAGTACACACATAGCATAGGTTTAAAATGCTCATAAACATCTTTATTACTGAATACAAACAGCCTTACCAGTACTTTATCACCAATATCATTTTGAAAAGAAAATACAGTCTTATTCAAGGAGACTTTGTTTTTTTTATTGAATCTAATGTATTTATTTATTTATTTTCTCAACAACATTTGAAAAAAAAAGAGCAAAAGTAAATCATTGTATAAGGGCCGGTTCTCAGAGAGCGCTTTTAATTAGTGGAACAAAATTCCATGCCTGATGAAAAATCTAGAAATTGTAGAAAGTAATTAAAAAGTTAGACTGTGAGGATATTCAAAACCAGAATATATGTATATATATATATATATATATATATATATATATATATATATATATATATATATATATATATATATATTAATTATATATATATATATATATATATATATATATTTATATATATATATATATATATATATATATATATATATATATATATATATATATATATATTATATATATATATATATATATATATATACAGTATATATGTCACATTCACGGTCTGTCATCGTCCTGTCTGCACTACAGTTCCCAGAATCCTCCTTGTTTCCACACCTGAACTCACTCCCTTCATTACCCACCTGTTCGTTATCTTCATCATCTGCATCACCTGTCTTGTGTTCATCTGTCTGTGTATTTAAGTTCCTTCTGTTCACTCCTCACTTGTCGGTCAATGTTTGTTTAATGTTAGGTTATCCTTGTTCTGAGCGCTTGCTCCCTGTTCCTTGTATTTGTAATAATTGAGAATTAACTTTTGTTTCTTCATCCTCGAGTTCGCCTCCTACTTCATCCACCCAGAAGCCTGACTATATATATATATATATATATATATATATATATATATATATATATATATATATATAATCAAAAACATAGTAAGTTCTCACTTGTAGTTGATGATGTGTCATTTGTTCATGAGTTTCATTCCTCCATGCATTGCTTTGTTCTCTGCTGGCTGTAGGAAATGGATTTTACTCCTAAACAATTAGTCATGTCATTTTCCCATTTATACGATCTGTAGAGAGCCGCAAGCTTGAATATTTCTCTGCGTTATTGATCTGAAAACATTATGAGTTCCATTTCATATCACATGTCTCTAATAACCATGCAAATGATGGAAAACAATGGTGACTACAGTGAAACTTCACGTAAGCAGAAAGTAAGTGATGCTGCAGCATTATTCAACAGGCTTGCATTTTGCTTCCACACTGACAGACTTCTTTTTTTTTTTTTTTTTGCTGCGTAAAGACAGTCGTACTCCAGTATGAGTATAAATAACTGTTGACAATATGTACAGGGAGAGAAAAACTGTCTAAATGTCAATTACAGACAAAATATCGCTTTTCAGTGGTTTTGTAGAGCACCTATTGGCCCAACGTTGGAATCCAACGGCGTGTGTGAAGGCTTAATGCCTGTAGGTCATTTATGTGCACTTCTTTAAAGTTCACTTCATTTATTAGAATTCAGTTCCAATTTGATTCTCTGTGCTTAATCTGACTCCAATTTCAAATGATTATTAAATTTAGACTGTGTTTCTAATTAACAGCTGATCATAAGATTAGTTATGGTTTAATTTAGATATTTGATTATTCTGGGTATCACATACTTTCGATTATTAGTTTATTAGGGATCCGATGTCGCATAGATTCTCACGCCAGCCGGGTACGTGGATCTCATGGTCACAAACTCACCAGTCTGATCTTAGGTGCAGGGTTAACTATTACCTTCAAGTCGGCCGCCTACTGCTGGCTCGTGCAAAAAGTGTAGTTTGTTTAGTCACTTCCATACAAGTTGCTAAGTCATTGATAGACAAAAATAGAAAGGTTTCAGATGACGTGCATTCTGCTTCGTGAGCCTTCCATTTGACATATTTGCAGAAACAGCAGACTCTACTGAGGATATGTTTACACGACAACGATATACTTAAAACTGAGAAGTTTTTCCTTCGAATTTTCTGTGTACAGACGACACCATTTTCGAAACGATCCCCATTCACACGTATTTGCGGAAAAGACTAAAAACCCTGTGTTCTGCTGCCAGGCCATTAGATGGCGATGAAACACTACGTAATGTGCATGTGCATGACTTCATCATCTTCAGAGATTCGCGTTTTTGTTGTTTACACGAAGACCGTTTTCAAAAGCTTGCACTTTGAAACCCGTTTCCAAACTTTTGCGTTTCGAGGCCACCAAAACGCCGTTGTCGTGTAAACAAACCGTCAAAACGCATACAAAGTTTTACTTTTTTAGTTGAAAACAGTGTCATGTAAACGGCCCCTTAATCTACTGGTCATAATGATTTCAGTAGAATACAATAATCAAATGTAACATTTTATTCGTCGGGTAAAAATGTATCATGTCTACTAAACAATTAAACAATTAGAAGCCAATTCAGAAACGATAAATACATAACATCAATTGCTCAAAGATGAATCTAAGAGTTAGAGATGCATACCTGACAGCAGAGAGTAAAAGCAGTTGTGTGAGTGTTCTGGGAGCAGGACTCAAGACACTGACAAAGCACTGCGTGGGGTTTTCTGGTTACAGAATCCCCCTGACTCTTTTGCCAGTGACTCTTTTGAGGGAGAGGAGCAATGATTATCAGATATCTTGAAGGGACACCACCTACAACAGAAGAACAGAATTCTCAAGAACAGAATTATCTTCTAAGTTTTCAATCTTTCTTATAATATAAGTGACTGCAGTGAAATTGAGACCATTTTACCAATCACACATGAGATATTTAAAATGATACCAATCAGGAAAGAATTTAAATAATGTAATTTAAACATGTAATAAATGCAGGATATAAGAATAGCAACATGAGTGTCTGGCATCAGAGTCTTTTTTCAGTGGTCAAATGCCCCATGATGGAAAGGGGGGCTTGGGGATGTAGGCATTTGAGCAAATGGCTTTCTTTGATTTCTTCTCTCCAGATGGTTGTATTGTTTTATTGTATTATTATACTGATTGTTTGATCTAGATCTTAATTTAGATCTCCATAATTTATTTATTTATTTTTTGCTTTATAGTATGACGATGAATCTAGTGTTTGAGAATGGCAAAATTTGTAAACACTACACATAAAATGCATACATTGACATTAGAGCATATTCATCTACTTTTGCATTTACAATATATATTTTGGTGTTATGAAACTGACCTTCACGTCACTTAATTTTCACGGAAAAGGTTGTCAAAAGCAGGGAAAGAGTAAAGTACATTTAAAGTAAATTCCTCTGTGCTTTACCAGTGGACTAGCCTGCACAAAAATTCAAATACTCAGAATTAGGAATGTATCTGTTTTCTTTATAAATCAATAATTTCAAACAATTAAGTTTACAAATTTAAGTTTATAAGACAGAATGTAAAACTATGTCAATTTTTATTTAATAGGCTATTAAATCAAAAGAGTAAACAACTACAAGCCAAGTATGCTTAGAATATTTAATTATACTTTTAAGTATATCTCGATCAAAAGATAAAGTACAAGACATAGGCCAAATATACTTTGACTTTTCTGTTAGTATAACTCAAGTACACTTAGGCTAAGTGTAATTTTAAGTATTTTTCAGAGACGTACTTGGAGTATATTTAAGAGAAGGACATACAAAGTACACTGAATATTTACTTTCTTGTTTTTAGTTTAAAAGAAGTATAGTAACAGCACACTTGAATAAACTTCTTTTTCATAATGCTCTTACCCTAATTCATTGGTGAGGCAAATCCACTAGAAAGATAAAAACTTTGTTCTCGTTTCATTGCTGCTAGGGGTGTACAAGTGTCTGCTTTTGTATGTTAGGTTTGTAATGTACAGAGTCATTGTGTTTGTCCTCCAGAGTTTTTTCAGATATTTCAAGGCTGATGTTCCTTATTTTCCATTGTTATTGCTGGCCTTATTTTTTTTTATTTTTTTTTAACAAAGACCCTATCCAGGAAGCCAAAGGATTTTAGAGATGTGTTCTGTGAAGGTTTGTTTTTCTGCTTTGATCTTTACCCAGGTGCCACCCACATACTTGAAAGTGGGTTCTTGCAGGAGGGTTATGATGTGTGAGCTAGTGAAACTGTAAGGCTGGTTTTGCTTCAATTCACACTTGCACATTTGATTGTGATTCACAGCATCATGTAGGATACCTGCCTCAGTGATCATAATTAACATGTTCATCGAGGTGATTCCCACAGCAGTTTGCAGAATACATGATGCTTCAGTTAAGTGGTCAAATGATCCTACATTTGAGGATTAATAATACATTTTTATCTGACATTCAAAACTTGCATTAAATACTTTATAGTGGTTAATATCCAAAAACATTGTCTTACATTTGTATTCCAAACATGATCATGTGATTTGACAAGGCAGAGTATTGGGAAACAAATGTTTAAAGTTTTTTTTTTTTTTTTTAAATTAACAACATTTTAAAGGGGTCATATAATGGTACATGCACTTTTACAAGTTAATTGTACTGAAATGTGTGTTGGCAGTGCCTGTACACAACCATCATAAAAATCCATCCAGTGTTTTTTTGTTTTTTTATCTTATTATATGTTTTCCCCTCTCTCAAATTGAGCTGTTCGATTTTGTGACGTCACAATATCGACGCCCCTCCCACGATCTTTGATTGACAGCCGCAGTTCAAACACAGACTCCGCCCTCGCTCGTGAGCGAGCTGTCAATCATAGTCCGCGCGTCTCGCTGGAGCACTGTCTCTGACTGTCTGTGAGCAGAATGGCGTCTAAGCCAGTGGTTCTCAAACTTTTTACACCAAGTACCACCTCAGAAAATATCTGGCTCTCTAAGTACCACCGTGACCATAATGACCAATATGAAAATACAGTAGCGTAGTAGACCTAACTATTCAGCTACAGTTATGCACAGCTCAAAAATGAGGCAGCTTAATTTCTAATAAGAATATTTATTATTGTCAGCCACTTTAAACATTGTAAAAACACAGTTTGAACATTAACACTGCACTGTGCTGCTTACATACAGGTAAATAAAAAACTTAAATAATGATTCAATTCAAATGTATTGCACCTAAAAGTGAAATAAAAACTGTAGCCTACTGTACTTAAAATTTTAATAAAAAATAAAAAAACACAGGCTGTGTATTCATATTTAACCCTTTTAAACGTACATTTAAAATATTCTGGCTAACCCCTGTGACGGTCACCAGCTGGGGTGCCCTTGAGAGCCACCAGAGGGCACTCCAAATCAGACTATTGTCATTCCCTCACAAACTACATTTCCCATAACTCACTGCTCAGACTCTTCATCCATTATCACATTCACCTGTGTCTCATTTTCTTGTTTAGCTCACCCCATACAAGCCTGGTTTTCTCATTTATTATCTGTAAAGTCTTGTTGATGTCTCACTGCATTTCTGACTGTGTTTGTATTCTTTCACGTCTCTTGGTTTTTGGATTTATTGCCTGTTTCGTGGATTACTCTTTTGCCCCGTGTTCCTGCCTTGTGTTTGTTTGTATGGACTGCCTGCCTGCCTGTGTTTGACCTTGCCTGTACTTTGGATTACCCTGTTCAATAAATACTGCATTTGGATCCTCAACCTTTGTGTCTCAGAGCAGTTCGTGACACAATTCTTGTTCCAAAATGCATTTGTCTTACCCTGATTCACTTTATGGTAAGCCTATTGTAATTAATTTTTTTTTTTTTTTTTTTTTTTTTTTTTTTTTGAAATTGCATATACAGTACAGCAGGGGTCGGCAAGTAACTTTGGCCGCGGGCCAATATTTTTTTTAGCCAGTAGATGGTGGGCCAGCTACACAGTAGGCCTATGGATACAAATTAAATACTTTTATATAGGCCTATAATCGCGGAATATGATCCGTCACCGTCCGTGGATCATTCGTTCAATCGTTTTTTCAAATTAAAACCAAAAATAAAAAGATGAAAAACGACTTGTTTTTCCATTATTTATTTCCTGAACTAAAATGAAAAAACGAATAACAATGGGTTTTCTGATTTTCTGATTGTGCTCAGATCAAAAATAGAAAAAAATTATTACTGGATTAGACATTTTAATTTTGATTTTTAATTTAACACCTTAGGCATATATCAAGGAAATCATTTTAAACAAATCAAGTAGCCTACTATTGTGGTAACAGATTACAGCCATTTTAATAAAGGTGTGAATAGCAATCATACTCATTCGCTTACAGTCCGACTTTTGAACTTTATTCCTTTTTTTTTTGTATTATTATTTATTCGGGACACACACATACACTAAGGAGTTTAAGGAGTTCTGCGCGGGACTGTTTTTTTTCTGTCCCGCTCCCACAAGGTTCTATTCAGCAACCGCTTAAAATAGGCTACACTTTATTTCCCGACCTGACGGTTCCGCAAAATTTAGATCTCGTTTCCATAATCTCACATTCAAATGTCTCTAACGGCAAGAATGAGATTAAGTAGCCTATAATAAATGCTATACAAAAATTGTGTTCGTGTCAATATAAATATTAGGCTATTTTAACATTGTACTGTCAGCAGAGAAAAAAAAACACAGAAAAATATTATGAAATATAAATAGCCTAACATAAATTAAATAGGACAAAGCCTATCACTCAAATTTCTAAGCAACATAAACGAAAATCATATTGCCCTACTGACAAATGAAGTAGGCTATTTTCTGCCGAACTATTTCAAACATCCTTGCAAAAAAAGGAATGTTGTTGACTGACAATGGTTTCAGTACCAAACAGCTCCTCAGATAGGTGTACGGGCGGTCAGAATTAAGTGCGGATACGCTGTCAAAAGATGTCGGGAGTGCGAGTGGGCTATTGTCAGTCAGACCGGCCGCTCCATCCAAAGTACCCTACACCAGAGTTCTGACCACTACCGTCTTTTGACGCGCGAATGGACAAAGTGGTCAAGCGTATAACTAGACGCGGCAGGCGCGAATTTGACGCGCTATTCGCGTCCGGTGTGAACGTACAGTTATACTTTAAAATGTAAACCCCGCGCCGCATGATTCCCTATGGGTGTTTCACACAGTATGCGGCGGTGAAATCGCCGCGCGACTACGGCTTTTCTCAAGTAGTGGAAGAGTTTTGTGCAGCATTTAGGACTTCCAAAATAATCCGGCGGGCCAGAAAATATTGCTGGCGGGCCAGTTTTGGCCCGCGGGCCGCCAGTTGTCGTTCCCTGCAGTACAGTATATGTCACTCGCCCATCCGTGCCTCAGCATATCTGTAAATGGAGAAAAGTTGCTCCGGCTACTTTGGCACATGTATGGTGGGCAGGGCCGGCTTTGCCGACAGGCGACACAGGCGGGCGCCATCTGCTGGACGGGGCGCAAAATTGCAAAAAAAATAAAAATAAAATAAATTAAATGTATGTATCATATTATGAAAGCTGCGCACACGCTGTACACTTTTACTGTGCACTGTCCACACTGCTTGTATTTGTCCATTTCTTTTACTAGATTATATTACAATCCTAAAAAACGACTGAGTCACTCTGACAGGCAGCTGTCAAACTCACGCGCGTTGCTCAGCAACCGGGAGTGGCGCGAAAACATCTGACAGCTGGTTTTAGCGCTTTAAATTAGGGGTGTGCGATATGACGATTTTTGATCGTGGACGATTAAAATGTCTCCACGATCTGCTTTTGAAGAAATATCTAGAATCGTGCATTATATCTGTTCTGGCGCCTCTGTCCCAACATACTGAACAACGCGACGTACATAAAATGTTAATGCAGCGGAACGGGACTGCAGTTCACAAAAGTTCATATTTGCATGTGCTTTAATGCCTTGTCGGTTAAACATTTAATTCGCGTGCTGATGCGCTGTTCTAACGTGTGCGTTTCTCAGCGCGTAGGCCTACACGTGAAGCTCACATGCACTAAAAGCCTGTCTACCAGTGCCTTGATACTGGACTAAGTTATCTTTCGAGTCTTATTGTGCTGTTAAATACACACAAGGTTTACATAAACAAAGTCGGTTATGTCTAAAGTGAAAGCAAACTTGAGAAAATTGAGAGAAAATCTGCTTGTCAAATGCGTGTATATTAGACGCGTCGCGCGCAGCTCTTAAAGAGACAGTAGCAATAGTAAACACGCTGCCGCTTGTCCTTAAAGGGATAGTTCACCCAAAAATAAAAATTATCTCATCATTTACGCACTCTAATGTTGTTCCAAACCTGTTTTAATTTCCTTCTAATAGTTTCTAATATTTTTCTAATATTAATATTTTGAAGAATGTGGCTATCAAAACAGTATAGCTGGTCCCAGCACCTGCCCTTTTGCCCCTTGGTGCCCAAAGTGCCCTTTTGTCAAGGCAAAATTTCCTCTCCTTTTTTTTTTAATTAAAGGCCCTTTTGTGGATGCCTGCCCAATCTAACTATTAGTAAAATTAATGAATAATAATTTAGCCGTAAATAAAATGACCCACATGATGACATTTCACCTTACAAACTCATCCGGGACGATTCCTCACGCTGCACGCGCATTTTTTAAATTTGCGCGGCTACGCGCACTACCAGAGGATATCTTCAACTCTGCGGCTGCTGGTAAGTGGTGTTTCATTCTCAGCGAAGTGCTTTTGATGTTTGTTTACTTATTATTATTATTATTATTTTACAAGAACGACGTGAAGAGAGCATGCAGACAGAGATGTTGTTTATATTGCTGTGTGTAGGCTGTAGAAGTAACGTTAGCTTGCTGTTTGAGAGAGACAAGTTTCAGAGGGTCTGGTCTTTTTATGTTATTTGACTAAAAACTATTATTTATACTTTAAACTATTGTTATTATTTCTACAGTACTAATAAAATAAAAAAACGTAGAGTGCCTTAAAAATTATTATCACAACACTGGTAAGGCTTACCAGTATCTTATGTTTTGTGTGCAGCAGCCTCTGTGAACATCTCCCCTAGCAGCCTGGGCAGAGTCTGCAGCTTTACAGCAGGTCCGTGAGCTAGTGAGCCAGTTCCAAACACTGTCAGCAATCTTTACATCTTGTCATGGTCACATAAAAATTGTTTAATCAGCTAATATATCTCCTATATGTTTGTTTTAATGTCTACAGTCTCAGATCAACTCCAGCAGTATCATCATCAGCAGCAGCAGTAACAACAACAACAGCAAAGGCAGCAAACTCACTTAAGGACTTTAGTAAGAATTTACCAGAACAGGTACCACATTAATGTTAAAAATCTTGTAAAGTATTAATTGCTGTATTTTTTCTGTTTGCTTTGTTTTTATTTTCATTGTATAAATGTAACACTTGTATTTTTGTAAATCAGTTTATGCCATGAAAGTAGCCACAGATGCTGACATGGCATTAAATAAAACTGTACTGTACTGAACGAAACATGGGCCACGTTGATTTTGTCCTACACAGTTTACTATTACAGCTGTTCTTTATTATTCTGTTTAACAGAGAAGAAAAAATCCATCAGGTTGGGACAACTTAAGATACTTCAGTTTCTAATCCCAGAGTTATTAATAGGTGCACATACATATATTTTTTTTTTACTCTTAAACTTAAAACTAGTCTTTTCTGTTCTGTTTCTTTTTCAAAACTGCATCAATGCATTTGCTGCCGTATCGATACAGAATCCTCCATATTGATATATTGCTGTATTGATATTTTGAGCACAGCCCTATTTAAAGCCTTGTTCCATGTGCCCCCTTTTATACTTTGAGCACCTGCCCCTCCAGAGGTATCTGCACGGCCCTGTGGGGGAGTGGCATAGGTTAGTTGTCACAACGAGCGAGAAAGGTCGACTTGCAGCACACTAAATCTTGAACCTCTGGGAATCACCCGCTGAATAGAGTCATAGCTCATATATAAATTGAGAATCAACAGTGGCTTGTCTTTTCAGAGATGGTGAGAACTGAGGGATTTGAAATGTTGTAAAAGCGATGTACAGAGATGGCATTTTTATTACTCAACAGGTTAGTAAGGTATTGTATTGAGCAAATAACTTAGCTCTCTAACAGAGTTCATTGGAAAGCAGTATCTGTTGTAAAGGGTCATTTCATTATGGTTGTTGTAGTGCTGTGCTGGGATTTATTTTCAAGGATGTAACATATATTAATGGGTATAGCAGTAACGTCCTTAGCTAGTCAGCTTGAGATCCTCTCTATCTAAACTGGTGATATGACTAGTAGTGAATGTTTTATGAGCAGTAGGATAACCATATTCATTCGCAGAGCCAAAGCACAACCAAAACATTTTTTTTTTTCGCAAAATGCATGGGTGCCATTTTTATCACAATAATTATAAACCCTTATGTTCAGGAGAAAAACAGTTTTATTATAAAACGTATTATTTGATTTGATTCATTTAGAATAAAAAGTATTCAAAAAGATATGAATCACTGTTTTAAATAGCTTCCCCAACACTGGAGGCATATATTCAAATGCTGCTGGAGATAAATATATTTTAAACTTCTTTTTAAACAGGATTTGACTTGAAGGTGAGTAATGATGATTGTATTTAATTCTTAGTAAAATTATCATTTTAACTTAAAATCATAATACAATTGTATTGTTTTCTGTAATTTTATCAGCATGTGGATCTTAATTAAATGGTCAAAATTGAATAACGGTGAAGTCTGCAGCCACCAACGATTTAAAATGATTCACAAGGCCGTGACACCTATTTAACTAATTATTTGTCCAATTGACTCCCACAAGTAAGTGCTGTGTGCAGAGTTAAAGGCCCTAATTAAAATCTGGAGTTGATAATGAAGTTATTTAAGGGATGCAGATGAAGTGAATCACTTGAGAATGAGGTTGGTATTTAAAGTTTCATCCCCGTTGACTTAAAAACAAAAACAAAAGCATTCATTTCAGGTTAAGTATACAACAATATTGGGTGTACATTGACTGAATCTTTCACACACACACAAAAAAAAAAAAAAAAAAAAAAAACATGCCTTCTGTGTAAATCATTTGTAAAGCCATTTTAGGTAAATTGGTGCAATTCATTCAATGCCATAATTTGCGTAATGGATTTATAAACAATTTAGGCACATATTCAATCTAGTTGTTTCATTAGCTTGTGCAACAACTTAGTTTTCCATTAGACAAAAGATCAGATGAGTGGAAGTATTGCAGATTCTTTTTGGGTTCTTCAACTTCAAGTTATGCTATATTTATTCGACAAATACAGATGATGATGATAACATATGTATGCATATACATATTTTACTGGTAATATTACAATACATGATATGAAAAACAATTATATGAAAAAAGTTAGAATAAACGATTCACCTGCATCTTGATTTGGCGACTATTCTAACTGCCTCAAAAATCAAATATTGATATGCAATAAATCTTGATTGATTTGAATAATTAATCAGCATATCATGTAATTCATTGAATTAAACATTTAAATCGACTGAAAGTTCTAATTCTGCACATTCTATGCATGACTTTTGTTCAAACTGAATGAAATACCAAAACTTTAAACTGGAATGCAATCTTGCCTTATACTGTAGGTGAGTCACAGTCAGTTGCTAGTCATGAAAATCACAATGTTTGGCCTCGTACTGGACAGCTTTTTTGCAGATTAGTTTAATTAAATGGTATTTTCAACTGGGGAAGAATTTAAAGTCTGCATGAAATGGAAGTTACAATATCTTCCCCTTGTTATGACGTATATAAGAGTTAAAACAGCTTTTCAAACAAGAAAAAATTGTAGGGCGGGACTTGAGGGAATTGATTGGATTGTTTGGTTTGCTATTGTCATTAGGCTTGTTCGACATCATGCAGCTCTGCGCAGACCGATCGGCGGCTGACGTGAAGCAGTGCATGTCGGTTCGAAATTTTGTCCGACTTGATACAGCGCCAACGCCAACGCCACGTGACTGTGACGTATTCCATCAAAGTACCGCGAGAGCGATTCGAGAGTAGCTGGAGAACTCAGCCAGCGCAGCTTCTCAAGAGCGGCTGCACGAGCTCTGATGACGACACAGCTGTTCCACGATTGCCCGGATTCACCGCATGACAACGATCACGTGTGTTTTGTGTTTATTCGAACACCTTTAGTTCCTCTAAAGCTCACAAATCAGTTTTTTATAACAGTAAACACTCTTTTCATGTAGTTGCGATGTTATATTATGTCATGTTTATCAAATTAAAACTGGTTAAAATACGTAGACTCCACTTCATTGATAGTAGCTTATGTTGAACTTTATTCTTGTTCAAACAGACGCTGTATGAAGCAGTACATAAAGTATTGAATGAAAATGTCTCTGAAACATCTGTATTATTTGGCAAATATTGCATTTATTTCACTTAAGCTGTGGTAAAGTATGCAAACACCACGTGAGCGGTCACTACGGGAACCAGAAAGTGTCCGACTTCACGTCTCCGTTTGCAGCTCCTCCCTGCCTGCACGCGGCTACTCTCGCCGATCGGTTACATCCAGCCGCAGCCGATGTCGAACACACCTATTGTCTCCTGTGAGTGACTGGTTGTCCCACCTTCACACTAGTAAACATGTAATTAGAGAAGAGAAGAGATGTTGCTGCTAGAGGGAGAGGAAGTTACTTTGGTCAAATATTACGAGGGCCCATGAAAAAATATATAATAATGATGCTCACAGGTAAATCATTAATAATAAATACTGCAATATTCCATAAAAAAATAATAGTATGATAGTATGTTTTCAAATTACAATTAACACTTATTTTAAAGAATCAAGGCCTTCCTCACGAAGATCAATGATATAGGACTACATGGAAATATAAATGACTTAGTATTAAAGCAATAAAACTGAAATTAATTTTAAATGTAAATAATAAATCAAATAAAATGGGTCAGGGCTAATGTAAGGCCAGCATCCCGACAGCACTGGCCGGCACACTGCCAGCTAAAATCCCTTAAGGCCCAGCGATGGAGTGGAGCCCTGCATCAGATGTTGAGGAAAAAGATAATTACAACCTCTCAAAATAGAAAACCCTTCATTTTCATTTTTGACTTGGGGAAACCACACACCGATGGAGAGCGAAAAGGAGGAGACAGAAGAAAAAAAAATGTTTCAGACAGCACATGTCCTCACAGGGCAATTTTCTTGTCAGGAGCAAACATTTCAGAGAAACATTTAGATGACATCCTGGCTGTATCATGTCATTCATTATGCAGTTGGTGTTTAAATTCAAATTTCTTTTTAAAGTAAAAGAAAACAACTACAAATTGAAGCACATACTGCTTTCCTGGTATAAATCATGGTTACTTTTTGAACATAGTATTTAAGCTTCTCCTTTATTTGCCTGTTTTTATGATCTTGACCTGTTTTTAAAAGAGACGATTAACTTTACATAATCATACTTATAGATGAAGTATGTAATTTTTGGGATGTTAAACTGCTTTCTCCAGTCCTAGTTTAGTGTGCATAGACAACTATAACTAAACCATTTGTAGCAGAACAAACAAAACATGGCTCTGTTAGTTTGATCATCCGTTTCTCTGACCAATGAAAGCCTGGAAATAATACGGTGAAACCTGCAATTACATTTGATGATGCACATTTCACCTTTTCACCCGTTTTCTGTAATTAAAGCATGTTACTTTAATACCCATAATTTATCTTCACAATAAATAGTAACATAGAAAGATCAAAATATGAATATCATTGTAATGCAAGTATGTTTCAACATGTAATTCCTTATACTTCCTGTCCTTTGGTGTGTGTACCAAAATAAAATGTCTAAGTTACTAATGTAATAGTCCAGCCCGATCTCATGAAAGTGCGTATCTATGGGCCAGTTGCATAAACATAGCCATTATGTTAAGACTGTGTCTTAAGAACTAGTATGATCAACTAGAAGTTAGTTAGGGGTAATCAGTCTTACTGTTCGGTGTCAAATTAGACCAATCTACGTTTTTATGTTACTGACTTTAAAAAGTTATTAACAGTTTTAAAGAATAAAATTGGATGACTAACTTGTAAGACTAGTCTTAACAGTTTATGCAACTGGCCATATAGCACGAATTATATTTCTCGTATCATTTATACGGCAAAACGATTTTTTTGCGTACATATGATACGCAGTTTTCGGCGTACATATGATACGCACTTTATGGCGTGTAATACGCACGCACTCCACACCCCTAATCCTACCCAAGGGGTTTACAGTGCGTATCATTTGCACGCAAAAACTATTTTTGCCATATAAATGGCACGAGAAATAAAATTTGTGCTATAGATATGCACTTTCATGAGATTGTGTTGAATAGTCTTACTTAGCCAGACTCTACCGCAGCTTTCATTGGTCAAGGACCACCCAACAGGACATTTGACTGACATGTAACCAATCACAGTTCGTTTTAGGGTAGTCCTACACTGTAAAAAAAAATTACTTCCCCAAGTCAAAAATTTCAAGTGACCGATAACATCTACATTTTTCAATTAGTCTGATGTATTATTTCTCATTGAGCCAATGTTAACAGACTATTGCAACAAGAATTTCACTTGGGCCAATTGAAAAATGTAGATGTTATCGGTAACTTGAAATTTTTGACTTGGGGAAGTAATTTTTTTTTTACAGTGTATTCTCTACCCTAACAATTCTCAACAGCATTGCTGAAGAGTCTGGCCTGGGAGATGGGGGAGTCGAGAAAGCGAATCTTGTCGACTTCCTTCATCTCAACCGGGTTCAGCCAGATATGGCATTCCTGGACCACTAGCATTGACATCATCTGCCCAAGGGACAGCACAATGACTGTCGCATGACGCATTTCCTGCATTAACCCCGGGTCAGAACTACCCTCTTGCAGCTCTTTGAGTGCCTTGGCCTGGTATACTTGTAGGAGGTACATGGCATGCAGGGCAGAGGCGGCCTGTTTAGCGGTGCTGTAAGAACTTAAAGGCCTTGGATGGGAGACGCGGATGACACCGCCAGGTGGCTCCACCTGTGGGATCTCCACTTACTCTTTGACCGCCCCACCATCGAGGTCAGTGAAGAGCAGAGGAGGCAGCGGAGCTGTTTCTGGCAGAAAAAGGTGCGTTCCACGACTTTGTGACCTCCTGTGCACTTCCGGGAAGAAAGGCACTGGAGCAGGATGCTGCTGTTCAGCATGCCCTGCCCCAAGAAACCAAACTTACAGCCACAATCTTTTGGGACACGGTGGAGGGTTCCACTTGAGCCCAATTCTCGCGGCGGCCCAGGAAAGCATCGCAGTCAGCTCTGGGTCGGACTCAAACAGCGCTACTCTCCTCGAAGGGGGCAACGCAGCTGAATCTTCATCCCTCATCTAGCCTGCCCTCCGATGCAGCAATCGACAGAAAAATCCTCCGCGGGAGCCCCGAATGAGATGGTGGGACCACCATGAGAAGGCCCAGCAACCACAGCAAGAAGATGGAAGAGAGGAGTGAAGTGGGCGGGAGGGGGGACTCACCCGCCCAAATAACCCTTTCTGTAATCCTCAGATCACCCTGTGTATTAACCCAAGTGGCCCTGTGCGCATCAAAGGCCAGACTGGGGAATACCAGAGGGGACTCAACTTTTTCAAGGTAATTTAGTCTTCATCTCAACATCGCGATGGTCATCTTTCCGCAGTGGGTACATGACTTATCAACGAATGCCACCTCAGCATGCTTACAGCCCAGACACGTGAGGCAGAGATCATGGCTGTCAGACGGGACCAGGAAATGACCGCATCCAGAAAACCAGGTCTGATTAAGCGAAAGCTTAATGTGAGTTTGCCCAGACACGTGAGCCCAGACACGTGAGGCAGAGATCATGGCTGTCAGACGGGACCAGGAAATGACCGCATCCAGAAAACCAGGTCTGATTAAGCGAAAGCTTAATGTGAGTTTGAAAAATGCTTTACATACCTGGAAATCTCACTCGCCAATGTGCATTTGCTTGTTCTGTTACCACTTCTGACTGATAGGGAACTATTTTTACCCTCATTCATTTGAATACATTTTATTACGTGAAGACAGAAGACAGAAAAGCTAGACATTTCTCTAGCTGGGGATGGGAGATGTCTTCATATTATTAGTGTATGAAACTATGAATATGAAAGCACTCTGTGTGTAATCATTATTTCTCAGACTTTTCTTCAAGACCTCTGGCCATCTCATCTTGATGTGTCACCATCTATGAGACTAATCTTTTCTAATAGAATAGCTAAACCCAGCCCTGTCATCCCGCTACTTCAATCTGTATCAGTGGACATGAGAAACTCTTTTCTAACCATTCAGAGTGCTAATGTGGCTATTAGAATGTCATAATCCTAAAATATGCCTCTGCACCAAACACATAAACACACATAGACTGAAAGGAATACTTCTGTTAATCATTGCCTAAAGAAACACATTATGTGCTGTTTAGATTCTTATTGAGAAGGGGAGGGGAAGGGGGTTCTGATCTTGTTGATAACAGTATTTTGTCTTCTTTGAATTTTGTGGCAGTTATAATAGCTGGCATCAGCATGTAATTGTCAAGTGACTGCTCTCTATAGTGAGATCTAATAATAACTATACATAAGTCCTAATTCATTACTTCTGCTTAATTAGTGAATGCTTTGGAGAATTTAACATATTTGTAGTTCTCATTAATGTTTTTTCTATTATAAAAAAATAAAAATAAAACAAACTCCTGAAAAGTCAGCTGCAAAGTCAAAAGTTCTTTAACAAGTATAACTATAGAAACCAAGCAACACTGTTTGAGGTTAATTGCTGACATTCATTTCCATAGACAATTCTCTTAAGAGGCATAGACAAGCAATCATGCCTTCATTGTTTAATTTTTTTATTCTTTTAAGCACACTGAAATACAATTATGATTTGTGCGTCTCTAGGTCTTTAGTTTGTAGTAATTTTGACTAATTATGCATATTTATTCCCTGGTCTGAAGAATAAATGTTTTCTCATTTTAATTCAGTCTAAAACAGTTAATACAAACACAGACCTTAATTTAACCATACTGCATGTGTACTGAATGTCCACTATATTGTTTTCAGGTAACATTACACAAAGAAATATTGACATAACCATTTGAATCAATTTAATAAATTGAACCATACAAGTATGAAAATGATAATGTTCAGTTTGGGGGGATTTTTCTGTGGTTCTTTTCGCAGCTTGCATCATTAGGGGACGGCATGTGCTTGTCTTTATGAGTGATTCATTGAAACGCTCATTCAGTCTATTAAATAGGAATTGATCAAGTCTCTGGCTGGGATCAAAATCACATACCCTCTTGAGGTATTTATTTTGAATAAGTAACAACCGCTAAAAAGGTATGTTCTATGTAGTATTAATATGAATGTAATCTGGACATACTACATTCGCCATGTTGTCATTATCATGTGACCTATCAGCATCAGTTGTGTCGCTTCACTGCCATTCATAAATCCTCTCCCGTGGCCTCATGGGATAGTAAAGTGTCCATCGTATGCACACTTCAGAATCTTCTTCTCCTCTACTTCAGAAGTAGGTCATCCAGGTACTTTTCGTACTGTGAATTCGGACATACTTCGTTTGTCACATACTGTTTTTCGCCTATATATAATAGGGAAGTATGCAATTTTTGGATGCAGCCTCTTTCTTTATCAGTGAGACATTGAATCTTTCACTCAAATGATTAATGATCAAAAGCACTGATTCATTCAGGAACAAAACACCACTACTACTACTACTATGTGTTGCTCAAAGATGCGCAATGGCTTTGGCTTTGTAAAAAAAACAAAAAAACATGTAAATAACACTCTCAAATCTACAGCAATAAATCAACTTTTTGAAATTTCAATTCTTTACAAATTTATTTTCCCCCTCTTATGTGATATTTAGAGACATGTTCAACAAACCTATGTAAACCCCATTTGGGAATTGAAGACTATGTTTTGGAAATACATCTTTATCATTTTCAGGTACAAGCAATATCCATTCATCCACTTTATGCACATTCCCCTTAATGGTAGGATGACCTTTAAACAACTGTTCAATGGTGGTATAATATGCAAGAAATGTCATGCTTTTCTTATGAAAACCTTTGACACCAAAATGTGCTCTTGATGGACCAAAGTCAATGCTGCACATTCAAAACTAATCTACCCTTCATTCACAGTGTGAGCTGCAAATATAGAGGACTCTTGCTTGACCTATTTCACATGTCAATAAATAATAGCTACTTGTAACACATCCACACGTGTGATGCGTGTAATGTCAAGCAAATGAAGGTATGTTGTGTAAAGAATCTATTTATGGGATTTATATCACACACACTCACACACAAGCTACTCAATTTACAGCCGAATCTCATTTCTGCTATTTTCTGCCCCTGAACCGTAGCAGGAAAGTTAAACAGCCACTGGCCATTTGTGCTTCAGGGACACAGAGAGACAACCTCCAACCCAAAGTGGTGAGGTAGCAGGGCCTCGAGAGACTGGACTGCTTGTCTTTCCCAGGCACATCCGCCCTCCTGTGCTTCCAAGAATCACTGTGGAGAATCAACAGACCAGCTTCCGGCAGAAATTCCTGACAGAAATGCTGGGAGACAGAGAATTTGCAAGAGAGTGAATTTGTTTAAAACATTCGATTTCTTTAAATGGGTTTTCAACCTGGATTTCTTGCTCTTCTTCAGTTCAGCATCTAAAAACCTAATAGGAACCCTTTGCTCTAGATCAATATAATAGAAAAATCTGATTATGCATGAAAATGTGGCAACATGACGCTAAAGATTTCTTTTGACATCTCAACTTTGAACTTGAACTTTTTGATTTTTCCCTGAACTTTTGAAGTTCCTTCAACAAATAAGATTTTAGGCTTTGCCCTAAGATGGAAAAACATGTGAACATCATGCACAAAGTTTTTTGAATGCTCTCAACAAGTGTAGTTGTCCTCAGTAATTGTTCTCAATTGGGTTTGTTTGTACAGTGAATGTCTGCTTTCATCCGACAAACTCTTGCCATGATATGAAGAGTTCTTGTTCAGCAAAGCTTCAATAAGCATCAAAGGAAACTTTGATTTGTTTATTCTTTGTAGAGTTTTTATTAACTCTTTCCCCGCCAGAATTATTATTATTTTTTCTAATTTGTCAGGAAGCACCAGCATTTTTTATCATTTTCACCACAATTTCATGGCCCCCAGAATATTTTGTTGCATGGATATCTGAACAGAGTCTCTGCTTTAAAGCGACACTATGTAACTTTTCAACCTTCATAATATATTTCCAAGATCCTTGTGATGGTACATCGACTTACAATAGGTTGAATGACACGTCTGCCATAGCCTGACAGGGTCTGTATCGCTTTTACTGGCACTATGTAACTTCGGTGTTCGGGTAGTAACAAGAGCACAAAAAGAACTACAAAATTCGACTGCTTTACGGCATACGTCACTTCCCCCACCATTTCGTCAAATTTGGACGTGAGAGGCCAACCAGCTTTTGTTTTCGGCTTTCGTGCGTATGTTTTTGTCATGGGGGTTGTTTACACCTGGCCACTTTATGCGTTTTCTCAGATCGGATAGCTATCCGATCGTGAAAAGTCCAGGTTCAAATGCCCTCCGAAACGCATTTGAGACGGATTTGAATCCGATCCCTCAAACCACTTCAGGAGGAGATCTGAGACGCATTCCAGACGAAACTGGACAAGTGTAAATGCATATGGTTTTTGAAACCACATATGTAAATTGTACTCCTCCCAAAAATGCAAAAAAAAAAAAAAAAAAAAACGTGTGTGAGCGTTGTATAGGCTATTATGTTATATCCAGATATGACGACGCGCTGGAACACGCATCACCGCAGATGAGCAACTGCATCAAGCCAACGTGCAAACTATCGCAAATCAAAGTGAAAGTAAGTCGCAGACGCTTAACACACAATCTTCATCATTAAAAGTAAAGAAACGAAATGATCTTACCAGGGCTGTTACTGCTCTCTCTTATTGCGGTCTTTGATTTAGAAATTTTAGCTGATGATCTATAAAATGCAGCTCATATCAGTTGCTTTCGTGACGACGTTGTTGACGTTGATTCCTGCGATTATCATGAGAACAGCTTTCAATATCTCACATAATTATCATAAATAAGCCTAACGTAGAGGTTGTAAATAGTGTAAACGAGCACAATTTGCAAACTATTATGATAAATTGCAATAATCATGTCTAATGACATCATCACGGCCAATGTTATGAAATAATGCGACGTACATTTAACTTAATTGATGTTATCTGGCATTTTGTAATGTTTACATTCCAATAAAAACAACACAAATTAAATTATACAGTAGGCCTAGACTATAGACTATTTACTTGTGATTTAGCTGCAATCATGTAAAAATTTTATAATATAATTTACGACAGTGCAAGTATTCCACAGCGACTCTAGGGGTCGCTGTTTGACAAAAACACAATTTCTACATAGTGTGGCTTTAAAAAACAAAATCTAGTTTTATGCATTCTTTTTTAATCAAAATTTGAATGTGGTTAAGTTTTATAAAAAAAAAATTTAAAAGAAAATTGCATTTTTGTCAAAGACTATGTCCGGATTGGATTCTGAACGATGATCAAAACATGGAGTACAGTCGATCGAGTCTATCAACACCCTCAAAGCTTGCACAGTCCTATATCTCTTCATGGGTTAGACATTTTATTCAGTAATGTTAGGCAGCTTTGATTTATTTGATGTTGAATGTTTGATGATCGCGTTAGCTTACATGTACGTATGCAATGCTTCTGTCGCTTGTTTCTGCCATAGACATAATAGAGAGTAGATGCCGCATCGACCGCTACTGCCTACTGGCGCTGACGAGCCGTGGGGCCGCCATCTTGGACCGGTCACCCTATTATATGTGATGTAGTAGGCTATGATAGGTATTTTGCAAATCACACACTATAAATATGATAGAGAAGCAGAAACAGATAGTGGCAGTAAAGTCAGCTATTTTAATAAGTTGAAGAAACAATATATGATTATATTATTATTACTTTTGTTAGGGTGAATTATATGTGAATAAAACAATGTTGGGCAAGCTACTTGGAAATTGTAGTGAGCTAAGTAACCCAAACACAGCATCGGCATCTTGTTTCTTCTGCTGCTACGCAACTAGTGCTGCGTTCCAGTCCAAAATTGTCATGCCCTTCACTCGCGACGGATGTACGTCATTGCTTACGTTGCATGAGTGCCCACTACTGGCGGAAACTGCAATGGGCTGAATTGGAACGTCCTAAGCCCTTGATCACTTGGAATCAGCTATGGAGTTGATTTATTTATTTTTCCCTTTAAGATTTTGTTTAATGCAGCATCCACATGTTTATAGGTGTGTTTGAGTTGTAAAAAAAAAAAAAAAAAAAAAAAAAGAATTCATATATAATAGAGTTGTTTGTTGTGGTGGTGATTAGATGAGATCTGTGGGGACGTCACAATCGTACTGCATTGTGGGACATATAGGTGCCTGAAGTGTACATATGAAGTAGACTCGCTCCCTCGGTCAAAATCGAGGGAACGAGGGTCTTTCCATATAAACTTCCCTCGTCCACTTCACGAAGTGGAACGCACTTCAAAATGGCGGCAGGGATTCCCCCGAGGGGAAGTGCTTTGGGAAGTTTGCAAGTGCGTGTCTAAAAGTGGACTGGAACGCAGCCCAGGAGTTTGACCAGTTCAAGATGGCGGCCGCATTTCTTGCGCCCAGTGGCCAATAGGGTGTCTACTCTCTATTATGTCTATGGTTTCTGCTGCTTCTTCGCTTGATTTTGTATCCGGAGATTCTTTCAGAAGATGTATAATAGTGCCCCCTACCGTATAACAGTGAAAACATGGACTGCCGGGAAAATTCCGTCAATGGGACGGAAACGTTGCGTCTTTCACGGTTTCCAGTTAGTCATCACCTCCTCACTACATTTCCCATCATCCTCCTTGGCCCTCATCTGCATGTACTTCCCAATCACAGATCACTGTCACCTGTCACCAATCATCACTGATCATCATGCTGCATCCATACTATTTAACACTTCCCTCAGCAGTTCACCTGGGGTCTGGTCTTGTTGATGACATGCGCTTCAGACTATACTCACCTGAGATACCGCTGTTCCTGTTTACTAACCTTGTCTATGACAAGCGCTTCAGACTACTCACCTGAGATACTGCTGTTCCTGTTTACTTACCTCGTCTTTGACAAGCGCTACAGACTACTCACCTGAGTGACTGTCATTCCTGACTACTTACCTGAAGTCCCGTTCTTCCTGTCATCGCTGATATTCTTCACCCTGGTTCATCTCGTCCTCTTCATCCTGCAAACTCCTTCATCATTCAGTCAGCTAAGTCATCACCAGTTCTACAATCAGCAATCATCGCATCTGCATCCCTTCCCTGCATTGCTTTCCCTCTGCACTTTAAATAAAACTTGTTGTTATTCACCTTAACCTTGTCTGCCTTCTTCTGATTGTGACAGCATCATAAATGGTGGAAATTTCTGTCGAGAGAGCTGGGCAATTCACTTCTCTGCTGAAGATTAGGAGATCATTATGAAAAAAATATAATGAAATTAAATGCATGTACATGGCAGGAATAAACACTTCTGCTACAGCGAAAGTTTAAGGCAGTGGAAAGAAAAATTATAACTATATCAATGCGTGTGAATCAAACAAATAGGCCTAATAATTTATATAGTTTCACAAAGAGCTCAAAATACACATAAACTTAATCTGCGCCGTGCCGGTTTGGATTCTGTCGTTCGCAATCACAGATTCTACTTTTTGGAAGTATGACCAACATAAGAATTTTCAGGGAAAATGCCGTCTGAACAAGTAAGTAACATCCACTTTTGTTCTGACCAACTAAAGGGAAAAAAGCATTGCAGTAAATCACACCGATTAAATCTAACGATCGCTTATATCACGTCAAACGGTGCAAATTATACTTTGTTCTCAAATTGTTAATGTTAACAACATCAGCATTGCGTGACTTCATTTAATACCCTTCCGATATTTGTCCTTGTTTTCGCATGGGCCCGGTTGCAGTCTCTTTTTTTTCTCCGAAGTCTTTCGCGTTTTACAATGGGTGAATCTCCAGTTGTCACTGGTGATTGTCGTTTGAACCTTTCCAATCCGCCATCAAATTGATAAGTTTAATCATATCAAGTGCTGTGAGAAAAGGCTATAAATCTCCACCACCAACATCCTCACACGCAATATAGCCTACTAGCCGAGACACCTTCTTTATGTGTACAGATGTGACGTAATGACGCAAAGACATGCTCGAATTTCCCGCGGAAATCCACCAGTACCACTGGAATTAAAAACATTATTAAAAGCTTACCATTTTGAATCGAGCTAAGGCAAGCAGATAGTTTTGAACACTGGCTGGTTATGTACTTGCTCACAAATTTATTTTGGATAATTTTTAATCCAAAAAAGCTGCGGACTGCAGCTTTAAAAGCAATGTTTAATATTGTCAATTAATATAATTATTAAATGAATGTATTATATGAATTATACATAATTATAATTCATATAATATAAATATAATAAATAATTAGCAGCAAAAGATGATCAATTTTGTCTCTAAAATGTTTTCACTATAAACTGCTTTAATTTGGAGTGAGAGATACAGGGGGATTGGCTTTATTGCATCTTTACTCACAGCTGATTGGTCGAGTTTTTGTCTGCGATCTCTAACCCAGAATAAAACCTACTCCAGAGCAGATTAGCCATATAGCATAAGTTACCATAGCAATGAAACCCACTAAAAACCAAAAACCTCAAACTAATCTTGAACTTAACTGAAACTGAAACCAGCTTTGTGCAACAGGCCATATGTGTTGAACTATCCCTGAATTGCAACTAACACCCAGGCAGAACCAGGCCTTTGGTTACCATAGCAGAAAAGCCATTTATGACCAAAAGGAATGTGGAGAGAATTAACTCTCACTCCATAATGCCCATAAAAAGGGACTATTTCCAATTAATACATAGAAAAACCTTATGTGAATGAACATATCTCCAAGACATTGTGTGTATGATCATTACTGTCTTGTATAGTATAGTTTGTACCGTTTTATGCATGTTTTATGATAAAGCCACTAGTTAATGTAACCTCATCTATACCATCCTTCCTATCAAAATAATCCTCATTTAATGCCCTACACATTGGTGTACATCACTTCCTCACAGCATGCATTGTATTCTTGTTATATTAATTCAGAGTATGAAGGGACACAAACTGCCAGCCCAATCTAATATGCAAAACACCATGCTAAAAGACAAAGGGTCGTAAATTTTCCTCCGAAAGTTTGAGTTACCGTCAGTAGCGGCTTGTCAATAGCTGGGGTGCCGCCCCCATCAAAATTCCAGAAATATACATGTATACAAAAATGATATAAAAATGAAATAAAAATTTAAAATAAAATAGTTTACTCATACAATGTAAGTAGTAAGAGCCTCGGCATTTAATAAAAACTGGCTTTAATCGGTTAACTATTTTCTTTATTATGTTTTTCAATAAGTTTCATGCGGTTTCATGTGAGAGGGACGCCGGACAAATGGATGTCTATTCGCCTTTTTCACCTCGAACGTTCCATCGAGCCTGAGGGGTACACTTACCACTTCCGGTAGTTCTCACAACGCGATTTCTCTCAGTGCAATGGCACCTCACTGCTGTGTTCCCCAATGCACTTCATCACACAGGAAAAAATCGAACAGAGGACAAACGTTTCACCGTTTCCCCAAAGATCAGGGACTACGTCGACAATGGATAATAAACATCAGAAGGGATCCTGGTCGTAATTTTAAGGTAAGTTTTATTATGTCTGTCTGGTGCTGTGAGGCTGAGCCGTCTCCGTAACTAACTTAGCTTGTATCGCTAGCAGCTAGAACTATCACGTTTTAGAAGATAGATTAAATCAGAGAGCCAGGTTGTTGAAATATACAGCCTAGTCCAAAATTAGTAGTATGTTATTAAAATCTAACGTTACCACCACAGATTTACTAGTATAAGCATATTCTGAGTGACCTTGTTTGTATTAGCTTCTAGTCACAAGCTAACCTAGGGAACACATCACATCAGTTTTCCTAGCTAGGAGGAGGATGTACAGGAGTCAGATTGAGTCTGATCAATAAAATTATACATGTAAAAATGTTTATATGATTGCATTTTATTTGCTGATGCAGATGAACACATACACAAAAGTGTGCTCGGAGCATTTCCTCACAGACTGCCTTGTGAAAAGCAAGACTGGCATCACCAAGTTGAAACAGGGAGCTGTTCCAACTGTGTTTGCATGGAGTTCTGTCAGACCAGAGAGGAGGAGTGTTGTTAGAACTGCAAGGTAGTATTTAGATGAATTAAGTTACTAGTTTGTAATGCATTTCTTAACTGTGTAGTGACAGTATTTCTCTGTTGATGATTTCCAGTAATGTTTCCACGGATCTCGACGATCGACATGGTGTGAATGTGTTGAGGTACGTAAAAGATGTAATTGGTTACATGAATTGAGCATGTGCATCATTGTAAAACACCTAATGTGTCCATCAATATGTTTCTCTTATACTTCCAGTGAAGAGACACCCCCTCCGCACCCAAACCATGAATATGCTGCACTGCCTCCCTCACTTCAAGATCAACTTGAGGAAGCCCGCAAGACCATCGGTGATCAAGAACTTTTAATTTTAGAGCTTCAACAAAAACAGTTTTTGATTTCAAATTTTCAAGGTGACGATAAACAGATTTCATTTTATACAGGGTTCTCAGATTACGATACATTTAAAGCTGTGTTTATGGCCCTGCAACCTACTGCAGAAAATATGGTGGGATGGAGTCAGGCTCAGCGACTTAAACATACAAGTGGGGAGGTACTTCGTCAAGGCTTTAGCGCCTCTAAATTGTCCACTATGGACCAGTTTTTTCTTTTTCTTTGTAGGTTGAGGCAGGGACTTCCTGAGCAGGATCTTGCAACCCGTTTCCATGTATCACAGTCAACAGTAAGCAGGATCTGTGTGACCTGGGTCAATTTTTTGTATTTTATGTTGGGATCACTTCCAGTGTGGCCTTCAAGGAAAACTGTGGATGAACTTATGCCAGATTGTTTTAAATGCACGTTCCCGGCTACTAGAGTTATATTGGATTGCACAGAAATTCATGTACAGAAACCCAGCTCCAAGGTCCTTAACTCAGCGATTTATTCACACTACAAAGGAAACACCACATTTAAGGGCCTAATAGGCATTGCCCCCTCAGGTGAAGTGACTTTTGTCAGTGATTTATATACAGGTTCAATATCTGACAAAGAAATTACCAAAAAATCAGGTATCCTTTCTCTTCTCGAAGAAGGAGATATGGTAATGGCCGATAAAGGCTTTCTCATCAAGGACCTTCTCTCTGAAAGACAGGTCGCCCTTGTAATCCCTCCTTTTTTAGGTCCAAGTGGACACTTCACTGCAGACGAAGTATGAAAGACACAAGCGATAGCAAGACTACGAATTCATGTAGAGCGCGCTATTAGGCGGATTAAAGAGTACCATATTTTTGATAAAGTCTTACCCATGACACTGGTGGGCTCCGTTAACCAACTGTGGGCCGTCTGTGCTCTTTTAACTAATTTTCAAGGTCCTCTCTTTTAAAATTGTAATGTTAATGTAAATATCTACCAATGTTATGTAAATCTCTACAACTGAAATCTTAATATCCACAAATGTATTCAAACCTTGAATAGAAAGTGTTCATCTTTACGAATCTGTACAAAGCCTTAACCATCATTATTGTTCTTATTTATGAATCTATACAAATCCTTAACCATCATTACTGTTCTTATTTATGAATCTATACAAATCCTTAACCATCATTATTGTTCATCTTTATGAATCTATACAAATCCTTAACCATCATTATTGTTGTTCTTTATGAATCTATACTTTGGGGATATTTTGGGGATATTTAATTTAATTGTATCAATCAATAAATTCCTCTTGAAACAAACTTTGTTGTATTATTTTAAATTTAATACTGTGAAGCTGCTTTGATACAATCTGTATTGTGAAAAGCGCTATACAAATAAACTTGACTTGACTTGACTATACAAATATGTGAACTTGTATTGTTACCATAGCACCTTATCATGGTCAGTGTATCACAGGATCAGTCCCTGTCAGACCTTATAATCACTTCTCATGCTCTTTACTTTTACATACCTGTGAGTGATTTTATTGTTTTACGTGTATGTGTATGTATCTAAAGAATAAAGTACAATTGTATTACACATGGATGATGTCCTTCATAACTTTATAATTTAATATACCGGAACCAGAACAGGTCGGAACATCAGAAAACATAAAAAAAAACATTGATAAGCACAATGGTCTAGGTTTGTAAAGGTAACCATGTACATAGAAGTATGGAAAAGGAACCAGAACAGGTCAGAACATTAGAAATTACATTAGGAACAAACCATTTAAAAACATTAACAAAAGAGAACTATATACATAAACAGATTATAGGTGATGTATTACATGATTTTGTTACACAAAGAAGGCAGAAAGTGAGAGAAAAAGAATGTGTCCAATTTACATTTCATGTTCTCCCACTCCTTTGGTTGGAAGTGCACTCGCTCCAAGTGATGGTCATCACTGCACTTCACAAAAAAGTCACACCACTTCAACCCAGTGATGCCCATCTGCCCCATCACTTGAAAATAGTATTCGTGTGTGGTCTTCAGGCTAAGGCTACCATCAGCCTTGCAACGCAAGTACTTGCAATCCCTCACGCTCCCTTTGTTGGGGCACTTGATCTCCAGGAGGCCGTGCGTTGGTGAGGCACTGGGGTCAATCACTTTTCGGTCAGGTGAGGCACCTAGGTGTGGGGCGTGGTGGTTGATGACGAACCCAAAGGGGAAGATCTCATAGCCAGTGAGCTCTTGATATTCGGCCGTAGCAACAGGCTCCAGTTCCAAACCTCTCTTCATCACCTTAGTCTGCACTATTTTCTTTTTCAAATTGGCAGCTAATATGTTGTAGTCTGCCACCCTTGAACAAATCCTCTTGAAGGAAGAGGAGGTAAGACGGTTGGCTCGAACTTTATGCCAGGTCTTGCTATGGCTCTGTTCCCTTGTCTCTATCTCCAGCTGTATTGCAACAGCCTGAGTGACCACCAGGCCACCATAGTAGCACGACTCAGTGTCATCCAGGACAGTGTAAAATGAGCATGGCTGTGATGGTAAGGGAAACAGGGGATCATCATTAGCTCTGGAAGACTGTGTTGCGTGGTACTGTAAGTAAGCACAGATCCCTTTGGAAGGTCTCCAAAGTCGGTAGAGACAAGAGCAGCAGGCTGTTTTCTGTTCTCCTCCAGCAGCTTGAACATCTGACTCTTGCTTTCTATTTGACTCAGGTTTCGGTGTAGGTTCTCGGCAAAGGCATTTGATGGAAGCGGGAGTGGCACAGGACAGTACAGGTTTGACATCACCCCTTCAGACGAGCGCTGCCTCTTTGGCGGAGGTGCATTGGTCACCGGTGGTTTTAGCTTTGAGACACTCACAGAGCTCACCGTTCTTGGACTGACACCCAGGGCTCTCGATGGAACGTGCCAGGCTTGAGGCAGTGACGTCTTGCTCGTTGTTGGGGGGACAGATGTGTAGCCCATCTTGGCAAATTGAGCGAGAGTGTAGAGCAGCCCGATGAGATGGTTGCACTGTCCCAAGTAGAGCTTAGATTCTCTGCCCGAGCCCGGACTCGACCCGACCCGACCCGCGGGCCGGGCCGGGCCGATATTTCCCGCCACTGTCCTCGGGCCGGGTCGGGTCGGGCCCTTGATAAAGCACGTCACGTGTCATGCGCAGGCAGCGTCTCGTCCACTCGCACTCGCACTCTCGCACGCGTGACGCATCACTCCTGCTGTGCGTGCTGTACTATTCTGTAGCTTAAGTGCTTGAAGAAGCAAAGAAAAAAATCAAAACAGGAGAATTAACTTTGAGCAAGTTTGGAGGGAAATCGGAGGTATGGCAACATTTTAAACTAGTTGTGGGGAGTGACAACATAACATATGTGTTGGCTTTGTCTCGTGCATTAAATGCGGCACGCTGCTCGCCTATGACAGCAAAAAAACGGGACTTCGACGATGAACAGACACATGAAGCAGTCTTGCCATGATAGAAATAAATTATGATAGTAGTCCCTCGATGTCCTCTTTTGTTACTTTTCCGATCCATTCAATTATTTCTGAATAAACAAACAACGCAGTTTACATGCTTCTTCCTTGTCGCATTATTCATTGAGATAATAATTAATAAATGCACGCACACTTATGAACGTGATAAATGTTACAGATAGCATGTTTTACTATGCACAAACAAATGCCTTTCAACTTACATGTGCAAAATTCAGAATTAAATGAATGTGCTGCAATTTGTTCAAAAAGAAAGTCTAGCCTACGTGTTTTAGCCATTGAATAAGCACATTTAGTTTCAAGTTTGTTAAGTTTTGTTTTGAAGAAAGCTTTTCTTTAAAGTGAATTTCGTTTAGTATAAATTGTATTTTAATTTTAATACATTTTTCATCAACCAATTGCCTATAGATTTAATACATAAAAAGCAATTTAGCAGACAAATAATCATGACATGGAGTCGCCGGCGCGCCGCGGTCACTTACACCATTTGAAACTTGCGCTGTCACCGAATTTACAAATGCACATCTTTTGTTGCAGTTGCTCACACACATATTATGTTGAAATAACAATATGTTGAAGTAACATTATTAATAATAATTAATTTTTAAGAATATTTGATTGAATGCTGAATGTTGTGCTTGTTCAATTTAATCAAATTAAAGCTTTAATTGTGATAATTAAAATAATTGAATATTTAATATTGAGTGTTGGTCAATTTTTGCTCATTTATTAATAGTATTTTTATAATAATATAGGCCTATATAACTGCGCAGCTCCCCCTGTAGCCTAAATGATAGCACATAAAAAAAAAATATTATTCTGGCGCCGCCCCTGGTTATAACGGCCCACATATTAAAAATGGTCGGGTTTAAATCGGGCTCGGGCTCATAATTACAGTGAACGTGTCGGGCCGGGCCGGGCTCGGACACAACGGGCTCGGGCTCGGGTAGGGTCGGGCTTGATTTGTTGGGCCCGATCTAAGCTCTAGTCCCAAGCCAGCTTTGCAGTTGCACTGCGTCTCCCTTATAAATGGCTGCTCAAGTGACAGCTCCACCTGAAAAGATAATCAAACTTTAGACACTTGACACTTCAGAGTTGCTATTAACAAATTATATATATATATATATATATATATATATATATACATACACACACACACATATACATACACACACACACTACCACTCACTCACTCACTCACTCACTCACACACACACACACACACACACACACACACACACACACACACACACACACACACACACACACACACACACTCTCACACACACTACCACTCACACACACACACTACCACTCTCACACACACACACACACACACACACACACACACACACACACTACCACTCTCTCTCACACACACACACACACACACACACACTACCACTCACACACACACACACACACACACACACACACACACACACACACACACACACACACTACCACTCTCACACACACACACACACACACACACACACACACACACACACACACACACACACACTACCACTCTCACACACTACCACTCTCTCTCACACACACACACACACACACACACACACACACACACACACACACACACTCACACATACACTGAGTGTGCAGTGAATTAGGTACATCTGGCATTTAAATGATCTGCCTTGAAAATATTATAGCTACATGCTGGTAGTGGTAATTTGTTTACAGCTGTGATACTTGCGAACACAACTTGAAAGAACTTAGGTAAAGTTGGTTTTATATTCGATATTCGCACATTAGCGGACTTCCGCGTTCAATAACTCGTGAACTAAACGTTGTTGCTACAGAAAACGTACTCGGTTACTAACGTAACCTCGGTTCTCTCTAGAAGAGGGAACGAGTACTGCGTAAGATATCTTACGCTAGGGGAAAATCCTTTTCCGCGAGATATTGAAGCCAAAAATTATCCTTAATTTTGTAATAATGCAAAACGCGTTGCAGCAGCAATGCAGACATAGGCGAGACAGCTCGCGCGCCTATTGGCTGCTCTGCGGCAACTGCAGCAGCCTATCGAGCGAGGCCTGGCGTGACGCCAGACCCAATCAGGGCACTTCGCGCCCGCTGCGTCACGTCCCGCCGAAATGGGCGTGGTCTAGGCCTATAAATATCGCTCGCAGGCAGCTATTATCTGGTTTTTCATCATCGAAGCAACCAGAGCGTGTGCATGCACGGCAAGATACGCAGTACTCGTTCCCTCTTCTAGAGAGAACCGAGGTTACGTTAGTAACCGAGTACGTTCTCTTACGAGAGGTCTCTCGTACTGCTTAAGATATCTTACGCTAGGGGACCCAATGTAAAACGCCGTGCATGCTGAGATCTGACACCAAAGACCCAAGGGCGAAAGCCCGGGGTACATATAGTGCACAATCACTCAGTGAACTCACAGAGAGTCCGGGAAGAAGGAGGGGTGCAGCCTCACTTTTCCACATAAAGTAGCGTCGAAGGGACGCGAATTTCATCATACAGACAGGGCGGGGTACGGCCTGAACTGATGGGAAAAAATGTGGGTCTTACACAGTTTGCCCAGCTTTAAACTGTCGAACATCGAGCTGTGCTCAGCAAACGCAGCATTCTGAGCTGAACGCATCAGGTCAGATAATACTGGTAGTTTAGACCGACAGCAGCCTGGCCTGCAGGGCGGGAACCTCTAGGTTATAAAACCTTATAAATGTAGACGGGGAGGCCCAGCCTGCCGCCATACAAATATCTTGCAAGGCAATCCCACTTGACCAGGCCCACGAAGAGGCCATGCCTCTCGTGGAATGCGCTCTGACACCCAAAGGGCACTGCATGCCCTTGGAGGCGTATGCCAGCGCTATAGCATCAACTATCCATCTGGATAGGCTCTGTTTCGACGCGGCTAGTCCCTTAGAACGTCCGCTAAACGAAACAAAGAGCTGTTCCGTCTGTCTGAAAACAGACGAGCGAGACACATAAGCTCGTAATGCCCTGACTGGGCAAAGGAGGCTCGCGTCTCTTTCCTCATCAGGGACCGGTAGGGCTGACAGAGAGATAATCTGCGCCCTAAACGGTGTGTTGAGGGATTTTGGAACATAACCGTGCTTAGGTTTGAGTATAACTTTTGAGTCATTGGGCCCAAACTCCATGCACGCCGCGCTCACAGAGAGCGCGTGCAGATCCCCTATGCGCTTCACTGAAGCGAGAGCCAGCAAAAACACTGTTTTGAAAGACAGGTGTTTTAAATCGATTGACTGCAAAGGCTCAAATGGCGCACCTTTCATGGCTTCCAGAACCGTAGAAAGGTCCCATACGGGGACTGAGGGAGGTCTGGGAGGATTCAGTCTCTTAGCTCCTCTAAGGAAGCGGATGACTAAATCGTTCCTTCCTATTGACTGACCAAGCGTTGTTTCTGAGAACGCTGCTATAGCCGCCACATAAACTTTGAGCGTGGAGGGGGCCCTGCCCCCATCCAACAGCTCTTGTAGGAAGGAAAGCACCTCCGTCACATCACAGTTTGTGGGTGACACACCACGGGCTGTGCACCAGCCCGAAAACACTGACCATTTCGAAGAATAGAGTCGTCTTGTAGACGGAGCTCTAGCCTGCGTGATCGTGTTTAATACTCCTTTAGGGAGTCCAACATGTACCCGTTGATGGCCCAGACATGAAGGGACCATAGTTCCGGGTGAGGATGCCAGATCGAGCCGCGGGCCTGTGAGAGGAGATCTCTCCTCACTGGTACCGGCCACGGGGCAGTACTTGCTAACTGCATCACGGCTGGGAACCAAGGTTGGTTTTTCCAGAACGGTGCTACCAGCAGTACTGAGCATCCTTCTTCCCTGATCCGTTCTATCACCTGAGGCAGGAGAGAGACGGGGGGAAAAGCATAGAGCGGGCGGCGGGGCCACACATGGGACAGCGCGCTCCTGCTCTTGGAGAAAAATTCTTGACAGTGAGCGTTTTCTTGAGACGCAAACAGGTCCACTTTCGCTCTGCCGAATTTCTTCCACAGCAGTTGGACTGTCTGTGGGTGTAGGGACCATTCGCCTGCCGGAACATTGTTCCTGGACAGTCTGTCTGGTCCTATATTCATGATCCCTGGCACGTGCGCTGCTCTGAGCGAGCGCAGGTTGCACTGAGCCCATACTAGGAGGCGTTCTGCCAGCCTGTACAGTTTCTCGGATCTGATGCCGCCCTGGCGATTTATGTAGGACACCACAGACATGTTGTCCGAACGGACCAAGACGTGGTGACCTTTTATTTGGGGACAAAAACGCGTCAGCGCGTTGTCTACTGCCAGCATTTCGAGGCAGTTTATGTGCAGGAGCTTCTCCCGTTCTGACCACTGGCCGAAGAACGGTCTGCCCTCGAGCAGCGCTCCCCATCCCGAGGTGGACGCGTCCGTGGACACCACTTTCACCCTCGAGGAAGTCCCCAGGCTTACACCTGATTGGTACCAGTCGTTCGCTTTCCAGGGTTTCAGAGCTGTAACGCATTTCTGATTGACCCTGAGGCGAAGCAAACCGGGTGCCCACGCTTCGCGTGGGACTCGCGCTTTCAGCCAAAACTGCAGCGGGCGCATGCGTAGCAGACCCAGCTGGAGCACTGACGATGCTGAGGCCATGAGACCTAGCATCTTCTGAAATCTTTTGAGCGGGACAGACGCGCCGCAGCGAAAAGAGTTCGCTGTGCGTCGAATGTCTACCGCGCGCTGTTGTGATAGTCGCGCTATCATGGATAGTGAGTCCAGTTCTGTGCCCAGGAAAGATATTTTCTGACTGGGTGACAGGGAGCTCTTCGCCCAATTGACACTCAGACCCAAATCCTCGAGGTGATCGAGTAAAATGGTCGTGTGTTCTATGAGCACTGCGCGAGATTGCGCTAGAATCAGCCAATCGTCCAAATAGTTCAGCACTCGCATGCCTCTCATTCTGAGGGGTGCGAGCGCCGCGTCCATGCACTTCGTAAATGTACGGGGTGCTAGGGACAAACCGAACGGCAGGACTGTGTACTGATATGCCTGGCCCTCGAAGGCGAATCTCAAATATCGCCTGTGACGTGACGCTATCTGTATTTGAAAATACGCGTCTTTCAGATCTATTGACACAAACCAATCTCCTTGGCGAATCTGCACAAGGATTTGCCTGGTCGTGAGCATCCTGAACTGTCGCTTCACAAGCACTTTGTTCAGCTGCCTTAGATCTAGTATGGGTCTGAGACCCCCGTCTTTTTTCGGTACCAGGAAGTATCTGCTGTATAGCCCTCCCTCGCTCTGATCTTGAGAGAGAGGTTCTATGGCCCCTTTGCTCAATAGTTTCGTCACTTCGGCTCGAAGTAGATGTGCTACTTCTGTTTTTACCGTGGTCTCGACGCGCGCCACATAGCGGCGAGGGCGTCGGCGAAACTGCAGCGAATAGCCTCTTTCTATAATGTTCAGCACCCACTTCGAAACCCCGGGTAGCTTTGCCCATGCGTCTGCATGGATAGCTAGGGGTCGAATACGAAGCGCGCTCCGCTCGCTCAGCGATGGAGAAGCTTCGGTGTGCTGTAACACAAGCGTGTCGCTCGTGACATTTGAGGCATGGGGCGCGCTGATGACAGCGGGCAGATTGCCCGCGCTCGACTCCTCTACGGTGGTTAACCGCGAGGGGGAGGGCTGGGCGGTTCCCGTGGGAACTGTCATGTCTATGTGTGGATGTGGGCGCGGGACAGCGGGCACATTTATCACACTGAAAGCATCGTTCGCTTGCGTGAAGCGAGTGCACTTTGGTTTCGTTTTTACAGAAACCGTGAGACATGCATAACGTGGTGTTAGTGGGCACTGGGTAGTGGGCACGTTCACCATGTTTGAAGCGCAACCGATCTGAGTCGGTTTTATGTGCGCGAGCCCTGTGTGACAGGCTGTGCTTATGTGTAGGGATGGGCACTGGGCAGTGGGCATTCTTACTACACACGAAACACCATCGGCCGTGGCCGGGACACCAGAAAACACACTCTTTTGGGGATTTATCTGGGTAGCCGTGAAAACGGCATTTGTGTGCAGGCAAGCGGGTGACAGAACCGACTTGTTGGCTGCAGAAAACACTGGAACAGTCACATTTTCTGGAACTGGACGAGCGAATAGCTTTGGTGTGAGTCCGGCCGCAGCGGGACTGGAACACCGTCGTTTTCCTAGCTGTGCTAGGACGACTTCGGGGCCTCGGGCTTCACCGTGATCCTAGGTCGCGAGCCGCGTCCTGCGGGGCGGCGACCGGATGAGCGGGAGCGCGGTCTCGCGCTTCTGGCCTGGCGGCGCTGTGAAGTGGAGGCAGTGGACGGTGGCTGTGGCTGTGAGCTCTGAGCAGACGGTTTCGCACGGCCTGCTGCAGAGCTGGAGCGCTTCGGGAGGAAGTGCTTCATGGCCTGAGACGCTTTCTGTACCTCTGCGAATCTCTCCGCGAAATCTTTGACGGAGGATCCAAAGAGGCCTGTGGCGGAAAGCGGGGCGTCGAGGAACGCGGTGCGTTCAGACTCGGCCATTTCCGAGAGCGTCAGCCAGAGATGTCTCTCAGACACGGTGAGAGAAGCCATAGTCCGTCCAATGGCTTGCGCTGCGGACTTAGTAGCACGAAGAGCGAGGTCCGTGGCACTCCTTAAGTCCGGCACACAGATCGCGTCAGGTCCTTCCTCATCCAGCTTACGGAGGAGATCGGCCTGGAAGATCTGGAGCGTTGCCATGGTGTGCAACGCTGACGCAGCTTGCCCGGCGGCGGAGAAAGCGCGGTGGAGCAAGCTCGACGTCGTGCGGCAAGCTTTAGAGGGCAGGGCCGGCTTAGCGCGCCGTCCAGCGGAGGGCGGGCATAAGTGGGCCGCTATCGCCTCTTCAACCGGCGGCAGCGAGAGGTATCCTCTGTTCTTGGCATCGTCAACGGCGGAGAATGCCAAAGAAACAGCAGGACGCACTCTAGCAGAATAGGGGGCGCTCCAGGACTTGGCGACTTCTTCGTGTAACTCAGGAAGAAAAGGCGCCGGTCTGGACACAGGCGAAGCGCGCTCCCCAGGCAGGAAAAATCCATCCAGCCGGTTGTGAGCGGGCTGCTCAGGCGAAGACCACTCGAGGCCGAGGCTCGCCGCGGCCTGTGCGAGTACTCGCATGAGTTCCGTCTCAATAGAAGCTCTCTTGCCTGACGAAGTGCGGGCAGGGGGTGCGGGGTCCTCAGAGCCCGCCCAATCCTCACTGCCTGACGCCAGGATAGAGCAGGAATCATCCTCTCCCAGCAGGGCTTCCTCATCCGCGATATCAACGGAAGCGGCGGCAGACGGCGGCCGCTGTCCGTCAGGAAGCGAAACAGAAGAAGCCGGGGAAGCAAGCGGGCGAACCGGCGAGCTTTGGCGGCTGAGGGAGGGTTCCGGGGCCCGCTGGGCACGGCGCTTTTTACGGCGCGACGCCGCGGCGGGCGGGGGAGCAGTCTCGGTGAAGACGGCTAGGCGAGTCCTCAGAGTCGCCATTGCCATCAGCTCGCAGTGAGGGCATCCGCCGTCAGCGAGCGCGAGAGCTGCATGTTCCTCACCCAGGCAGGAAACGCAGATCACGTGGCGGTCCCCGTCGCTGAGTGTGGCTCTGCACGAGCCGCAGGAAGGCATCTTTAAAAAGACGCTAGCTCTTTTAGAAATGTGTGTCGCGGCGGCGACACACACACACAGAAATACAGTGCAAATAAAAGAGAAGGATATAAGCGCCGGAAAGCGCAGCAGGAAGGCAGGAAGGCGGCGCGGCCAGCGACTTCAGTGACTCGTCCCGCTGAAGGTGCTCTCTCTCGACGGCGCGGCTTCTAATCCAGCTCCAGCGATGCGTGTGCTTCGCTTGAAGGATGAAAAATCAGATAATAGCTGCCTGCGAGCGATATTTATAGGCCTAGACCACGCCCATTTCGGCGGGACGTGACGCAGCGGGCGCGAAGTGCCCTGATTGGGTCTGGCGTCACGCCAGGCCTCGCTCGATAGGCTGCTGCAGTTGCCGCAGAGCAGCCAATAGGCGCGCGAGCTGTCTCGCCTATGTCTGCATTGCTGCTGCAACGCGTTTTGCATTATTACAAAATTAAGGATAATTTTTGGCTTCAATATCTCGCGGAAAAGGATTTTCCCCTAGCGTAAGATATCTTACGCAGTACGAGAGACCTCTCGTAAGAGAACACCCATCACATATAACTACAGATAAAACACCAGAAGCTACAACATAATTTTCCTCAAAACGATCTTTCCTTCGCACTGGACAAAATACATTATCTCTATGCGCAGGCTGCTAAGAAGGGACCATCTGCAAAGTGCAAACCCGAAGGAAAGCTCGTTATGAGGAAGATTTAAATATTAAAACAATGTTATTTGTGTAGTAACAATATTCAGCTCACGAGATATTGAACGCGGAACCATGGAACCAACTTTACCCAAGTTGCAGACTTGATCATGTAGGACCTCAGTGCCACATACGTGGACAGCACCATGAACATAGTCAAGTAAAAAAAAAAAAATATTGCCAACCAGGGTAAAAATTGTTTCAGGTTTGATATTTGCTGCGTATTCACCTAGACTGCTTTAGTGTACTTTTGTGTAGGCTACTGTACATACAGTACGCAATTATGTTTTATGTAAAAGTTACAGTAATTCACCAAAGGGATTTCTTTCATGTTCCAAAGGTAGTGCTTTCCTATTGACCAGACTGACTTACTACAGGTGAAATTTTGACAATACCTCCCTTACTGTAAGTATAGTACAAACATTATTATTTAAAAAATACTGTAATTTCTCCTTTTTTCATGTTCCAATGGTTATAGTATGTTCCTAGTGATCACTCAATTAACTTTGATAAATGTATTAGGTAAAAGTATGTATTAGAACTGCTGTTCCTTGTACAACACAATTCTTTCATTGATTAAAAAAATGCAGATATTTTAGGTTAATCATATTTTCAACGTTATAAATAAGCAACACCCTTATTGTAATGATTCAAGTTAAGTTTTTGTTATGAAGTCCTGAAGAAGTGGATTCTGGAACACACTGCTGCTTCAATGTATATCTAATGAGTGATATTAATCAAGGTATTAATCAATAGTTCCCTTTCAAGGGAACTCCCGTTGCGTCGAAACTGACGCTATGGGGAACGCTTTGCGTGATGACGTCTTGAAGCACATGTAAAATCAGTCCAATGGTGTGGCGGAACGTCAGAGGCGGGTGACGTCACGTACCAGGAAGCTATAAAAGCCGGCCCGAAAACAGAAAACGAAAGCTTTCTGAGTCTTCAGTTGCGCTCTGTGTGAAATCTGTCTGTATATTTGGTGTTGTCTGTCTATATCATATATATATATATTCAGTATGGCGAGCAAGCAGCAGTTTAGAGTGTGTGTCCATCCCTGCCCGCGTTATTTAACGGGAGGTGATACTCACGCTCTTTGTGTTGTTTGTTTGGGTGAGGAGCATGCCCAGTCAGCACTCGAGGGTGGTGACTGTGTGCATTGCGACGCGCTTCCATTGCGTTCGCTCCGATCCCGCTTGGCTCGGTTCAATCCCGATCGCGTTCCCCAGGGCTCTGGTCCCGCCGCTGCCGAGGCACGGCGGCAATCACAGACCTGGGGTTCGCAAATGGATCTATCAGTGGATGTTGAGACGGGCTCTGCCTTATCTCAGCCTCCTTCTGATAGATCCAGTGCCTCTCATCAGGGTGTGGAAGCACGCGTTGCGGTTTCTTCCCCCCCGATGGAGGCACCAATACTGCAATTGTCCAGCTCTGAGGAGTTGGACGTTGTTAGTATTGACGCTGAGTCTGAGGATTCGCCACCTCAGTCTCATGCGTTTGAAGAATTGCTTGATGTTATCACTAGAGCTGTCGAGCGATTATCTATTGAGTGGCCAGAAGATAGGCAGGGCGCTCGTTCGAAAAGCAAGCTCGACGAACGTTTCCTGCCATCTCGTGCACAGCCTCAGTGCAGAAGCCTTCCGTTTTTCCCCGATCTCCACACCGAGGTGTCGAGATCGTGTGGGAAACCAGTGTCACGAGTTCTTCCATTCGGCCTGGCTTTATCACCCCGCACTTTCACCAAATGCGTGGATGCAGCTCTGGCGCCTCGGCGCCTCCAGGGTATTCGCATCATGAACTACATCGACGATTGGTTGATTTTAGCTCATTCGCATCAGTTGGCGGTTCAACATCGAGATGTTGTTCTCGCCCACATGAAAGAGCTGGGGTTACGGCTGAACGCCAAAAAGAGTGTGCTTTCTCCACTTCAGAGGACCACTTTTTTAGGCGTGGTTTGGGATTCAGTGTCGATGCAGGCGCGCCTGTCACCGCCACGTGTAGATTCCATCCTTGCAGCTGTGAAAAGTGTAAAGCTAGGCCAGCTACTCACTGTCAAACAGTTCCAGAGACTGTTGGGTCTCATGGCAGCAGCTTCCAACGGGATACCTTTTGGACTACTGCACATGAGGCCCCTGCAGTGGTGGCTCAGGACCAGAGGGTTTTCCCCGAGGGGCAACCCATTTCGCACAATCAAGGTCACGCGGCGATGCCTACGTGCCTTGGTTATGTGGAAGAAACCTTGGTTCCTGTCCCAGGGCCCAGTGCTGGGAGCTCCTTGTCGTCGCAAACTGCTAACGACGGATGCTTCCCTCACGGGTTGGGGAGCGATCCTGAGGGTCGCTCATCTTAAGGTCTGTGGGAAGACCATCATCGTTCCTGGCATTCTATAGCCTAGAGATGTTAGCTGTCTTCCGGGCTCTGAGGAGCTTTATCACAGGTCTCAGGGGACACCATGTGTTAGTACATACGGACAACACGTCGGTAGTCGCCTATATCAACCACCAAGGGGGTTTGCGCTCGCGCCCATTATCCAATCTGGCACGCCATATCCTCTTGTGGTCCCAGGGGAAGTTGCTGTCACTCAGGGCAGCCTACCTCCCCGGGGTTCAGAATATAGGAGCAGACACTCTGTCGAGACAGGGGCCGAGGCCCGGGGAATGGAAGCTCCACCCCGAGGTGGTGGAGCTGATATGGAGGGACTTTGGTCTCCCTCACGCATCCAGCTCCTCTGGGACTGGATGCTATGGTACAGACGTGGCCGAGGCTACGTCTGTACGCTTTTCCCCCAGTGGCTCTGCTCCCGGGAGTTCTGGAGAGAGTTCGCAGGGACCGGGTTTGCCTGCTTCTTATAGCCCCGCGCTGCCGGGCAGAGTATGGTTTCCCGATCTTGTGTCCCTCCTCGACGGGCATCCTCTGGAGCTTCCTGTCAGGAGGGGCCTTCTGTCCCAAGCAGGGGACTCAATGTTTCACCCCCGCCTGAACTGTGGAACCTGTGGGCTTGGCTTCTGAGGGGGCCCAGCTCATAGAGTCAGGTCTCTCAACTGAGGTTGCTGAGACCATTCTACAGTCCAGAGCTCCCTCCACGAGGAAACTTTATGCCCTGAAGTGGAGAGTATTCACTTCTTTGTGTAGTGACCGTCGGTTGGATCCAGTCAACTGCCCAATTGGTACAGTTCTGGAGTTCCTGCAGGACCGGTTCACTGCAGGTCTGACCCCGTCCACTTTAAAGGTTTATGTGGCGGCCATAGGTGCTTACCACATTCCTTTGGGTGGAATGTCTGTGGGGAAAGACCCTTTGGTATCTCGTTTCCCTCGTGGCACTTGGAGGTCCTCCTCCCTTTCGAAATCGGACCAGGAGGCGAATAATTTGCTTTGCCCTGTTCGGGCGTTAGACGCATATGTCCACAGAGCTGCCCTGTGGCGTAAGAGTGATTAATTGTTTGTTCGCTTTGGGCCCCCTAACAAAGGAGGTCCAGTGTCTAAGCAAAGGATGAGCAAGTGGGTGGTTGAGGCTATCTCACTTGCTTATGAGGCGGCTGGACAGCCTTCTCCTTTGGCTGTCCGGTCGCACTCTACTAGGAGTATGGCTGCCTCTAAGGCCCTTATATCAGGAGTTTCGTTACAGGACGTCTGTGATGCGGCAGGCTGGTCCTCACCGCACACCTTCGTCAGGTTCTACTCTCTGGATTTAGACTCTGCTCCAGGGTCTCATGTTTTGTCTTCTTAGTGCTGCTCACTTGATACACACAGGACAGACATTTGTAGCTATGGAGGCGTTGGTATAGACGTTCCCCATAGCGTCAGTTTCGACGCAACGGGAGTTCCCTTGAAAGGGAACGCCTCGGTTACGACTGTAACCTCGGTTCCCTGAAGAGGGAACGAGCGTTGCGTCGCCTTGCCATATCTCCTTCATGCCTGTCAGCACGACTTCAGACTTTACGAAGCTTTCGTTTTCTGTTTCGGGCCGGCTTTTATAGCTTCCTGGTACGTGACGTCACCCGCCTCTGACGTTCCGCCACACCATTGGACTGATTTTACATGTGCTTCAAGACGTCATCACGCAAAGCGTTCCCCATAGCGTCAGTTTCGACGCAACGCTCGTTCCCTCTTCAGGGAACCGAGGTTACAGTCGTAACCGAGGCGTTTTCCTTCTATATATCAAATGAGTTGAATGACTTCTCTAGGCTTATGAGATTTTACTTTGTTATAGAAATTATCAGTGTGATTATCGAAAATGTTATTTCATGTATCCTTTAAATGTCTGTATTTGATATCTGAGGTGTAACGCAAGGGTCTGGCCCATGCCAGGAATGCAGTAACAGTGCTTGCTCATTTAGCCTGGCTTCCAGAGATGAAATGATGAAGATGACTTCTTTAACAGGTGTCACTACATCCATCTGCTTTTCTAGGCTACCCTGATAGCAATGGTCTCAGGAGTCATTGAAACCTATAGTTGAGAGACCATTTCTTAGTTAAAGTCTTTACTTTACAGTTAGATTTAAAGTATCCTCTCCTTGAGAAAAAAGAACATGTTAACTTAATGTTTTGAGAAGACTCTCCTCCTCACCAAATCCAATCTTGAAGAAACTGTGTCTGTGTGTGTTAGTATTATTGGTTACAGGTTAAGGAACAATTGGAAATATAGCTGCAAGCAGTGATACGGGGCCAAGCCCCTGAAGCAGCAGCAAGAGCAGGAATAGTAAAAACAGCAGAAATTGAAGAAAAAAGAGCTGGTTTAGAAGTATAGGTGAAAATGAACTCAAAATTAACAGAAGTTCAGATGAGAATGAACATAGAATGAACAAGACATACATTAATCCAAGAGGAAGAAAGATTAGTACAACGTTGAATAATAAAGGAATCGACATGACACAACATTACACACAATTTTTTTAAATCATGCCACGTGGGGCTCGAACCCATTATCTCTGGGTCAGATACCTGTCACTCATATCATTGCACCACTGGGAACTTGTGTTTTTGGCAAGATGAAGAAGGTCCAATAGTTCAAGTGAGAAGCAATTCAAAATGAATAATTTTTGTATAAATTTGCTGCATGTTGTATTTATCGAGTTCGTTCACATATAGGCACCATGTCTGGAACAGAAGCAACTTTTCCACCACTTAAGGCCACAATACCTCTTGCGATCTGGGAATGTGCCACACAGCATTCAAACCCACAACCGGAATGGTTCATGGTTAATGCTAACCAATTAGCATGCTAAGCTAACTACCATAAGGCAACAAATACAGGTCAAATTTGGAGAAAAATATCGGGAACGGTAGCAAAAATCTAAAATCTGTTCAGTCACTTCTGTGTGGCTCGGCCCAAAGATCAACTGAGCCAATTTACAGAAAAATCTAACAAAATTTGAATGAGGAGTAGCACAAAAAATTGAACACTGTACTTTTCAAAATGGCCACTAATGTAATGGGCAGAGTCTTGTTGTAAGATATTGATTGTGATTACCATAATGAGTGGAATCAGATGTACTAAGTTTCATTTTACATCTATTTACATTCACATATACATCAAAGGGTTCAAAAGCTATAACCCTTTTAATGTTGCATTTTTTAACTGGTGGTGGCGCTACAGAGTTGGTCCTACATACTCAAAAATTGGTCCAATTACTATTCATTACAATCACTACAAGTGAAGGTCACGACGTGCCTAAATTCAGGGTCCGAATGTCAGAACAACTTAAACCAAGAGAGGATCAACAACAGCAACATTTTGAAGAGGTGAAATTGAAATATTACTCTAATCACGAGGAATTAATTACAAATTTTATGTATAATCCCAGTGGTATTCCATGAACAATTAGAAAGATAATAGAAATAAAACAGTGCACTGTACAGTATCTTGAATGCCTCCATGATCTTGCTGTTCATTATCTGTCAGATTTGCTGCACCAATGCGTACAGGTTCAGTCACTACTGTTAATAATAATGTAGCCCCTATTAATGTACTACAACCTTAAAAAAAAAAAAAAAAATTAAAGTATTATATTATTATGTAAAACAGTATTATTAGGTATTGTCAAAATTTCACCTGTAGTAAGTCAGTCTGGTCATTAGGAAAGCACTACAGCCTTTGGAACATGACAAAATACTTTAGGTGAATTACAGTAATTTTTTCATAAACTTATTTGATAATTGTACGTACAGTAAGGGAGTTATAGTCAAAATTGCACCTGTAGTAAGTCAGTCTGGTCATTAGGAAAGTACTACAACCTTTGGGATATATATAAAAAAAAACACTATAGGTGATTTACAGTTTATTTCATAAACATATGTAATAAACATGTAATAATATGCTCATTACATAAACATATTTGATAATTGTACAGTAAAGGAGGTATTGTCAAAATTCCACCTGTAGAAAGTCAGTCTGGTCATTAGGAAAGCACTACAGCCTTTGATACATGACAAAATACTTAGGGTGAATTACAGTATTTTTTTCATAAACTTATTTGATAATTGTACGTACAGTAAGGGAGTTATAGTCAAAATTTCACCTGTAGTAAGTCAGTCTGGTCATTAGGAAAGTACTACAACCTTTGGGATATATATAAAAAAACACTATAGGTGATTTACAGTTTATTTCATAAACATATGTAATAAACATATGTAATAATATGCTCAGTACATAAACATGTTTAATAATTGTACAGTAAGGGAGGTATTGTCAAAATTTCACCTGTAGTAAGTCAGTCTGGTCACTAGGAAAGCACTACACCCTTTGGAACACGAAAAAATACTTAGGGTGAATTACAGTAATTTTTTTTAAAAACATATTTGTCAACTGTACGTACAGTAAGGGACTTTTTGTCAAAATTTCACATGTAGTAAGTCAGTCTGGTCCGTAGGAAAACACTACAGCCTTTGGAACACGAAAAAAATACTTAGGGTGAATTACAGTAATTAAAAAAAAAACATATTTGTCAACTGTACGTACAGTAAAGGAGTTTTAGTCAAAATTTCACCTGTAGTAAGTCAGTGGGAACAAGGTCACTAGGAACATGCTACAACCTTCAGATAGTAAAAAATCCCTTTGGTGAATTAATGTAATTTTATTCTAAAAATATTTATGTACATTATGTACAGTGAGGCAGGTTTCCTAAATACAATCATTATAATGCACTTTTTATTGTTGCTAAAGTACAATCAATAGCATTAGAACACATAATGTGAGAGAGATTTGCTGGTACATCTGTACTTTGCAAAAATTTAGTTGTCTGTTTGCACACAATGAAAAAAAAAATAGAACTTTTTAGACGGTCCCTATCTTCTTTACCACACACATTGAATGTGCAACTGAATTTGTATGCCATTAAAACAATATTTGCCCATTTTGATCGATTGTGGAGAGTGTTGTAGTTCACCATCTTTGTCCTAAAGATCATGTAGCTGCTTTTATTTTGCAAAAATGTGCTTTATTGCGCTTGTTATTGAGACAGTTTTTAAGCAAAAAAGTGCAAATGTGCGAATATAAAACCAACTTTACCTAAGTCTTGAAAGATACCTAATATCTTGGACACTCATTGTACAAAAAAGTCAGGGTTGTGGAAAAGCTCATATGAACAGTGAACATTGAACAGTATGGATTCCATATTATGTCCATTTTAAACAGACAAGTGATTTGTAAGCTAATTACATTTTGAAGAACCTTCCTCAACCCTGGATACACTGCTCCAAGAACTGAGCAACTCTTATCTTAACATGAATGTTAATACTTACCTTACCTTATCACTTACCTGATAGTTATAACGTTACTGTCATTACACTATCATTGTAAACAAGCAATAGCAACATGCACCTAGCCCTGTCTGGCTTTGCTAATTTGAAACAAGATAATATTTGAGTAGATATCAATGAGGATTATGTGATATTACATCAACTACAGATAACATGTTAATGAGATAAAATCAACATGTTATTTTCAGTCAGACAGGGAAAGGTACATTGTTGATATAAACTCATAATGAACATTTGTGAACATAATGAACATTTGTGAACATAATGAACATTTAGCAAGCTGATTTAACTGTGGCACTGCTCTGCGAACTGAGCAGTTTGTCCACTTAGCACTAGCACCTGTATGTTGTAAGGTGCCTCATTTTTCCGCACCGAGGGAAAAGACCTAGCCCTCACAAATATATGTGATGGGCTCCTATTAACTGTCGATTAAAGACATGTTAAGTGTTAAATAAAATCTAACATAGTTCACAGAGTCAACAACTCCATATCACGGCTAAGCTAGCAGAAACTGAGGTAAATTAGTTTTAGTTAAGTTTTAGTTAAATTAGTAGGGGAGAGGCGGGATGATTGAAACGCGGGACGGATGAAACACTGAAGGCTTGTTCGACTTGAACCGGCGCTGCACAGACCGATCGGTGAATGACATCAAAGTACCGCGAGAGCGAATAGAAAGTAGACGCCTCCTTATGTTTTTGAATTGCTCTCGCGGTACTTTGATCTCATAAATGATCGGTCTGTGCAGCGCCGTTTCAAGTCGAACAAGCCTAGCGATTTTCTTGAAAACCACTCACGTCTTGTACGTCAAATTTCGTCAGCACGTACAGCACGCAATGCCTAACATACTCGCGAAAACATTTCTTCTTTACGTCGTGTCGTTTTGGAGTTAAAGCCGCAAAGCTGTTTTTGAATGCGGTGAGTGAATTCTTTCGTGCGGTACTTTTTTTTGACTGACAAGTTGGATTTATTGTTTCATGTGCCATTGTAATGATAATACAGCAGGTGTATTAGTACTGCAACACACCCTTAAGTGGGCAATATCAGAGTTTTTTAGTTTAAGAGCAAAAGAGGTTTAAATGACAGGATGCGCTGTCGGGACGGTTGAAACAGTGTTTCAACCGTCCCGACCGCGCGTCCTGCCCGTTAAACCTGGTCATAGCCTATACTGTTCATAGATTCATATACTGTTTCTAGACTTGTGTTTCTTTTAATGCAAATTAATTTTCAATTACGCAACACATGCTATCTCTGTAATAATCATCAATTGTCCAATCTTCAATATTAAATACATTTCATTTATCGTCGTCTGGTTGACCTCGTTTCCTTCATAATAACAGGTTATTCAACTAGCAAACACTCAATATGACTCAAGGAAGAAATGTAAGAAAATTAATTGTAAACTGATTTGTCTGTCTTCGTCAAAATAGCCTGTTAGAAAGATTACAAAATGCGCATAGGCTTATCGCCTATTGTTTATTGGGCGACAGAACAAAAATGGTTAATATGAACCTTTAAATGAAAATAAATTACAAAATATGTTTGAAACAATATGTACATAAGTTACTTGTCAGGTGTTGTTCACAAAAAAAAGCATTAGATGAATAGTTGCCATTTAAACTGTCATGTTTCATCCGTCCCACCCCTGTGTTTCAACCGTCCCGCACAGGCGGGACGATTGAAACAAAGCACAACTCCCGTTCAAAGTCATATTTTACTTAAATCATTCTATATTTGTACCGAATAACACATGATACTAAGAGAACACATATGTGAGTTGTTAATCACAAAAAAATAAAAAATCTATCTGTAACCTTATCTTAGAAAACGAAATTTATCTGAAAAGTGTTTCAACTGTCCCGGCTCTCCCCTACATACCTTCAATGTCGTGGATAAAACCTTCGATCCAGTTACTGTATCCCTTAATTAATACAGCCCGGGGGATGTTGCAGTCGGTATTGGCCCACTGCTCCACATTTTGTATAGTTAATTCGGGCAGACAGGAAAGATTGGTGGTCCACATTGGAGTTTCCATTGCTGGTGCGTATGCGTCGGAGTCAAACTTCCGGGTTTGTGTACCCCTCAACAGCGTTCGAGTTTTCAAAATGGCCGCCAAGTGAATAAGGCGAATGGCAGCCTTTCTCAAACTTTTTTCAGTCAGGGCACCTTTCAAAAGTGCATAAAATCTCAAGGCACCCCAGTGTAAAATATAATTTAAAAACACTGCATAACCCAAATGTAAATGCAAATTTTATATAAATATTTATCTAAAATGAATTTACAATTGTATTAATCCGATCATATGTATAACCCTTTCACACGTAAATTTAAAATATTCTGGCTGACCCGCCAGCGTGAGTTTTTCAAGGCGACCGTTATTTAGAATGTGTCACTTTATGGTTTCCATGGTGACGTGTCATTGCTTGTCACGTGACACACTGCAGCAACAACAGAGCTGAATGAATGATGATCTGCTTTTATGTCATTTTTTCTTTTTTATTCAAAATATTCACAAATTTGTTAGATATGGCATGAAATATCTGATATTCCGATTGTCAAATATATGCAAGTGGAAGTGTTTTGTTTTTTGAACACAATTATAACGATCGCGTTAGTTGAGCTGTATGCGCGATGGGCGCCGCCATGTTAGTTTGTGCCGCAGACGCAGTTCAGAGAATCGGATCTGATGGATTTACAAGTGAATTCATCCACTTCTCCCGAAATACATAAAAGTAAGTGGCAGGTGAACTGGGAGAAGAATAGAGTAAACTTTAAAGTTAGGCTACTTACACAATGTGTATCTGATATGAATAAAACTAATTATAATGGAAAGGATTATTATTGCCTCTTCCTTTGACATCAGTGTGTATTTTACAAACTCTAAATGTATTGTTTTTTTTTAGTACTTATGTCTGAAACCTAAAACAAACATTATGTGGATGAAAACACTGAAAAGTTGTGATATATGGCTCAGCTCCAGCCAACGCGCGAAAGCACATTTGAATTTAGCAGTTGATCACGTCATGCACTGACCGTTCTAATCACACCGGTGCTCCAGGGACCAGCCTAGACTGATCATACCGGTGTGAGCGTACGTGCGAAAGGGTTAAAAAGAAGAAGAATTTATTTATGTAAATTCAAATATATTTATTATGAAATGTCCGATTTTTTTACATTTTTTTGAAAAAAATTTTTTAGCCTATGTAATTTTTTGCCGGCACCCCTGACACAGTCAGGGGGCACCCCAGTGTGCCACGGCACCCACTTTGAGAAAGGCTGGTCTATGGAGTCCTTAAATTTTCGGGCAGCATGTGACCTGAAGCTGGTCTCTAATTGGTTTCTTAAAGATTCTCCTCCGGACGCAGGTCGCTGCGTCCCTGGCGAATCAGAATTTGATACATGTTATTTTATCCAATCTGATTGGTTCTCGTCACCTGCCATTCAACTCAACGCTCTTTGCCACTACTGCGAGTGCGAGTCAAGCCCCGTTCACACTACACGCGACAAAGCGACACGATACCATTCATTTCAATGGGGAGCGGGCGACTTCCGGCAACACGCGCGGTCGCGACCGTTGGCGACTGGATGGGACGTGTCTGGCGACACGACAAAGTTGAGAAATGTTTAACTTTATGCAAATGAAGAGCGACTTTCGCAAGCGACAACCAATAGGAGTGGAGCCTGGAGCGCGCGTCATCATCCTTCTCCGCTCAGCCCCTCGCCCCATCGACAGAAAGATGGAGGAGTATTTTTTAAAATCTAAAATACTACTGTTATTGTGTCATGAAATGTAGTTATAATTGTTTTTCAGTCGAGAATGTAGTTGTTTAAAGCTCAAATATGTGGTTTGTTTATACAGATAGCGCCTATTTTCAATTTTGATCTGATATTTTCGGAGTTGTGAGACCCAGGTACTCGTTCATTTAACTTACATGCTTTACGAGTCTAAATATTTCATATTTTCCCTCCAGAATGTTTGTTTTTAGCGGCAAGAAAACTGATTCGCTGTCTTTGGATGTTATTCATAAACATTACAAGGCAACCAGTAGTGGGAACGCCCACTAGCGACCTCATCGCCAGCCACCGGCGACATGCAGCGACAAAGTCGCTTGTAGTGTGAACGCAGCTTCATGGTGCGAGTGCGCGGGCGACACCGTCAGTCCAACTCCGTCTTAACCTTGCTAGGCTGATCATTTTCGTAGAGAGAATGGCAGAAGTTAAACCAAATTCTGTCATTGATTTACAAAAAAAGAAGGGAAAAAAAACTTTCACAAGGCGTTCGCTGGAAGAAAAAAAAGGATAAAGGGTCCGACCGGACCAACCCGATTTACAGATCCAGCAGCAGGCCAGTGACAGAGGACGAAGCTACACCCGGCGCTTCACCCGCGCTTGTTATGAGAAACGGAGGTGGCTGGCTTTATTTGCTTATTTGTTATGCTGTTCAATTCATTGCATTGATCATGTCATGTATTTGTACTCAATATATAATCTAACTTTACATATCTGTTCTGTTACAGTTAGTAACTGAAGTGTAGATCACATTTTGTAAAATTATATGGAAAAAGATGATTGAAATAAATTATAAACTCTTAAATTTCAACTTTTATCTTTTTCAGGTTTGATTCTAATCATAATGTAACATTATTTGAAAAAAACAAAATTTCAGTACAAAAAAAAAAAACATTTTTATTGTTAGAATTGTGATTTCATAATATTTAGATATGAATCCAACTGGAAAATCTTGTGAAAAGATATCTTTCAGTTAGTCAAATAGCATATAGTGGAGCTCTATAGCCATCTAGTAGCTAAAATTATATATTTTTTACTTTTAAAACTACATTTTACAAAATAGGGGCAAAAAGTTTACACTAAACCATGTAACATTATCCATGTTATCCCCATGAATGAAAGTTAGAAATATGGGTCTTTTATAAAGTGAATTTTGAACACACAAAAAAAGCGCCCCCCAAAAAATAATTATCACCAGCCGCCACTGGTTACCGTTGACTCACTGACCCCCTGGAGGAGTAACCTCCACAGAAGTTAAAGGCCACTGTCCCAGTGACCCCTGCTTCTTCTTCCAACTTTCTGCTTGCTTCAGGTTGCTGTTCATGTGGAACACAGGGTAACTTGTCCCGCAAGTTACAAATTTTGCAACTTCCTCGACTGAGTCAGGCTTACATCGTAAGTTCAACATAATTTCTTAATTCAAAATGGAAGAAATCTATGCAACTTCAGCACCATTGGTCCACTGAACCATTAAGATTTTCTCCTGAGACTACATATCCGGTCACTTGTTCAAAGGCTAAGACATTGGAAGTATTTTTCAATTAACTAACTAAACATAGGTTTTTAGTATAAGTTGTAGACCCTTTGTTAACATGGTGCTTTAAAATAAGAAACTGGTGGTTCTGTTCAGATGGTTAAAATACTATTTTCCATAGCTTCATTCCATGTTTCTGTTTCCGGTTTCATTCACTTTCCATTTTACCCATGTATGCATGGCTGAATGCATGTGTTTGTTTAGATTATGTATATGTTCATGATTTAGTTAAATAAAACTTTTGTGCACATTTCATCAGTTTTGATTCTGGTCTGTAGCAAATTGGCTCAAAAGGGAAATATGAATAATTAATTCTAACTCGTTATAATGAATTATATATATGGATCAGTTTATCGAATTAACTTGATGTAGCTGAATCAATGTTACAATCAATCAATCAATCTGTTCATCCAGTGAACACTCTTAACTCTTTCTTAGCATGTAGCTGTGATCGCATCGTAAAAGGGACTTTGTTTGATTTACAAGCAGGGACCAGAATCAAAACGTGTGAAATGCACAAATGTTTTATTTAACTAAATCATGAACACATAACTAATCTAAACAAATGCATACACACAAATCACTCATACATGGGAAAAGGAGAAGTGAAAGTGAATGAAACCGGAACAGAACAGGGGAATTAAGCTATGAAAAGAGTAATCTATCCATCTGAAAGAACGTACTCGGTTACTAACGTAACCTCGGTTCTCTCTAGAAGAGGGAACGAGTACTTGCGTAAGAATATCTTACCCTAGGGGAAAACCTCTTTTCCTCGAGATATTGAAGCCAAAAATTATCCTTAATTTTGCAATAATGTAAAACGCATTGCAGCAGCATCCAGACATGGGCGAGACAGCTCGCGCGCCCATTGGCTGCTCTGCGGCAACTGCACCAGCCTATCGATAGAGGCTCCTCATGACGTCAGAACCATTACGTCATGTCCCGCCGAAATCGGGTGGGGCCAGGGCTATAAATACGGCCCAGAGAGGCTGGTTTGGTCAGTTTTTTTCATCGCTGAAGCGAATCAGAACATGACGCATGCACGGCAAGATACGCAAGTACTCGTTCCCTCTTCTAGAGAGTCAAGTCAAGTCAAGTCAAGTTTATTTGTATAGCGCTTTTCACAATACAGATTGTATCAAAGCAGCTTCACAGTATTAAATTAAAATAATACAACAAAGTTTGTTTCAAGAGGAATTTATTGATTGATAAAATTAAATTAAATATCCCCAAAATATCCCCAACTGAGCAAGCCAAAGGCAACAGTGGCAAGGAACCGAAAAACTTCATCAAGTGACCTAATGGTGTCCTAAAACTCCATCAGGTGACCTAATGGAGAAAAAAAACCTTGGGAGAACCCAGGCTCAGTCAGGGGCCAGTTCTCCTCTGGCATTTATGAGCTAGAGGCCGGATTGTAGTTTGAACTGTAGGATTATATGAATGCCTGGCTGAAGAGATGCGACTTTAATCTAGTTTTAAACTGGGAGAGCGAGTCTGAGCAACGAACAGTATCAGGAAGACTATTCCAGAGTTTTGGAGCCAAATGTGAGAATGCTCTCCCTCCTTTGGTGGTTCTGGATATCCTAGGTATGACCAAAAGCCTTGAATTTAGTGATCTTAAAGAGCGCGATGGATTATAGGGTGATAAAAGATCCGTTAAATAGACTGGAGCTAAGCCGTTTAGGGCTTTATAAGTCAGTAGCAATACCTTATAATTAATACGGAACTTTATAGGTAACCAATGCAGTGATGATAAAATCGGTGTTATATGATCATATTTTCTTGATCTAGTAAGAACTCTAGCGGCGGCATTTTGGACTAACTGTAGCTTGTTTATTGAGGATGCAGGACAACCAGCTAGTAAAGCATTACAGTAATCCAGTCTCGAGGTCATGAATGCATGAACTAACTTTTCTGCATCAGAAACTGATAGCATATTACGTAGCTTAGCAATGTTTCTAAGGTGGAAAAAGGCTGTTTTTGTAACATATGAAATATGATTTTCAAAAGACAGGTTGCAATCGAGTATAACACCCAGGTCTTTTACTGTAGAGGATAAAGTAACAGGACATCCTATGATGTTAAAGTTGTATTGTGCGAGGTTTTGTGGGCGGTTTTTTGAACCGATAAGTATTACCTCTGTCTTGTCTGGATTTAATAAAAGAAAATTACGGGTCATCCAATCTTTTATATCTTTAACACACTCTGTCAATTTGGAAAATTTCGCGTTTTCATCCGGCCGTGATGAAATATATATTTGAGTGTCATCAGCATAACAATGGAAACTAATTCCATGTTTCCTTATAATATTTCCAAGTGGCATCATATATATTGAAAATAACAGAGGGCCTAATACAGATCCCTGCGGCACTCCATAGTTTACTGGAGTTATGATCGATTTGATCGAGAGAACCGAGGTTACGTTAGTAACCGAGTACGTTCTCTTACGAGAGGTCTCTCGTACTTGCGTAAGAATATCTTACGCTAGGGGAACACAATGTAAAACGCCGTGCGTGCTTGAGACATAACACTAACGTCCCAAGGGCAGGTGCCCGGGGCTCATACAGTGCTTAATCACAAGGGACTCACAGAGAATCCGGGAAGAGGGGCTAGAATAGCATCATTCCTGTAATATTGAGCTCTGATAAGAGCATATTATATCAAGTGTTCCACACAACCAGGGCGAACTCAGCCTGGACTGGTAAATATGGGGGACTAACGTATTGCCCACAGAAGTATATAGGCGATCAGTGATCGACGCTCTAGCAGTTTCAGCATCCCGAGCCGATAGCATCGGGCGGGCAATACTGAAAAATTAAACCGAGAGCAACCTAGCTTGCAAAGCGGGAACCTCGAGGTTATAAAACCTTATAAATGTAGACGGGGAGGCCCAGCCTGCCGCCATACAGATATCTTGCAAGGCAATCCCACTGGACCAAGCCCACGACGAGGCCATGCCTCTTGTGGAGTGCGCTTTGACACCTATCGGGCATTGCAGGCCCTTGGATGTGTAAGCTAGCGCTATAGCATCAACTATCCATCTGGATAGACTCTGTTTTGATGCAGCTAGTCCCTTAGAACGTCCGCTGAACAAAACAAAGAGCTGCTCCGTCTGTCTGAAAACAGATGAGCGAGACACATAGGCTCTTAACGCCCTGACCGGGCAAAGGAAGCCTGCGTCCCCTTCCTCCTCAGATACCGGCAGGGCCGACAGGGAGATAACCTGTGCCCTAAACGGTGTGTTGAGGGATTTAGGAACATATCCGTGCTTTGGTTTGAGTATGACTCTCGAGTCATTCGGCCCAAACTCCATACACGTCGTGCTCACTGAGAGCGCTTGCAAATCCCCTATGCGCTTCACTGAAGCGAGAGCCAGAAGAAACACTGTTTTGAAAGACAAGAGTTTCAGGTCTATTGACTGTATTGGCTCGAATGGGGCACCTTTCATGGCTTCCAGAACCGTGGAAAGGTCCCAAACGGGAACTGAGGGTGGTCTGGGAGGGTTCAGCCTCTTAGCTCCTCTAAGGAAGCGAATGACCAGATCGTTCCTTCCTAATGACTGGCCAAGCGGTGGTTCAGCGAACGCTGCTATGGCCGCCACATAAACTTTGAGCGTGGATGGGGTTCTGCCCTTATCCAGAAGCTCTTGTAAAAAGGAGAGAACCTCCGGCACCCCACAGCGTGAGGGTGAAGTGCCACTCGCTGTACACCAGCTAGTGAACACAGACCATTTTGAGGAATAGAGCCGCCTCGTAGATGGAGCTCTAGCCTGCGTGATCGTGTTTAACACTCCCGCTGGGAGGTTAACGGGTACCCGTTGATGGCCCACACATGTAGGGACCAAAGCTCCGGGCGAGGATGCCAGATCGAGCCGTTCGCCTGCGAGAGGAGATCCCTCCTCACCGGTATCGGCCACGGGGCGGTACTCGTCAGCTGCATCAGGACTGAAAACCAGACTTGGTTTGTCCAAAATGGGGCGACGAGTAGCACTGGGCATCCGCTCTCCCTGATTCGCTCTAACACCTGGGGTAGGAGCGTGACAGGGGGAAACGCATAGAGCGGGCAGCGGGGCCAGACGTGAGCCAGCGCATCCCTGCTCTTGGAGAAGAATTCCTGACAATGAGCGTTCTCTTGAGACGCAAATAGGTCTATTTCCGCTCTGCCAAATGTCCTCCATAGCATTTTGACTGTCTGTGGATGTAAAGACCATTCTCCTGTCGGCAGATTGTTTCTGGACAGTCTGTCTGGTCCCACATTCAGATGGCCGGGCACATGCGCTGCCCTGAGCGAGCGCAGATTGTGCTGAGCCCAGACCAGGAGGCGTTCCGTCAGCCTGTGAAGGATTCTGGATCTGATACCTCCTTGGTGATTTATATAAGCCACCACTGACATGTTGTCCGAACGGACCAAGACGTGGTGTCTTTTTATCTGGGGACAAAAACGCCTCAGCGCGTTGTCGACTGCCATCATTTCCAGGCAGTTTATATGCAGAAGCTTTTCCCATTCCGACCACTGGCCGAATAACGGTCTGCCCTCGAGCAGCGCTCCCCATCCCGAGGTTGAGGCGTCCATAGACACCACCTTCACACTCGAGGAAGTCCCCAGGCTTACACCTGACCGGTACCAGTCGGTCACTGTCCAAGGTTTCAGAGCTGTGACGCATTTCTACCAGAAAGACTCGGGATAATTATTTCAATAAACCGTACATTTATTGACAGCTCAGTAAGCTGATAATCTACAAAGTCATTTGGCGTAGGCCCCGTCCGTAGTGCATAATCCGAGAGTATCGGATCTGCAATTCCTGCCTAAAGATGAAGGCAGGGGCGCAGCAGACCCCCCCGGGAGGTATGGACAGGACCATCCTGGTGGTGGTGGGGAGGATGGGGGTAATCGTCGCTTCAGTATCTGCGAACTCAAACATGTGTAAGTACCGAGCTTTTATACATGAGCATAATAATATGATTGGATAGAAGTGAAGGCAATAGGTGACGTAGTAATTGAGTCTTCTCGGCAGAACTTATGCTAAAGCTTTCATTTCTGATCGACCTTGAGGCGCGCGAGACCGGAGGTCCAAGCTCTGCGCGGCGCACGCGCTTTCAGCCAGTACTGCAGCGGGCGCATGCGAAGCAGACCCAGCTGAAGCACTGAGGATGCTGAAGCCATGAGACCCAGCATCCTTTGAAATTTTTTGAGCGGGACCAAAGCGGCGTGGCGAAAAATCTCTGTCATGCGCTGAATGCTTAGTCTGCGCTGCGGCGACAGCTGTGCTGTCATAGACAGCGAGTCCAGATCTGTGCCCAGAAAAGATATTTTCGGACTGGGAGACAGCGAACTCTTCGCCCAATTGACTGTGAGACCTAAATTCTCGAGGTGATCGAGTAATATGGTCCTGTGTTCTATGAGCTCCGACTGTGATCGAGCTAGAACCAGCCAATCGTCCAAATAATTCAGCACTCGTATGCCTCGGAGCCTGAGGGGTGCGAGCGCTGCATCCATGCACATCGTGAATACGCGAGGTGCCAGGGAAAGGCCAAATGGAAGGACTGTGTACTGATATGCCTGGCCCTCGAAGGCGAATCTCAAAAATCGCCTGTGACGTGACGCTATTTGTATTTGAAAATAGGCGTCTTTCAGATCTATCGACATGAACCAGTCCCCTTGGCAAATTTGCGAGAGGATTTTCCTGGTCGTGAGCATTCTGAACCGTCGTTTCAGAAGTGCTTTGTTTAGTCGTCTTAGATCTAGAATGGGTCTGAGACCCCCGTCTTTCTTGGGTACCAGAAAATATCTGCTGTACATGCCCCCTTCGCTCTGAGCTTGTGATAAGGGTTCTATAGCCCCTATGCTCAGTAACTTCGCTATTTCGGCTCGAAGTAGGTGTGCTACTTCCTTTTTCACCGTAGTTTCGATTCGCGCCGCTTTGCGTTGCGGGCGTCGACCAAACTGTAGCGAATAGCCTCTTTCTATAATGCTCAGCACCCACTTCGATACCCCGGGGAGCTCTGCCCACGCTTTCGCGTGAGTGGCTAGGGGTTGAATGATATCTGGGCTCTGATCGCGGCCAAGTGGCGCGCGGAGAGCAACAGTGTGCTGTAACATGAGCGCCGCGTTTGCAGCGTGCGAGACTGGGGGCGCGCTGATCACAGCGGGCAGCCTGCCCACGCTCAGTTCTCCTGCAGCTGTGTGCTGAGAGAGAGCGAGCGTGGTGAGCCCCGTGGGGTTTAATATGTCTGTGAGCGAATGCGGGCGCGGGACAACGGGCCCATGCATAACGCTGAGAACACCGTCTGTTTGTGCAGACTGTATGTGCGTTGGTTTCGTTTTTACAGAAACCGTGAGACATGTAGCGTGTAGTGTTTGCGGGCACTGGGACGTGGGCACAATCACTACATTTGGTGCACAACCGACATAAGTCGATTTCATTTGTGCGGGCCGTGTGTGGCGGGCCATGTCTGTGTGTAGGAATGGGCACTGGGCAGTGGGCATTTTTACTACACTCATAACACCATCGGCCGTGGCCGGAATACCAGAAAATACACTATTTTTGGGATTTATCTGGGTCGCCGTAAAAACGGCGTTTGTGTGCAGGCAAGCGGGCTGTACTGCCGACTTGTTTACTGCTGAATAAGCTGGAACAGTCGCAATTACTGGAACTGAACGAGCAAAAATCTTTGGTGGAAATCCGGCCGCAGCGGGACTTGAACACCGCTTCCGTAAACTGGCTAGGAAGACTTAGAGGCCTCGGGCTTTAACTCAATCTTCGGCCGTGGCCCACGCGGCGGGGGGCGGCGGCCGGCGGAGCGAGAGCGCGGTCTCTGATCCCTGGTCTGTCGGCGCTGTGGGGCGGCGGCAGCTGAGGGTTGCGGCTGGGAGCTGCGAGCAGACGGCTGTTTTGAGCGACCTGCTGCGGAGCTCGAGCGCTTGGGCAGGAAATGTTTCATGGCCTGCGATGTCTTTTGAACCTCGGCGAATCTGTCTGCGAAGTCCTTGACAGAAGATCCGAAGAGGCCAGCGGGGGAGACGGGGGCGTCGAGAAACGCGGAGCGCTCCGAGTCCGGCATCTCCGAGAGCGTAAGCCATAAGTGTCTCTCAGCCACGGTGAGAGAAGCCATGTTCCGCCCCATGGCCTGCGCGGCGGATTTTGTGGCGCGAAGGGCGAGATCCGTCGCGCTCCTTAAATCCATAAAGTTCACAGCTTCCGGTCCTTCCTCGTCCATTTTGCGGAGAAGGTTGGCCTGGAAGATCTGGAGTATGGCCATTGAATGAAGCGCCGAGACAGCCTGCCCGGCGGCGGTATAAGCGCGACCGTGCAGTGATGAGGTAGTGCGGCAGGCTTTTGATGGCAGCGCCGTCTTAGCACGCCGTCCAGCAGAGGGCGGGCAAAGATGGGCGGCTACCGCTTCCTCGACGGGAGGGAGAGAGTGGTATCCTTTGTCCTTAGCACCGTCGACTACGGAGAATGCTGCGGACACGGGAGCACGCACTCTGGCTGAAAAGGGAGCGCTCCAAGACTTAGCTACCTCTTTGTGAAGTTCAGGAAGGAAAGGGGCTGGTCTTGAAGGCTGTGAAGCGCAGTCCCTTTGAAGAAAACAGCCGTCCAGGCGGTTAAGTGCAGGCTGCTGGGGCGTCGACCACTCAAGGCCGAGGCTCTCGACAGCCTGCTCGAGCAGATGCATAAGCTCCGCCTCGATGCTGGCTCTTTTCCCCGAGGGGCGGTGAGAAGGTGGTGCGAGGTCCGCGGAGCTCGACCAATCCTCACTGCCCGAAAGGAGAGAGCAACTGTCGTCCTCCAATTGCACAGCTTCTTCATAGTCCTCAATGGCAGAAGCGGCGGCAGACGGCGGCCGCTGACCGGCGGTGAGAGACTGAGGTGAAGCAGGCGGCGAAGCTAGCGGGCGCACCGGCGAGCTTTCGCGGGATGGAGGAGGTTCAGGGACCCGCTGAGCGCGGCGCTTTTTACGGCGCGGCAGCTCGGCGGGTGAAGGCGCGGGCGCAGCTTCACGGAAAAATGCCCGGCGAGTCCGCAGAGTCACCATAGGCATAAGATCGCAATGAGGGCAGCCGCCCTCGGCGAGCGCGATAGCTGCGTGATCCTCACCCAGGCAGGAAACAAAGATGACATGGTGGTCCCCGTCGCTGAGTGGAGCTCGGCATGAGCCGCAGGATGAACGAGGCATCTTGAAAAAGACGCTCGTGCTCTTTTAGAGGAGATAAGTGTGAGTGTCGCAGCGGCGAACACACACACAGCAATAAAAGGATATATGTACGCCGGAAAGCGTCAGCAGGAACGGCGACTGAAGGCGGCGAGTTGTCGACCGGCAGCTTCAGATGCAGAGTATTCCCGCTGGGTGCTTGTAATCAGACGGCGCGGCTTCCTCTCAGGATCCAGCGATGCGTGAGCCCGCTGAAGAGATAAAAAACTGACCAAACCAGCCTCTCTGGGCCGTATTTATAGCCCTGGCCCCACCCGATTTCGGCGGGACATGACGTAATGGGCGCGAAGCGCCCTCATTGGTTCTGACGTCATGAGGAGCCTCTATCGATAGGCTGGTGCAGTTGCCGCAGAGCAGCCAATGGGCGCGCGAGCTGTCTCGCCCATGTCTGCATGCTGCTGCAATGCGTTTTACATTATTGCAAAATTAAGGATAATTTTTGGCTTCAATATCTCGAGGAAAAGAGGTTTTCCCCTAGCGTAAGATATTCTTACGCAAGTACGAGAGACCTCTCGTAAGAGAACCATCAATTTCTTACTTCAAAGCATCTTTTTTTTAACAAAGGGGTCTGCAGCTTATACTAAACCTCTTTAGTTTAGTTAGTCAAATGTATGATACTTGCAATGTCTTAGCCGTTGACGAAACGTCTAGATGCAGTCTTATGAGAAAGTCTTGGTGGTTCCGTGAGTTGATGGTGTTGGAGTAAATTGCAGTAATGAAAGAAGTACTGTGAGAGTCATACTGTAGATTCAGTCAAAAATTATAGTAATGAAAGAAGTACTGTGAGAGTCACAGTAATGTCCTGTAGAAAATCACAGCAACTTCCAATGTACTGTAGAAAACAAAATAACCAAATTATGTACTGTAGAAAATCACAGTAACCTATTATGTATATAGAGAAGGAAACACAGTACACAGCTGGGTTGCCAGCCAATTATTGTATTTAAATTAACCTCACTCTAATTCAATTACATGTTCACTCTGAATAGAGAATACAGGAAGCAAATGTATTCTTAAAAAAAAAAAAAAAAAAAAAAAAAAGTAATCAGAAGGTCACAAAGATTTTATTTCTTTCAACACATCTAGCAATAAGTGAAGAATAAATAATGAAGCTTGTTATAATGATGAGCTGTTTAACTGTGACTGTTTATAAATGGATATGCATATTCAAATCATGCAATATGCATTACTTATTTTATATAATTATTTATTTATTTGGGCTGAAACAACAAAAAAAAAAATTTGGTGGCTGAAAATTGGGCTACACAGCACTTAAACATGAAGAACCTGTTGGTGGCTAGCACACTGACATATAGTGCAATTGCGACTCTGGTGACCCGAGTTCAATTCCTGCCTCACGGTCCTTTGCTGATCCTATTCCCCTCCCTCCACCCCATGCTTTCATGTCAATCGCTACACTGTCCTGTATAATAAGCAAACAAAAACAAAAAAACAGTGCTTGCAAATTACTGAGTTTTACTTTAAAGTTACACGGTTGCTACTGTAAATGAAAACAGCAAAAATATGGTTATTTCTTCTACAGTAATTACTTGACAATTGTTGCCTCTTAATTACTGTTTTTATTTTACAGTAAGTTACTTGTCACTTGCTGCCAGTTAATTACTGTGAATTTTACAGTCAGTTTCTTACAGTGTACATTATCTAGTGGATATATCATAAAGCATGCAAAAAATGGTATACAGTATAAAATACACTATACAAGACAGTAATAACACACAATGTCCTGGAGATGCATGTTCATTCATAGAAGTTTTTATGTGAATGAACAGGGAAGAGTCCTTTTTTATGGGCATTATGGAGTCTTTTCTATGGCCTGTGCTTTTAACTGTGGTCACCTTTCCCAACCTGGAATGTCTCTGCGGTCCACTGGTTGCTGGACTAGTGTCAGGCAGGAGGGATAAAAGCTAATAATGATCAGTAGGAGAGCAGACATCTCGGAGCCTGCTTGGGCCTACTTGGACCTTTGCTTGTTACGGTCTTGAGGTATCTGTTGGATTATTCGTCAGGCGCTACAGGTCCCTGCTTGCAATTGAATGTGCCTTTGACGATGCGATCACAGCTACATACTAAGAAAGAGTCATTTTTCCGTGGCCACAAAAAAATATCATTCTATTAAATAGTTAATTCTATAAACTGATCCACAAATTTATAATTAATTATAATGAGTTATAAATAATTATTCATATTTCCCTTTTGAGCTTATTTGCTACAACAATTATTTCATGGATTTTAGCAGGGGGCATTTACTGTAGGTGGAGTGGGAGTGAGATTAAGCAGCCTTAAAATGTTTTATTTTTACCATTGTGGAATCACTGCTCCACAGCAAAACTGACATCTTTGTAGAGAATATTGCCATGGCTCTTTCTCTGGCAAACAGAATAAGCCAAATATTGCACTATTGTTGTAGGGAGGTAATGAATAATCATTATACCACCGAATATGCCAATATTTTACAGCTATGATAATGACTTTCAATATCTCTTATTATATTATTTCTCATCCATTTTCATTCACATTTCTTTTCCACGTAATGTTGTATGAGCACTCTTGAGGACATTTAATTTTCTGCATTTGTAATTTAGGAGCACAGCAAATCTCCGGCTCTTGGGTGAGACATTAAGCTTCGTATTAAGGTTTGAAGAGCTTTTAAAAGCAAGCTCATCGCTTAGGTAAAGGTTAGCTGTCCGTGGGTTGACTGTCCTTCTTATTCAATCTGTTCAGGTCAGCTTTGAGCTGTGTCAGAACCTGTGCTTTTGTACCTGACGCTTCCGATCCTCCCAAGCGATGTGAGTGATGACGGTGTTGTTATCTTGTCACTCCACAGGCTAAACATGAACAGAATAAATTACTTGTCTCCTTGGGAGGACAGGGAAAGTGGACACATTTTTTGCATTCATTATCATGTTCATGGCATTGTTTCCATTCCATTCTATTTCAGCAGATCCCAAAACCATTTCCCAATGCTTGTTTCCTGTCCACCTCACTGTCAGTAACAAACCTCCACATCATGCAGTGGTGTGGTTTGGTGATAGAGTAACTGGCTGGTGGAGAAGAGCATTCTAATGAAGCACAACACTGTAGGAGCCTATCTACACAGATTAGAACGGATTTACGAGCTGAGGTCCAATTATTGAGCATATTTTTATCTTAGCCCCTTGGGCTATTTCTAAAATCAACCGCTTTATGTCAAAATACTTCTGATATGTTGATGCCCCTAAACTGCAAGGACCCTGAGCACACTGTACATATATGAGTGTGATATAATACTTGAGTTAGCCATTGCCATTTTTGTTACTCTTGTTTTTGTTTTTGTGTGTGTTTTTTTTTTGTTTACTTTTTTTTTTAAGTATCTCTTTATCTATTAAGGGTTAAGAATAGAACATAAAGCTTGTCAGTTCAAAAGCAAATAAAAATTTTCTGAAATGAAACCCAATGAAGTGATTCTATTTTATAGTTGAATAATATTGTCATCAAATATTTTATACAAATTTGCAAGAGAAGTTTCACAGGTCACATGTTACTCAAATCCAAGAGTGATGAATTTCATGTGTGAAAAGCCCAATCTTTTCTAGTTGTTATGGCAACAATAATGCTATGCAGCAGCATTGCCAAAGCAGATAGAATTCCTATTGTGAGCCCGTTTCACAGATATGGAACACTACAAAAAAATGTATATAACTTTCTATAACTTGATTGCAATGATCCTTAAGATAGTTAAGAATTTAGATGTTCTTGAAATGTTATAGTACATTCTATATTATAATAGTATAATTGTACATACTGTGCAATAGTTGATATTATACAGTGTAGTGATATCATATAATATCTTATTGTTAATATTGTGACCTTAGCAACCACATTAAACCCTGATTTAAAGAGTATGAGAAACATATCCTCATTTGGCTTGTTTTTGTTCAGATTCTGTTCATTTACTAAGGATTACATCATGCCCTGCATTACATTTTTGTTTTTACTAATCCAATGTCTTATCATAATTAATATGATTTAATTAATCTTCACATCTATTCGGTAAATTTAGCATACTGTACATAAATGTAAATATGGGGGAAATATGCCATTGTTTTATTTCGATGGTAGTTCTACCAGAAAGACTCGGGAGAATTATTTCAATAAACCGTACATTTATTGACAGCTCAGCAAGCTGATAATCTACAAAGTCATTTGGCGTAGGCCCTGTCCGTAGTGCATGATCCGATACTCTCGATAATAAGAAATCTGTGAAGTTTACCATTGCACATCACTGAGCAACATACTGTGGGTAGTGTTTTCCCCCCCTGAATAAATCAGCAATTTGAGCGAATCAGTTGAGTGAATGATTCATTGACTCAAGTATAAAGTCAATAATCTTGCTGCCACCTACTGGTGTAACAATGTATCCTGCATCCCTCATTCATATGATTTACACCGAAGAATATAACAAACTTTTGGACTTGGACTAACCTCAGTCTAGTCACAGTGAATGTTTATATTTACTAAATTTAGAAATGTTTTAAGTAGCACCAAAAAAAATCAATGCTGATGCTGAAAAAGGCTGAAAAAGAAAACATTCACATCTCATTGTTAGCCAATAAACTTAAAGGTAATTTAATTGAGTGTTCGCTTTCATGTGTGTTAACTGATAGTTTCCCTGTGTGCTTTGACATTAGAGAGAACTGTGCTGAATTGTTATGTTAATGAATAAGAAATGAATGTGAATAATTAATTAACTAATTAATAAACTGCCACTCAAACTTGCCAATGCACACCTTTTGGTTGTCAAAATGCTACATTGTTATTGTAGATCCACATCAATCATACTGACATATATACTTTTGTAGGAAAGAAACCTTGAAATGTTATAGTCTTAAGAAATAGTGAAAAAGGAATAATAATATAGCCTCCATTCATTTTGAAATGAGGCATTCATTATTTAACATGATTTACTGCCTAAAATGCTAAAGAATATATTGTGTAAATTGCATGAGAATTGATAAAAGCCTTGGCTAAACTCATGAGTTGCTGATCTTCCACCCTTCCTGATCCTTCCACATTTTAACACTGTTACGTATACCTGTTACTTCCTTTCACACATTACATTCTGCTTGGTCATACCTCCACATGCCAGCTCAAATTGAACATAATTAGAAAGTCTGTTCGTAATAGCAAGGCTGATAGGATTCCGTAAACCAATACATCACTGCAACAACCTTGAAATTGGTAAATGCTCCTACAATAGGCAGCTGAAATAAATGACCTTGTCTGAGGATAACCGGAGCTTATGAACAAAAAAACAAAACAAAAAAAAGTTTATATATATGATCAGGACATTGCTGGAATCTTAATTATGTGTTGTATCAGGTTAATAGATGTCACAAGCAGCCAATTTCCTGTTAAGAAACCTAATATAAACTTACTGACAAGTTTGAATGATTACCTTACAATTTAGCAGCATGAAAAACATTGGGCATATTTCATCGCTGAATAAATACTATTGGAAGAGCCTTTCCCACAGCAGTCTCAGCAAATTTCTGATGACTGAAGAGCAAATTAAAACACCCCTTTTCACTCTGATTACCCTTCATACAAGCTGAGAATGAACATTAAAGTGAAAATTACACTTGAAATGCTGTCACGGATAATTATTATATATTTTTTTTTCTGTGTGCATTTGAAAGCCTGGAGGTATAACATGTACAGTGAAGAGTTTTCTGTGTCAGCATCAGTCTGGATGGTCCTGACAGCTGGTAATGTTCGGCCTAGAACTTGAGGGTATACTATGAGATATGTAGTGAAGCACAGAGAACCGTGATTCATAAAAGATTTTGTTCTTAAGCCAAGTAATACTTGTAGAACAGAGTATTTCACACATTTTTATTCAGTAAATTTGGTAAAGTTAAACTTTCATTTAAAGGGGTCATAGACTGAGAATTCAAATGTCCCTTAATCCTTTGACAGTTAAGAGTTTGTTATAGCCTACTATAAAAAATACCCTGTAAGTTTCAAAAACTCAAAACTTTCTTGTTATTCCAAAAACTGCTTTTATTGAAACCAAGGCCAGCAAACGACAGGATCTAAAAAGTAGAGACTTTTGACATCACAGGGCAGCTTTGGCCCCGCCCACTGGAGCGTTATGAACAGTGACATGAGAACGATAAAAGATCGATACAGGATTAATAATACCATTACCTTCCAAACGATATCCCCCCACCCTTGGTCTCCTAACAATGCGAATGTCTCAGCAGTGCATTATTTGTTTGAATTCGGTGTATTTCACTGTGGATTATTAGGTACATTTTGACGCAGGCTTTGTAAACAGACTTTTACAATATGGATCTGCCAGCAACGCCACAAACATGTAAGTAGTCATGTTTATTCTAATGCCTGATCTGTGATCAGTGATTTCTGATGTAATTATTCAAGTTCAGACAGATTATCTCTCAAAATATCATTCAATATTGTTTATGCATCAGTAAATCAGGCCAGTAACTAAACAATCAACTTCACGTCGTTTCTCTTAGTAGGATGAAAATAATCTTATTTAAACGGTGATTAAATTATATAAAGAAAGCGATCAAAGAACACTCCCTTTCCAATTGCCCAAGCTGTCAATCAAACAGCGTGAGTTTATCTGGACACTTGCCAAAACTCGTTGAAATCAATCATCACAAAATCATGACGCTGTTACAATGTACAGTACAACAAAGCTCTTACTGTATTTACATCATGTTTGCATTGTTATTTGGTGAAAGCCAGAGGTGTAAAGTCCAGGTTCAGAAAGTAAAAGTCCTCCTCAATATAGCTATTGTTCCAATCACCTGGATTTGCTAATTAGCACTGTTTTTCAGCCAGGAGCTGGCTGAGTTCATGGGTGGAATAAATATATGGCAGGACTTTTACTTTCTGACCCCTGGACTTTACACCTCTGGTGAAAGCGCTGAAATTGTGTTTCAATGATAAGATCTTTTCATACGATCAACAGACTGTCTGTCATCTGCTCAATGCTCATCACTGCAACCTTTCATGTGATGGGAATAGGTCATTATGATCAATACTTTTCACGATTCCTTAATCTCGATAGCTGTAATAGTAAAAATGTTGCAAAAGTTTTAGAGAGAGTCCCACATGTAATACTAGCTATTTCATATGCAAACATGTCAGCCAATCACAGCATTGGGCGTTTACACTGAAGTCTCACAGCAGACACGCCCCTTAAAACAGAGCGTTCAAATCGGAGGCTAAAATCAGGCTTGGAAAAATGCCTTTTATTTATAAATTATGACAATTGTTTATGTTAAAATCATACTAACATTATAAGGGCACCCCAGGAAACATTATAAAATAATAAAATAATCCAGTCTATGACCCCTTTAATGTAAATAACCTTTTATAATAATAATAATAATAATAATTCGTTACATTTATATAGCGCTTTTCTAGGTACTCAAAGTGCTTTACATGGAAGGGGGGAATCTCCTCAACCACCCAGTTAAAGGCTTAGCTCAGTTTAGCTGTTAAAGGAATACAAACAAAAAAATATTATTTATTCACCTTCATGATGCTCTAGTTTGGTTTTTGTGCCATCAATCATCATTTGTGACATCAACCATTTTTTTAATCTGAAGACAAAATAAGATTTCAGGGAGGGGAAGAATATCATCTATATATTTTCACTTAGCCAGACCTTTGTCCAACGACATGAGGTCTGGGCACTATAGCCATAGCAATTGGAAAACCTATAGAAGTCAGCCAAACAGATTCATAATTTTGCCTTCAAGATAGGTTTTTCCAGTTTTGTGTGCCATATGCATCAGACGTTCAGTGAACAGAGTGTGGCCAGTACGTAGGCATGATGTCTCTGACTAACATTTAATGAATAATTTGAATGAATACATTTTCTTTTATTTATTTATGTTCCACAAAGCTATCTTTGGCTTCAGAAAAATTTATAGCATGTCTATAGATTGTATAGACTCTTTTAGATATTTAGCGACCCTCACTGAAAAAAACTTGCCAATACCTGTATTTTGGCAAACCTTCAAAAACAGTTTCAAAGGTGACTAATCTAAACTATTCTGTTTGCCTATTGCATTAATAAGTGGAAATAATGCACAATGCTGCAAAATGAGCAGATCTAAATGAAATGCCTCAATCAACACTTTTCATTCATTTTCAAATTTGACATTAACTATGACAGCTATGAAAAATTAAAAAATGTAAAAATTCAGCATCGGGCATTTTTGCCCCCTAATCTTGAATTTGGGGTGCATCGTTTTGGTGACATTTTTGCCCCAAGCCCCCATTAATTTTTTATCCTGATTTGGAGTGACGTGAGGATGAGAAAATTATCATTGTACGGTTTATTTGACTTTTTACGTTTTTACGTTTACGTTAATGATTGTCATAATAATTGGCTCAACTGAATGTCTTATTTTCCATGATTTAAATCTATAGTGGAGTGCTGGAATTAATAACAAAAGACTGTCAGCAGGCTGCCAACAGAATAACACAGGGCACCAAACACAAAGGCCAGAGCATAAAACAGCCATATAATTATTTGTTGTTTAATAAACACTCAACATTTGAGTTATTTTAACTCAACATTTTAATATTGTGATGTTGTTTTCTTTCATTCCAAGAGTATTGTGCTAAAGTGGCAGCACTGTTTCTCTAAGAGCCCTCCTACAGTTAGTCCTCAAATCAAAGAGGTGATCTATGCACTACATCCGCATTTGAAGAGCTACTTATGTATGTCTGTCAACAAGAACACTAGGGTTTTGTTTGTGAATTTGGGTTTAGGCATTCGATAAGTCCTGAAGAGACTGTGCGTTTCTTTACAATCTGCTTTTCTACATCCTTTAAGCTCATCAATACTTCCCCATTGTACCACACAGGAACACAGACAGAAGTCCAGAGAGTTTCCCAATGCCATTAATCAAGACCGGCAAACAACTCTCCAGCTCTCTTTTTCTCTCTCTCTCCCCCTTTATCTTAGTCTAGAAGTTCTTACCATAGTTTACATTAACGCTCGAAAAACACATTATCACATTATTACCAAAGCTGATGAGTGCAATTAATCTGCTGCATGTGCAGCTGCATTTTTAATCCGTTTCTTTCCTCATTAGCTGCAGTGACTAATTCTTTAGGTCACAGAAAAAGAGAAATCGACACAGTAAAGAGGGCGAACTAGAGAAGAACTTCTATGTGTGTAATTTAGAGAACTTTAAGCCAGTGATCTTCTACAATTTTAAGACCGATAAAAATATAGAGCAGAGATGCTGTTAATGTACATTTTCTGTAAAACTGAGTGTTACATGTTGACCCTGGCTTATAAAACATGCAGATAATACCAATATTTTTTAGCTGGTTTAATTGTGTAAATTCCGTTATTATTTTGTCTTGAGGACTATATCTGTTATGTGAAACAGCTTATTCAAGACAGTACTAAATAAAAAATAACATGCCATTATTGTGATACCTCTTATTTTGTCAAAATTATTAACAGCTTGCATTCTGCAATATGTATGTAAACTTATGAGTAGAACTGTATCTACATGTTTACATTTATATACAGTACAATTGCTGCAAAATAATTATTGTTGATACTTCGAGAGAACATTTACATTTTAATAAATACATTTTAATGTGGGAGAGATAATGAAGAATTTTAAAGGGATAGTTAAAAAAAAAAAATTTTATCAACATTAATTTTGCTTTCCTTTATGTCGTTCCGAACCTGTATGCATTTCTTGAAGATGTACAATTTTTTTGGGGGTTTGTTTTGTTTTTTTGTATTAATGTTTGTAACCAAACGGTTTTGGTTGTTATTGACTTTCTCTAATATCTTAATTTGTGTTCCACATGAGAAAGAAAGTCATACAGGTTTGAAGCGACATTAGGGTGAGTAAACGGTGAACTATCCCTTTTAACATTCATTTGGTTTTGTATTAAGATAATTATAGGTTATTATTATGCTTTGAAATGCAGTCTAAAACAGTTCCCTTCACACAAAATGCTGTCAGTTATGTTATGGGTTAAGTTCAGTTTTGGACACACCTATAGTTTCAGGAGCTCTGGCTCTGGACAGCTCAGGTACAGATGCTCTGTGATTGGCTCTGACTGTTTGTTTTTGTTCTCTTCTGCGCCAAGCAGGAGAAGATTCCATAAAAGATGCAGCAGCTGTTGGAGTTTCAGTCAGTGAGAGTTGTAACAATAGTGATTGTTTAGCATGTGAGAATGTGCTATGAGGCGGATCCTTGATAATATATTGTGGTCGCAGCACGGACCGTTTAGTGAGTTGCACGCAGAGGCTCGCATGTTATGCTGTTGCACTGGTAATTCTCTATGTATGTGTTCAAACATATTGCTTAATAAACCACCACCCGTTGGGTGTTAAACAAGATATTCTGGAGTCTGTGAGTATAAAGACCGGAATATAACATGGTGGCAGCGGTAGTAGACTGAGGTCGTTTAACGAGACAGTAACGGGGACGTTAGCAGAGTTGCTAACCGTGAGCATCCCCGTGTGCAACATGGAAGGATTGAAGCCGCCGCAGACATTGTGTTTGGACTCCAACGATCTTTCAAGGTCCTGGAAGACGTGGAAGGATGAGTTTATGCTTTATGTGGAGCTAACAGTGAGTGACGACGATGAAAATAAAAAAAATACACTTTTCAGCTATCTTGTTGGCGAAAGCGGCAGAGAATTAATGGACACACTAATGAGTGACGCCGCCAGAGATACATGGAGGTTAAAAGACATTATCAACAAATTTGATGGACATTGCAACCCTTATGTGAACGAAACTGTGGAACGATATCGCTTCTTCACCAAGAACCAGAGGTCGGGTGAGTCTATTGACAGCTATGTCACGGAACTAAGAGTACTGGCGAAAACATGCAACTTCGGACAACTGAGAGATTCGCTTATCCGCGACCGCGTTGTGTGTGGATTAAACAGCACAAGCATGAGAGAGAGACTGCTGCGTGAGAAAAACATGTCGCTGGACACGTGCATACAGCTGTGCAGAGCTGCAGAGTTGTCGCGGGAGAACTGTAAAGCCATCTCAGGACCGATGGTGGAAGAGGTGCATGCACTACGAGGAGCAGTGCACCAGAGACGGACAAGTGACACAGTGGACTGCAAGTTCTGTGGTAAGACACATGATAAAAACAAGCTGAAATGCCCAGCTTATGGGAAAAAGTGCAAAAAATTTGGAAAGGACAACCACTTTGCAGCTAAATGTAGAGCTCGCCCAGAACACAGAGAAAAGACTATTGTACATAAGGTAACAGAATGTGAAAGTGAAGAATATGAGGAAATTCTGTGTGTGACTGAAGCACAGGCAGAGGATGTTAATGCAGTGGGCACGAGCAGAGCAGATGACACCCAGCTGTTTGCAGGCATGCTTCTTGGGACAGACATGGTGAAATTCCAAATTGACTGTGGTGCCACTTGCAACATCATTCCGATCCATTTGATAAACCCGGACACAAAACTGGAACACACAGACAGTGTATTACTCATGTACAACAAGAGCAAACTGAGACCACTAGGAAAATGTAAAGTTAAGTTGAGAAATCCTAGAAACCAGAAACTGTACCAGCTCGAGTTCCAAGTGGTAGATGGAGATGACGCTGTACCGTTGCTTGGTAAAAAAACAAGTGAGGCCATGAAGCTCATAAAGGTGCATTATGAGAATATAATGGCAATAGATAGCATTGTCACCACAGAGAAACTTACAACTGGAAAGTGGTGCATGGAACAAATCAAAGATGAGTATGCTGATGTATTCACTGGAGACGGATGTCTAGAAGGAGAGTACAAAATAGAGGTAGATAAAACTGTAAGGCCAGTGCAGTTGCCCAAGAGACGTGTGCCAGTCTCTATGATGAAACCACTCAAAGCGGAACTACAGGATCTACAGCGCAGAGGAATCATAACACCTGTCGAATGCAGCACAGACTGGATCAGCGGTATGGTTGTTGTTCAGAAACAAAATGGAAACCCGAGAGTGTGCATCGACCCCAGGCCATTAAACAAAGCATTAAAGCGCAGCCACTTTCCACTACCCACTATTGAGGACATTCTCCCAGACCTGTCCAAAGCCAAGGTATTCACAGTGTGTGATGTCAAAAGTGATTTCTGGCATGTCAAGCTCCATGAGGAATCCAGTTACCTTACGACATTCGCCACCCCGTTTGGGCGTTACAGGTGGCTGAGGATGCCTATGGGAATCAGCCCGGCACCTGAAGTTTTCCAAAGGAAACTGACACAAGCTTTAGATGATCTGCCTGGACTGTACATATCGCTGATGATGTACTAATCACAGGACAGGGTGAGTCACAAGAAGCAGCTGAGCAGGATCATGACAGAAAACTGCGACTGTTTCTGAACCGGTGCAGACAACAGAACATTAAGCTGAATGCAGAAAAGTTCAAGCTGAGACCAAAATGAGGCATCATACATTGGACATCGCCTCACAGCTGATGGACTGAAAGTGGACCCAGAAAAGGTACGAGCCATCACACAAATGCCAAGACCAACAGATGTGAAATCAGTTCAGAGACTGTTGGGCATGGTGTGTTACCTGGCCAAGTTTTGCCCACATCTCTCTGACCAATGTGAGCCACTGAGAAAGCTGACACATAAAGACAGTGAGTGGAACTGGACAGAGCAACATGAGGAGGCATTCCACAAACTTAAAGACACTATTGCACAGGCTCCAGTGCTGAAGTTTTACAGCCCAGATGAGGAACTGACAGTACAGTGTGATGCCTCAGATACAGGTTTAGGTGCAGCACTCATGCAGAGGGGTAAGCCTATTGAATTTGCAAGCAGAGCACTAACACAAACAGAACGTGGGTACGCACAAATAGAAAAAAGAGTTTCTAGCTTTGGTGTTCAGCATAGAAAAGTTCCACAAATACACCTATGGACGTAAAGTGACGGTGCAAAGTGACCTTAAACCCTTAGAGGTTATAGTAAAGAAACTGCTACTCAGCACGCCCAAACGACTGCAACGAATGATGCTACGGATACAGAAGTACGACTTGGAGGTAGTGTATGTACCAGGTAAAGATATGCTACTGGCAGACACTTTGAGCCGAGCATACC
>NC_138727.1:14171798-14507334 GCF_965113295.1 Leuciscus leuciscus | reverse complement strand
ACAACAGTGATAAAGAAACTGAAAGTCCATTTCGCTCGTCAGGGTATCCCGGATATTGTAATTTCCGACAATGGCCCACAATATGTATCCGCAGAATTCCAGAGATTCAGTCGACTTTGGGAATTCCAACACAATACGTCATCCCCAGGTTACCCTCAGAGTAACGGCAAAGCTGAGTCAGCCGTGAAGACAGCAAAGATGCTCATGCGCAAAGCCAAAGCTGCAGGACGGGACCCGTATCTTGCTATGCTAGACCACCGCAATACTCCATCACAAGGCCTGATGTCCAGTCCAGCACAGAGACTGCTTAACCGCCGTACCAGAACACTGTTACCTACAAAGACAAGTCTTCTGCAACCACAAGTCATAAGTGCACAGGAGGATCTGATCAACAACCAACAACGTCAGTGTGCCTACTATGACAGATCAGCGAGAGATTTGGATGAACTGGAACCAGGTGACCGTGTGCGAGTACAACCATTTGCACCATACAATGTCTGGAGGCTAGGTAACATACAGAGGCCCATTGATGCAAGGTCCTACGAGGTCCTTTTAGACACAGGCAATGTTCTCAGGAGAAATCGGAGACACCTCAGACGGGCTCCGGGAGCGACCCCCAGCCGACCCCCAGACATAGACACGGATGACACTGGACACTCGGAGACCGCCTCTCCCCTCTGTACCTCTGAGAAGGTCACACCCTTTAGATTGAACTGACCAACAGTGATGTGCCTGTCACTACCAGGTCTGGCCGCATAGTGAAGAAACCATCGCGTTACATGGACTTTGTAGCACATTAAGCTTGAAGGAACAGCACTTTGAATGTTACTATGTTTTGAATGTTCCAAGGGTATGTCCGATGTAAGCTGATGTTAATTGGTTAAGGGCAATCCTATTTATTTAAAAAAAAAATTGTATACAGAGATATATTTTGGAAATGGGTATGTTGATAGTCTACAGAGAGAAAACAAAATAGAATACTATATTTATGATATTTAAGTTGTGCTGGCATTAAGAAGGCACCTGGAGTCTCAAAAGAGAAAGGATGTAACAATAGTGATTGTTTAGCATGTGAGAATGTGCTATGAGGCGGATCCTTGATAATATATTGTGGTCGCAGCACGGACCGTTTAGTGAGTTGCACGCAGAGGCTCGCATGTTATGCTGTTGCACTGGTAATTCTCTATGTATGTGTTCAAACATTATTGCTTAATAAACCACCACCCGTTGGGTGTTAAACAAGATATTCTGGAGTCTGTGAGTATAAAGACCGGAATATAACAAGAGTGTCAGAGATGATTCAAGTCAGTTACAGCAACAACAACAAAAAAGCAACTTAAATATTAGTAAACAATATATGTAAATATGAATAAACATTAAATATTAGTAAACAAAATGGCACACACTCTGAATAGAAAATGCTCAAATTCAGTTTTGTTTCATTGATAGTCTACCTCATTGAACATGTGAACATGATGGCTGACTGCTTTATTTGAATATGACCCTGAAGTCACAGCGAATGAGAGTCTAGGGATGACATTAACATTCCACTCTGTCTTTGTCTCCACCTCCTCTCTTTCTCCTCTCATCTCTTGTCTTTTTGTTTGCCATTCAGGACAGACGCTTCATTGCATTATATACTGTGTTAATGCTATCACTGCACAAATTCTGAAAGAGAGAGTGATGGGAAGAGGTCACCTCAGTGGCAAGGCTATATAAGGGCTAGGGTGACACTGGCCCACCCAGATTGAGTGAGAAACCCAATCAAATGAGACACCAAAAAACACCAAAAAAAAACATGACAATAATAATCGCTCAAATTCATGATTTTAGTGGATATCACTCCCAAAACTGCAACGTGTATGTGGCCTGCTGGTCAAGAGTAAAAATGAAAAGTTCTATTAAAAATCTAAATTGATAATATATCGCCTATAAATCATGCAAAGAGCGGCCCTTAATCACTTAAAAGCTGTCGTCGTAGTTCATCGCGTTGATGCAATCTCACTGCACAATGAATCTCGTTTACATAATGTCTACATTTTGTTTGTTATAATGAGAGTATTTGCGAGCATGCAGAACTCTGCACTGAACAAAAACTCTGGCATTGAGCGGTGAGTGTATTCTAAGGCCTTGTTTATTCTTTCGCACCGTGAGCCTCCGCTGACTGCGTGTGCTTCTATCAGGAAGCAGTGGTGAGAAGAAGTAAGGTACACATGACTATTGTTGCATCCCATTTCACCTTATACTTCGCCCTAAAAGTATATAGTATTTTTGTGAAGAAAAAGTACATACTTTTGTGTATGTACCAAAAGAGTAGACAAGCTTTGGGACATATGCTACTTTCACGTCATAAAATTGTGTCTTTAACAGACACTCTGTCACATAGTTACGCACATCCTATCATCATAAACTGGCCTGTCAATCATCTTGTCATTGTTATCATCCTCCAAACCATTTCATTTCATTGCATTTCCTTCCGTACTGGAGAGAAAAGTAGCAGCGCGTTGATCTGCCAGACATGGGTCTTTCATGCGGAGAACTCATATTAGCCGTTAGAGTGTGCAGAGATCCACACTATGAAAATCTACCAAAAATAGAGGGGGCTTTTGGCATTCTCTTATGCTTTGGGACACACTTATTCTAATATCACATACTATTTAGGATGGATAGTATGCACATTGAGACGCAGGGGATGTTTGTTTTTAATACGCTTCAGCAAACCCATGCTACAAAAGAACCAAAGAATCATGTAAAATCCTATAAACCTTGAGATTATTACTTGTGACGAACAAAATATATGGATATGAGAACATGTATAAAACTAAATTAAACAATCTCTTGAATGTTTTCTAATTTCATTAAACATTTTCATTTAATTTCATGAACATTTCTATTAAACATGGACATTTTTCATTAAAAAGGGCTTATTACTGCTGTTTTGTAAATGTAAGCAATTAATTTAGAGAAGCGCATGGGTGTCGGTACATATATGCCTGCTCAGCCATAATCGCCTTGAAGTCATTAATGTACAACTTATTTTATTTATATACTTTATATAAATTCACCTACTTATGCCACCTAGTAGACGAGTGTAAAATGGCTGGAGTGTCATGCAACTGGAATAAATGATCTCTTTGAGCAACAGAAAAAAAAACGAAAAAAAAACTTACAGCTCTGAATCAAAATAAGGGTGAGTAAAAGATGTTTTAATTTTGTGCTAAATGTGTACATGCTTCCAGCAGAATTAAATCACACCTGCTAGCGGACTTAAATGTTTACGTATTAGGTCAGCGGTAGAGTACACCGTTTTGTGGCTGTTCGAACACATTCAACCACATGAGTATCTACTCTATGAAAGCAATCTGGTTGAATGTGTTGGACTACCTCTGGAAGTGGCCAAAAATAGACAAGCTCAAAAAAAAAAGAGCCCCTTTTTACACCATTTACCACAGTCCACCTGTGATCCGATGTACAAAAATGCTTAGTACCATGGTGTAAACAAGGCCTTGGACAGCTACCTAGTTGGGATACAACAGTTAAGGGGATTAATGCTTAATGATAGTCTACATTACAGGGACTAGCCTAATAAAAAAAAAACCTGCACTCATCCTTTATCCCAAGATATGATTCTATACTGCATGACTAAAAAAATAAAAAACATTACAAAAAGCCAACGAGTGACCTCAGAGGGGTTTGGCCATCAATATATGCAGTTATGCAAGTCAAGTCAATTTGTATAGCGCTATTCACAATACAGATTGTATCAAAGCAGCTTCACAGTAGTCCAGCCATAAAGTTGCATGTAAAGCCTCAGACAGAAGCTAAAACCTTATGTGAAATATGAACCGGGGCCCAAGTTAACAACTAGAACTTGGCAAATAGTACAGTTAAATGGCTTAGGCAGAACTTGGCTTGTTAAGTTAAAGTCAAGAATCTCAATGCACAAAAAAAAGTTTAGTAGTGCAGAAGTCAAACTGAGAACAGTCATGAAACGTCCAACTCCAGACAGAAATGAATACCAAAGAGAAACATGTTGAGTTTCATGAAGTTTATTAAAACACTTAAATTCACTTGACCAGGTTAACTTGTCCACTAGACACCACAGTTTGCCCACTAGAGATGGTCTTGATGTGCGTGTCTCTTCCTGTAAAAAGTTGTAGAAGCATGAGGGGCATTTAAATAAATTCTCAGTTCTTGAAGTCAACTTATAGCAAGCACTCACTTTTCCTTGTGCAACTTTGCTCACAGGAGCCAGAGGAGGGATGGCACACCACTGTACTACAGTGGATGAAGATCTAACAGAGGGGGGAAGGGTTAAGCCATATAATTCACTGTAAAGAGCACTAATATTAAGGGTTGAGGTAAGGCTGCAGAGCATACGGTTTCCTGCAGAGGAGCCAGTGATGCTGTATCTACAAATGTGAACATCTTCACAATAAAGCGCTTGTAGTGGGTCGGGAACTGAAGACCAGATGATCCAGCCACTGGAACCAATGTGGTCAAGTAACGATCATCCTGGTAAGGGCATCTGAAAGGCAAAGAGGCAGTCAGAAATGCCTTACAGCATACTAGATGGATTAAGACTGGCCTTACTCACCCATCAACCAGAAGATCCCATTGGGGTAGACTGAGTGGACTGGGGGTTGATGTCGCCCAGCAATGTCCCAGCATCAGGACAATGTTGGGGTCAGTCCTCTCCAAAATGTGCACCTCAACATACACAGGCTCCCGCAGGACTTTTGTAACTGGATAATCAACATCACTGTAGTAGGACGTGTACGCCTCGTCCCCTGAGGAAGAACGCAGTGTTTAACTAGAAACTGGAGTTTTAGAAAGGCTTTAGGCATACTTGGGACCAACACTTACCTTCTGCACAGCCTTTGGTGACACATTGACCATTTGCCAGTCTAAGCTCTACCCTGAGGGGTCCAGGAGCAGCTACTGGTGGAGGTGGAGGAACGGTGTTGACCTCCACAACCAGAGCTTCCACAGAGGTACCAGAGTACCTACACTGGAAGAGAAGCCTGGACAAACAGTGAGCTTGTAGCATTTGTCAATGATTCACATTTATGATAAAGCATACACTTACTCAAAATGGCTGTCCCTTGTAATGGAACCAAGTGGTCCGATACCCACTTCATATGAGGAGGTCATTCTGTTTTCATACACCACATATCCACTGTCCTCCTGCAAATAGTAACATTGTTAGCATCCAATCCATTCTAAGCCATGCAGAACAAAACCACAAGCAGCTACTCACCATCATGCTTGTGCCACATGCAGTGACAGGGAACTGGTATATAGCAAATAAAGGTGTGGATCCCACAGGACTGCAAGCTGGATCACTTCCACCCAGGAGACGGACTGAATCCAGGCTCAATCGAGGCAGCGTAACATCTCTAGCCACCACTACCACAAACTGACCATCTCTTATACACTGGACAGTCACTGGAATGAGTTACAAGAACAGGTTATTGCTGAGGATCAGTTTAACATGAATTCCTCTCCACTGACTCCACTCTTACCTGCCTTCCCATAGTAACACTGCTGTCCGTTAAAGCAGCAGTTGATAGCTGCACACTCAGCACCACTGATACCAGGTGGTCCACATTGAATCTGCTCATAATCAGTTACAGTACATTTGTCAAGGGGCTCTGCCTGTGCCACTGGCTGCTTAGGCTGAAACTGCTGAGGAAACTGTTGACTAGCTTGCTGTTGAACTGACTGAGGAAACTGTTGACTAGCTTGCTGTTGAACCTGCTGAGGAAACTGTTGACTCGCTTGCTGTTGAACCTGCTGAGGAAACTGCTGACTAGCTTGCTGTTGAACTGGCTTTTGAACATGCTGAGGAAACCATTGACTCGCTTGCTGTTGAACCTGCTGAGGAAACTGTTGACTCGCTTGCTGTTGAACCTGCTGAGGAAACTGTTGACTCGCTTGCTGTTGAACCTGCTGAGGAAACTGCTGACTAGCTTGCTGTTGAACTGGCTTTTGAACTTGCTGAGGAAACCATTGACTAGCTTGCTGTTGAACCTGCTGAGGAAACGGTTGACTCGCTTGCTGTTGAACCTGCTGAGGAAACGGTTGACTCGCTTGCTGTTGAACCTGCTGAGGAAACCATTGACTAGCTTGCTGTTGAAACTGCTGACTAGCTTGCTGTTGAACTGGCTTTTGAACCTGCTGAGGAAACCATTGACTAGCTTGCTGTTGAACCTGCAGAGGAAACTGTTGACTAGCTTGCTGTTGAACTGGCTTTTGAACCTGCTGAGGAAACCATTGACTAGATTGCTGTTGAACTGGCTTTTGAAACCGCTGGTGAGTTTGCTGGAACATCAGAGCTTGAGGACTCTGGGGCAGATCACTCCACTTCGGAACAGCATGACTAAACACACAGAAACAAACACAAAGTGCCAGAGACTGAACAGCACACCAACTTTCTGCCATTGTTCAACAGCTAATCACACACTGTTGAGGTGCTGCTCTTTGGTCTTTTTGTACTCTACAGACTCTGGCTAATTAATGATAATCCCTCCCTCTTCATTAACAGTCATGATTCTCCAGACTTGCACGAGTGGGAGTTTATGCAACTAGGTGATTATATTTTTTCTTAAAATTACATTTTTCCCTTTTGAACATACATAAAACCACATTGAGTTGAATTCAGAATTGTATGCTAGTACTGTTTTAGCTATTCTGTTTTTTTTTTTTGTTTTTTTTTTAAACACATCTTTCTTATGGCGACAGGCCTGTATATTTTAAGAAAGTTTAAAGGGATACTTCACCTCTGGAACGATGAATGTGTATTTAAAATGGGTATTTATGTAGTAGAAATGTGAAATTATTTTAGAATTTGGAGCCTTCTGTACTGAGAAAAGCCAGAAAATGTATTTTTGGCTCATGTGGATGAAAGACAACAACTCCCAGAATGCACTTGCTTCGCTGCCCTACGAGGCCACTCCCAAGCCACGCCTGCCGGTAAGAGAGCGCAGTTAAACAACAAGGCTAGGCTACTAGTTGACTCAAAACTTAAAAGACGCCATTTTATCGTGAGTCTCCGTGACGAGTCTGCCCGGGATTTCGAGTTCGTCCAAAATGTCCGGGATTCGGCTTTTGCGTTCTACAGTCGCCATTCATTATGTTTACTGTGGCGAGCAGGACGAGGCTGAGGGGCGTGGGAGAACGGTGTGAGGCCGGTGGCGTGATTACTGATGAGCGACACCGGTCTCGTAGGCTATCTCTCACGGAGGAACGGGAATTTTCTTAGCAATGCTAAAACGCACATCAACCGATCAATTGTTTAGCGTTCATGTAAACACTACATTCAGATTCACCAATCGGAATGAATTCAGTTAGATTGAAACAAAAGGTGTGCATATAAACAATGAATGGTGACTGTAGAAAGCAAAAGCCAAATCCCAGACATTTTGGACGATCTCGACGGCCAGAAAAAAGAGGATGGTAACCCCTACTACTCAGCTTTCTCCACAGAACAAAAGCCTGATAGCTTAGCTTCCAAAAAAAGATGGCTGACACTATTTGTACATTCTGTGAGTGAGATCCCACCCCCTATGGGCGGGTTGAAAACATGCGGAACTAGCTCCTAGCACTGGCTGTAGTTTCTAGCCTCTGACCAAAAAGTCCTCCGATTTTTTTTCCTGACAAAAAATACAGAAATCTCTCGTCTCAGGGGGATATGAGGGAGGGAAGCACAGTAATTCGAAAATACTACAGGTTTTCTACTGATACAAAGCTTAATGCTGAAGTATCCCTTTAAGCTCAATTTAGCACACTTTTTGCTAACATGTGTGCACATTTTATAAACTTGGACTTCTTAAACTACTGTTTAAAGTAGGCTAGTTTGTTTTTTCTGGTATAAAAAAATGTTTCAGACCAGAAATATTTTGCCATTACTTCCATAGCAAGGAATGTTTTCCTCTTACACTCCACATAAACACAAATCCACATGCACACACCCTCAACTTCCTGTCTGTAAGACTCTTCCTTTGCCACACAGCGAGCAACGGCAGAGGAAGAACGATGAGTAAGCAGCTCTCCAACTGGATGCTGCTGGGCAACTCCCCATCATCCCAGACAGGAGGAGGGTTACACACACACACACACTCACAAATAGTTCCAAAATCAGCATTTGCAACCACCAGGACTCTTCCTATATGACCACCTACATCTCAGCACGCTGTCTTGTTTACAACAAATCAGTGTTAAATGCCAGGAACCGTCAGCAGCAATGCATTCTGTGATGTTATTCTAATCTAATCACGTGTCCAGAGTGAGCCATAAAGGTGATATTTCATAAGTCCCAGCTACTTTAAGAGACACATAAACACCACTAGCAGCTGAGGGACTGTGTGCTACGCTTGAGGTCTAAGTGAGCTTTTGTTTGCTTGTGCTTTTATTGATTTGTGCTTCTTATGTGAATGTTCTCTCTCTCTCTCTCTCTCTCTCTCTCTCTCTCTCTCTCTCTCTCTCTCTCTCTCTCTCTCTCTCTCTCTCTCTCTCTCTGTGTGTAAATTAGAGAGTTGTACACTCCAAAAGGTGCAGCCTGATGCTGTAAAATAACTTTTTTTTATGGTTGGTTGCTCTGAAAACCACATACAGGTACTAGTACTTCACCAATGTAATTTGACAATTTGAATTAGTTTTGCATCCAGAAAATATTTTAATTTTGTGAATCATTTCATCACTTATCTGGGCTACCATACATCCGTAGTTTTAGACATTTTATCCAGTGATGCCTCTGGTTAAAACAATAGGACCCTATTGTTTCTTCTTCTTCTTCTTCTTCTTCTTCTTCTTCTTCTTCTTCTTCTTCTTCTTCTTCTTCTTCTTCTTCTTCTTCTCCAAAGTAAATCGCTTTTTTGAGGGCCTAAACATGCTTGAAAACTCATGAAAACTTTGCACACGCTTCAGAAGTGGTGAAAATGTATGTGTGATATGTTGATATGTCTGATACTACAGTTGAATCAGATTGAATGCATTAATATTTTGAACAGCAGCTACGCTAATTATTTCCCATCTGCTTTTCTGTCGTTATCTCGGGACGCTAGTCCTGAGGTAAATAGAGTTCGTCAGCTCCAGTTTGTATCCAGCCTCTCATGGAAACTTCAGATGCCCCAAGACCCGTGCAGAGACGACTCGAATCCTGTGAAGATACGACTCCACACCCTTGAGGAGACGACTCCACGCCCATGAGGAGACGACCCCACGCCCGTGAGGAGACGACTCGACGCCGGCGATATGTTATGCCCTAAATTAATACATGAATAACTAACTGTATTTTTCTATGTACATTTCCGAAATGCACTTTCTGTAAAGCTGCTTTGAGACAATATGTATTGTGAAAAGCGCTATACAAATAAATTTGAATTGAATTGAATTGAATTGAATTGAATATGGGTTTCAGAATTGGGTGGGGCAAAATGGCTCAATTGCCCCCCCTACATTATTGCCCCAGCTCTACATTTCACGAACAGATATGAAATTTGGTACATACATGTAATGACCCAATACCTACAAAAAAGTATCTTGGAGTGTAGCCCTAAACACAACAGGAAGTCCGCTATTTTGAACTTCCTTTCAGATTTTGTGCAGTTTTTGCCATTTCCAGATGTTGTACTTTAACAAACTCCTCCTACAGTTTTGATCTGATCCTCTTCAAATTTTGTGAGTGTAATCTTAAGGCCTTTGAGACATTAAATTGCGAAGATCTTGAGTTTACGTCGAATGGCGTGTCCTAGGCGGCCTGACAAATGTAGATGTGCACACCCAATTTCAGCCTTTGGGTGATATATGCATCATCATATAAGTTCTATATTAAAGTTGTTTGCAGTTCCGATGTTGCTAGGCAACCACAAACAGCCTGCAGTAACTCCCCTTCCGGTTGACCACCATGGGACCTTATTTCGGAAAAATATTGTATGGTAGTCAATGGCGAGAGACAAGAAATATTTTTATCTCGTTTGAATTGTGCCCTGAATTACACATATGATGTTTGTCAATTTAAAAGATAAATTTTTAAAGTCAAGAAAGTCGCAGTTTGATGTAAAACTGTTGAGGTATAAGACTGTGAAAATACGTAATTACAAAGACTACAAACCCAAAAGGCGCACATGTGACGTCATACCTTTTCTCTCAATAAATGTAGCTAACTTTACTGAAGCTAACGTCTGTAATTTTTTTCTTTGTCTTACATTATAATTGTAACGTTACGCCGTCATGCCTGAGTGTTTTGTACCAGACTGCACACAGACTGTTGGTGACGTACATAGTGTGAGACGAGAGATGTAGTTCATTGAGCGATTTTCACACAAAACTAAAGGTTACTCTTCTGTTTTATGACAAACTGCGACTTTCTTGACTTTCATAGTTATCTTTTAAATTGACAAACATCATATGTGTAATTCAGGGCACAGTTCAGACGGAATAAAAAGATAAGTTGTCTCGCGCCATTGACTACCATACATTCTTTTCCGAAATAAGGTCCCATGAGCCGGAAGCGGAGGGGAGGGACTTAGGCTCTCTATACAATGTCCAATCTACCCCAAACTGCCCATGTTTGATAAGAGTCCTGTCCTGAACACATGACCATCCTCTTATTTGTGCTGCATTCCAGTCCACTTTTAGACACGCACTCGCGAACTTCCCTAAGCACTTCCCCTCGGGGGAATCCCCGCCGCCATTTTGAAGTGCGTTCCACTTCGTGAAGTGGACAAGGGAAGTTTAGATGGACAGACCCTCGTTGCCTCGATTTGGACAGAGGGAGCGAGTCTACTTCATATGTACACTTCAGGCACCTATATGTCCCACAATGCAGTATGATTGTGACGTCACCACAGATATCGTCTAATCACCACCACAACAAACAACTCTATGATATATTAATTCTATTTTTTTTTTTTTGAAAACAACCCAAAAACCATATATACATTTGGATGCTGCATTAAACAAATTCTTAAAGGGAAAACAAATGTAAATAATAAATCAACTAAATAGCTGATTCCAAGTGATCAAGGGCTGAGGACGTTCCAATTCAGCCCATTGCAGTTTCCGCCAGTAGTGGGCACTCGCAATGACGTACATCCGAGTGAACGAGACGGAGGGAAGTTAGCAAGTGAAGGGCATTACAATTTTGGACTGGAACACAGCCTTGGTTATAGTAATAGAGCCACCTGCTGGTAGCAGGAAGTGTGGTAAATACAAATTACTTTAACATAGTCCTCCTATATTTACATACTACCCACCGTGCTCTGTTTTCCTAAAGGCGCCGGGTGGCGGTGGCACGAGTGCCAGGACCCTTTTCATCGCTGCTTGCAGCTTTAATTTTGTTTGCTTTTGATTATAGATTCCGCTTTTTGCCTGGTGTTTTAGCCAAGGGGCTTTCAAAGTGGGATCTGGGGGTCTGTGAAGAACTGGTGAGAAAAACATATTTTACAAAAGTTCATCTCCTTTCTTGCAACCAAAATAATTCAAGAATTGCTTGTTTTTGTCTTCTTTCTTGGGGTTATGGCAGTATTTTCTGTAAATCTGCTTTCAAACTAAATTTAGTATGACAAGCACAATCCAATACATAAGATGTGATCCTGTTAATTAGCTTGCTATATAATGCTTGTCACAGACACTCATTCTTAGGCTGCGTTCAAGTCCACTTTTAGACACGCACTTGCAAACTTCCCTAAGCACTTCCCCTCGGGGGAATCCCTGCTGCCATTTTGAAGTGCGTTCCACTTCCTGAAGTGGTCGAGGGAAGTTTATATGGACAGACCCTCATTCCCTCGATTTTGACAGAGGGAGCAAGTCTGCTTCATATGTACACTTCAGGCACCTATATGTCCCACAATGCAGTACGATTGTGATGTCACCACATATCTCGCCTAATCACCACCACAACAAACAACTCTATGATATATTAATTATATATTTTTTATTTATTTAAAATAACCCAAACACACATATATACATTTGGATGCTGCATTAAACAAATTCTTAAAGGGAAAAATGTTTTAAATAATAAATCAACTCCATTGCTGATTCCAAGTGATCAAGGGCTTAGGACGTTCCAATTCAGCCCATTGCAGTTTCCGCCAGTAGTGGGCACTCATGCAAGGTAAGACGTACATCCGAGTGAACGAGACGGAGGGAAGTTAGCGAGTGAAGGGCATGACAATTTTGGACTGGAACGCAGCCTTAGTTTCACTATCATGGACTTTTAGTTTGTTTTCACCAGTTTCCTGTCGTCCTTTGTTCAGATTTCCCACCACTCTTTAGTTGCCATGGTAACATATATGATTAGTTTTCAGTTCAGCTGTGTGTCATTAATTATCCTCGTTTGCCTTGTTGTTTAAAGGGATAGTTCACTTTGAAATTAAATGTTGGTATGTTTTAGCTTACCTCAAGGGCATCCAAGATGTAGGTGTCTTTTTTTCCGCAGTAGTTTCAATTTTGATATTTTTAGGTCAAACCATTCTTGTCTGTCAGTCATATAATGCAGGTCGATGGTCACCACCTCAAAGAGCATGCACAGAGTCCAAATTAAAACAATTCCCCGTCGTCCAAATTAAACAATTCCCCATCGTAAGTACACATTGATGGCCTAAGACACGAAACGAGCGGTTTGTGTGAGAAAACTAACAGTATTTATATCGTTTTTACCTCTTGTACACAGCCACGTCCAAGTGATCTGAGAGCGCGGGCGGGTATAGATATATACAATAGAAATCGCCTTGGCTACGGCAGTTCATTGGAACGAAACCTATGATCTTATACCTGATCTTCATCATGTGTTCCTTGCAACCGCTGGTGACAGTACTATAATGACAATATAGAAGTCAATTATTTAGCATTGAGTTGTGTCAGTAAGGCACTTTCCTGTAGCTTGTGTGAGGTGAGCTTTCCTGTAGCTCAGTGGTAAGAGCATTGCGTTAACAACGCAAGGTTGTGGGTTCGATCCCAGGGGATTGCACATACCTATGTATAAATGTATAGGATAATGCAATGTAAGTCATAAATGTATAAATGTAAATGTAAAGCACAATCTAATACAAAACTAATTTATATATAAGGATGGCATGTTTGTGCTAAAAAAAAAAAGGCATATATATATTCTTATACTCTTTTTCAAACTGAAGCAGAGGCCCGTTTCAAGTGAAAAGGGTGAAAAGCTGCTACTGACATTTAAAACATGCTTAAGATGGATTGTACGAAGTAGAGCATACAAAAGTGGCATAATAGTGAATTTACCCTTCAGACTCTGAAGCTCTTTCCTTGTTGATTTAGAAGTTCCAGAATCTGAAGTTGGAGAACAAGATGTTTTTAGCTGAAAGAGTTTTGCACTCCTTGCTCTAACTCTGACCATTTCTTTTTTTTTTTTGTTCTTTTTTTTTTTTTTGAAAAGTTTTAATAAAAGCATTGATTGAGCAGTCGATGTACCCTTGAAAGTGAGAAAAAATAGGAATTGCAGACTTTGCAGAGTGAGATGTTCTCTGGAGATTTTCTAGAGAGACAAACAAGCCCTTTATTGTACAGAGAGAGAGAGAGAGAGAGAGAGAGAGAGAGAGAGAGAGTGAAAGAAAGAGATGCCTTGCTGATTATAGCGCTGTACTGAAGGATAAGCTCTGGGTAATTGTGGTGTCATGAGGATGAAGGATGGGCATACGTTGAGACGCAGTGCTCATTCATTCATTCACTCTTCCTCTCAGAGATATACCTCTATTCTGCACCTATATGGAATCACTTTCCATTTTAAAACATCCACAATTCTCTTCATAAACAAAACATTCATATCCCCCAGCTTCTGTATTACTTCCCTGATTTCCGATTCACGAGCACAGCCGTTTACTTTCCATCTGTGCTGACAAGGTTCATGACCCGTAGGACTTGCTGTGGCATCACAGGAATTTCTTGAAATTGCTTATTATTTCTTCAGTTGAAATAAGATATTGATTTTCGAAACGGGGTGTCCTTCTGAGGTAAATTAGCTTGGCGCGATCATGAGCAACCCTGCAGACTGTTATTATTTCACTTCCCACAGAAGTCGATACCATTTTCGTTTAAGAAGCTGGACAGCAGAAACAGTGGACAGAGTTGCTATATTAGATGGAGTTGGTATAAAGGTCATTCAATTTATTTCATACAGATTTCTTTTTCTCACTTTCATTCGCCCTGCATGCTGATAGGCTGACTATGCAGAGCTCCCAGAGTCAATGTTGCTTTGTTCTACATTCTCTTTTTTTCCTTTATCTCTTTCTCTCTTTCACTCTGTTACTCCATATCACTAAGCCAAGACATCTTTCTCATTCAACCAATTAATCATAAACGAAGAGTAATGTAAGTGTCAGCGTTATGCCAGTACTTGACAGGAACCACCTACCAGCCAATTATAGACTAATGTAAGCAGTTATAATGTTCTGATGAATTCTTTGATTTCTGATGAATAGTGACAGTATGAACTTTAAAGGTAGGAACTGGAAATTAAATTGTGATTTTGTTCCATGCATTGGTAACACTTTTAGTTTGTTGAAGTCTAATGTCCGTGAAGAGAAGACATTAGCATTTTGACAAGATAAAAATGTCTGTGTCATTATAGTAGTACAGGCTCTAAACTACTCATAATTAAAAGTAGTTAAAACAAATGAATAACACTGAAGCTATTTAAGAAGACAGTATGGGTAGGTGTTTCATATGAAGTATGCAATTACTGTATATATAATAATTATGATGGCATGATTAAAAGTTTTCAAGTTTTAATGTGACTTTCATATAAATAAAAAAATTAACAAACTCCTGCAACATAAAAGTGCCTGATGCTGAAGAGAACAAATGATATGCTACTATAAACATTTTTAATTAGAACATTTATATGACACAAAAATATCTAAAACACAGTGCAGTATTATTAAATTAATTTGACAATAAATGCAACTAATATTTATGTTTTAGATAACCCTGAGACCTTTTTCCGAGTTATGTATATAACCCGGTTCCCTGAGAAAAGGAACGAAACAGCGTGAGCCGGTGCCTGGGTCACGTGTAGTACACGCCAACCCATTGGCCAAAGACAAAGTCAGGTGACACAGCGTTGTGCGTGATCAAGTCTATAAATAACACCTGTGCAAAAGCGTCACCAGATTCACTTGTCTGAAGAAGCTGCACTGACGTACTTGAAGTATGGCACCGCAATGCTGTGTTTCGTTCCCTTTCTCAGCAAACTGGGTTATATACCTTACCCTGAGATGTTCCCTTTCAAGGGAACATTGACAATGCGTCATGGTGTTGACGCTATGGGAACAACGATACCCAAGCCACCACACTGTGAGGTCGCCTGCATCACAATTTGCACAAGCACAAAACTGTATAATCAACCCTGACAGGACCTGAAAACCTAGGGGTTGAGCCCACATCCACACTATAAAACCTGATGAATGTGTGTAGAGAGGACCAGCCTGCCGCAGCACAAACATCTCGCAAAGACGCTCCTCTTGCTAGTGCTTGAGAAGCAGCCACACTCCGGGTAGAATGGGCCCTTACACCTAGAGTCGAAGCAACACTACGCGCCTCTTAGGCAAGGGAAATCGCATCTGAAACCCAGTGAGATATAGTTTGCTTGGAAGTGGTGGAACCTCATTTGCGCCCCCCAAAGCAGACAAAAAGTTTATCAGATTTATGCCACTGGCTTAAACGGTGGACATAAACCCTAAGAGTCCAGGCTAGACATAAATTGTGAAGCCTCTCTTGCTCCTGTTTCAAATGGCGGAGGGGAGAAGGATTGAAGAACAACAGGATGAAACAGTGATTAAGTCACTTTCGTGACGTAATCTGGCCTAGGGTGCAATAGCACCTTGACCAGTCCAGGACCGAAGTCCAGGCAGGAGGAGGTGACTGACAGGGTCTGCAAGTCCACTTAACTTTTTAGAGAGGTAATTGATACAAGCAAAGCTACCTTAAGAGTCAGGGAGCTACCTTTGAAAGGAGCATCTGACAACCCTTCTAATACAATCGAGAGATCCCAAGAAGGAAGCTGCGGTCTGTAGATAGGCCTCAGCCGTCTAGCACCGCACCAGAAGCAGGTCACCAGGACATTTTTCCCCAATGAAGCCCCTTCAATGTGGTTGTGGCAAACCGAAATAGTGGCCACATGCACCTTAAGGTAAACCCTTTTAAACTGGGTATGTTGTCACCGACACATCCAACCATGCTGTATTCCTGTTACCATAAATCTTCAATCGTTTGCACTAAAAATTATTCAAATTGCTACTAACAGGAAGACAACATGCGCTTTCCAGTAATAAATGGCTTATTACAATAAGCAAATGACAGCAGTTTTCAGTGAGAGCGGGAAGGAAGGATTTTGTATATGTGTGTGTGCGTACAGTATGTGTGCGTGCGTATGTGTGTGTGTATGTGTGTGTGTATGAAAAAAGTGAAAATGTACAAACCAGTGTAACAAAAATTACTTGTATATCTGTATTATAGTTAATTTTTCAACTTTGAAGTGTTAGATTATTTAGTTTTTCTAAATAAAATCAGTAAACTTATTCCCTTTTTTGTCTATTCGTGAGCTTAGAATTATAAGGTTCTATCTCCACTTTTGGTCGAAATTGAGTTTTTGACATAATCTGATCCATTAGGTGTTTATTAATGCCTGTGTGGTGTTATTTTTGTCAAAAAAAAAAAATTTTTGTAGTTAATAATAATTAATCAAATAAAAAGGTTCCATCTCACAAAAACATAAACCGAGTTGGGATTATAAGGTTCTATCTCCAGTAGATTCAATATCCAACCAAAATCAAAAATCCAATCAAGCTGTGTGCTTGTATTATAAATATATAAATTGATTAAAATCAATGGTTATATACATTTATTCTTTGAAATGTGGGGTTTTATTTGTAAAAGTGGAGATAGAACCTTATAATTCCAAACAGAATCAGAGCTCTCAGAATTATAAGGTTCTATCTCCATTTGGGCCATCTTAAAAAATCCCATTTCCAAATGTGCCAGGATTTTGATATTCTATCCTCAAAGTACCTGTAGGGTGATGGTCTTGTTGAGCTATAATAGTAGATTATACTACATAACAGTTTTGCCAGCTGGGATGTAAAAACTTTGATGCTCAATATCTCAGAACTACCCTAAACGGAGATAGAACCTTATAATTCTAAGCTCACGTATTTAAATTCTATTTGCAAAGTCACCACACAGAGTAATGGTCAATAACTGTAATTTATTGAAAGCCATTTTTTTTCTGAAAAAAAAAATGTATTTACATATTCTATATCCTATATCTACCCAGCTGAACAAATTAATCGTCCAGTGCTCAACTGAACGGAATGTCCAAAATAGTGAAAACACTATTATTAGCAAAGTAACAAGATCTGCAGTTTAAATCTTAGCCCATTTTAACCATAACATTATGCCTCCTTAACCCTTGTGCATTGTTCAAATTCACTACCCTTTCGTTATGTTCGTGGCTGAAAACAGCCACTACTTTAAACTGCTGTAAAAATGTATCAGATAAATATTTTTTTCAATTTTTTTTGCATAAATCTATTAATCAACCTCAGTCCTGATCAAAACTACTAAATGTTTTTAAAAAAAATCAGGATTTTAACTCTTTAATTGCCAAATTCATAAATGATGTAACTGATTTTGGAAAAAACAAACACAAAATGACTTATTTTCAATATAAAATGTGAATGTGGACTGGATTTTTTTTTACCTTTTATCACAGTCTTAGACATGTCAAAGATTAGAAACAACATTGGTTTTGATGCATTGTTAGTTTTTGTGTAGCATCAGATTTTAACTTTTTCTCCCTCATTTACTGTTCGTGGCTGTTTTTGCCCCATTGACTTCCATTATAACCAAATTTTTTGATTGCAAAGCCATGACACCATATAATCATGCATTTTTGATTGTTGGTGGTTTTCCCTGTTGGGAAGAGGTCAAATTTGTAATTTTTATTGTTGATAACCAGGTGGCACCATTAACCCTTTAGATAGGCCTGTGCAAAAAAAAGCTTAGTTTCTGGCTTTTACATGGAGTTATATGGAGTATAATAGCATATTTGTGTGTGTGTGTGTGTGTGTGTGTGTGTGTGTGTGTGTGTGTGTGTGTGTGTGTGTGTGTGTGTGTGTGTGTGTGAGTGAGTGAGAGAGTATGAGAACTCACCTTGATGCGTCTGAGACAATCAAAATATGCACCTCAGCTCTCAGAACTACATTGAGTAAACAAAAACAAAGTAAGTGTATTTATGTATCTGCTGCCTTTTGATGGTGAGAAATGCAGACTAAACAAAGCAAGTGGATTTAAACACTTGCATGCAAGCCTGCTGGTCATTTGATGGTGGAAAGAGCAGCAAGCAACATGAGAAAGGGCTTGACTTGTAGTGAAGTTTTAGAGATGATTATGCAGCCTGACCCCTCCAGCGAGCTGCAGGATGTATCGTCTTCTCCCTCTGACACCACAGACTCAGGAGAGTCAGATCCTGATTTGGATGTGGCACCCTCATCATCCTCTCTAGCTTCCACTGAAGGCGAGGAGGATTCGGAGAATCCTGGATCTGGGTGGATTGGGGAGAAAAGGCGAAGTGTGGTTTTCCACCAACGCGGAGACAACTTTCTTCAGCCTGCCAACTCCCGTGACTCCAGGGCCGACGCGCTATGTCATCGCAAGGGTCCAGAACATGGATTCTGTGTTCAATCTGTTTTTTACGGAGTAAAAATAGGAGGGGAAGGCGATGATCCCACAGGCAACGTGTGGACTCCCCTCTGGACCTGTAGACGCCGGCCAAAATCAGTAGCCCCATGTAGGCACGGAGATCTGTGGAGTCCACCCCGGTCCAGTTTCTCATTGTGCGGCGCCCATGGAGGTTGGTCATGCTGACAATGAGGTCAATCATCTGCTCCGTAAAAAACAGAATCCGTTGAACACAGAATCCATGTTCTGGACCCTTGCGATGGCATAGCGTGTCGGCCCTGGAGTCACACCTCTGGCAGGCTGAAGAAAGGGAGTTGTCTCCGCGTTGGTGGAAAACCACACTTCGCCGCTTCTCCCAATCCACTCAGATTCAGGATCCTCCGAATCTTCCTCGCCTTCAGTGGAAGCTAGAGAGGATGATGAGGGTGCCACATCCAAATCAGGATCTGACTCTCCTGAGTCTGTGGTGTCAGAGGGAGAAGACGATACATCCTGCAGCTCGCTGGAAGGGTCAGGCTGCATAATCATCTCTAAAACTTCACTACAAGTCAAGCCCTTTCTCATGTTGCTTGCTGCTCTTCTCACCATCAAATGACCAGCAGGCTTGCATGCAAGTGTTTTAATCCACTTGCTTTGTTTAGTCTGCATTTCTCACCATCAAAAGGCAGCAGATACATAAATACACTTACTTTGTTTTTGTTTACTCCATGTAGTTCTGAGAGCTGAGGTGCATATTTTGATTTTCTCAGACGCATCAAGGTGAGTTCTCATACTCTCTCTCACACACACACACACACACACACACACACACACACACACACACACACACACACACACACACACACAAATATGCTATTATACTCCATATAACTCCATGTAAAAGCCAGAAACTAAGCTTTTTTTTGCACAGGCCTATCTAAAGGGTTAATGGTGCCACCTGGTTATCAACAATAAAAATTACAAATTTGACCTCTTCCCAACAGGGAAAACCACCAACAATCAAAAATGCATGATTATATGGTGTCATGGCTTTGCAATCAAAAAATGTGGTTATAATGGAAGTCAATGGGGCAAAAACAGCCACGAACAGTAAATGAGGGAGAAAAAGTTAAAATCTGATGCTACACGAAAACTAACAATGCATCAAAACCAATGTTGTTTCTAATCTTTGACATGTCCAAGACTGTGATAAAAGGTCAAAAAAAATCCAGTCCACATTCACATTTTATATTGAAAATAAGTCATTTTGTGTTTGTTTTTTCCAAAATCAGTTACATCATTTATGAATTTGGCAATTAAAGAGTTAAAATCCTGATTTTTTTTTAAAACATTTAGTAGTTTTGATCAGGACTGAGGTTGATTAATAGATTTATGCAAAAAAAATTGAAAAAAATATTTATCTGATACATTTTTACAGCAGTTTAAAGTAGTGGCTGTTTTCAGCCACGAACATAACGAAAGGGTAGTGAATTTGCCCACAGTGTACTGTTGAGTTTTTGAAAAATTTCAAAGCATTTTCCCAAAATATGTGTAAAAATAAGATTAGTCACCAAAAATCATTCCATTTGCTGAAACACGGAGAAAGTTATGGCCAAATTAAGACTCAAAAATACCCTGTAGTGGATGAAAACATCCCCAACAGCACATAAGGGTTAAACCAACCTAAAACCTAATGCTTTGTTCGTTGCTCAGATGTTTCAATCCTTTGGAGGAGTTCAGACTAATTAGGTATCGTCTTTGGTTAAGGGTGTGACTGTTTCTTCTTCCCGTACATAAATTAGATGTTATCTGATTAGTCACATGGTCTCTAGCTTTCCCGCTCTAGCAGGGGATAGTTTAGATATGATTTCTAAATGAGAGTAGGGGAGAGCGGGGCACAACCTAATGCTTTTTGACTTTCTCAGTTTGTGTAAATCTACTTAGGGTTCAGAGTATTTATTATTTCCCCACATTCATTTCACACATCCAGTACAATTGTGTGGTAGTCAATAGATCGACTACTTTTGACTGACAAAATTCCAGCCACCGGAGACACTAACGATAAAGTGAGTCGTACAAAACCTTTCTATTTAGTAAACTTTGTGTACACAAACAATGTAGTCAATGCTCAAGTTCATGTGTAGAGCCCAGAGGTGGGACAAAGTCATTGTTATGCAAGTCACAAGTAAGTCTCAAGTCTTTGCCCTCGAATCCCGAGTCAAGTCGAGTCAAAGATGAGGCAAGTCCCGAGTCGAGTCAAAAGTCAAAGCCAACAAGTCTCAAGTCGAGTCCAAAGTCCTACCATTTTAGTTTCGAGTCATTTCAAGTCCTCTTACCACAGAAATAAAATATATACAAATCATGTATGTCTGTGAGATTTGTACTTATTTAAACCTCTTTTTATACAATGACATTAATCAAATACAGTAAAAAACTGACAATTTAATTTTCACAAAAAATGCTTGTATTTCAACAGCATATTGCACTAGAACAATGCACAGCATGCAGCTTCAGTCCTGTATTGTATTGACCTCATATTGCAAAACAGTTTAACTTTCATATAGACATGGGTCGTTTTAGCCTAAACCTTTTTAAACATGTCATCAATAAAATCCTCACTCCTCAAAATCATCACTTCTGAAAAACTGGACCAACCTGATAATATAATTGGAATGCCTCCATAGAGACTGGTGTGTATGTGAGAGAGAGAGAGAGAGAGAGAGAGAGAGAGAGAGAGAGATTGAGATTGAGATTAAAAGATTGAGATTAAAAGAGACAGGCGTCTATTGGGGACTCGGCTATTATTTGAAGTTTTACGGTACATCCGATAAGGTGCTTAGCATTCGTTCAAAACTTACCTTTTTTGTCGACTACCTCGTAATTTTTATAGCCAAATACCCTCGGTATCATTTTGCCAACTGGCGCGTTGTTGCTTGTTGCGCTTCATTGGTTGTCTTGCAATGTGCCTGCTTACGCCGTTTCACACATACTCCGTGTGCAGTGCGTATGCGGTGCGTGTTGCAGTGCGTATGCGGTGCAAGACCAGCATGCGCAATAGTGCTTTCACATATGCTGTGTTTGCAGTGCGTGATCCGCGGCTGTACCACAAATACATACTCACTATTTGTATTTCAAATCCAGAAGTTATTAGCAACTTTTATTTAAAAAAAGTTTTTTTGTCAGCATTGCGATTCTCTTTGTACACACGTATACACTCTTTAATAGACGTATTCACGTTTAAATACAATTTAAACAACGTATTATTTAATGCATTACTCTTATATAATTATATATTAAGTTGCTCAAGCAAGTGGTAAAATATTTAACCATGTACTTATTAAAATCGCATAGCCTACATTTTTAATTAAAACTTAAAATTGACAAAAACAGCACACTCATACTCTTTCTTTTGCATAATTTAAATCTTTATACAATAAATCTTGCATGTCACAAATAACTTGTTTTTCCACCTCCACGAATGAGACGAGTGTTCATTATGTTGCCTTGTTGAAATATGTATTTTCCCTTGATTTACCCCGGTCTTAACGTCTCAGCATTGCGATTCTCTTTGTACACCTATACACTCTTTAATAGACGTATTCACGTTTAAACACAATTTAAACAACGTAGGCCTATTATTCAATGCATTACTTCTACTTATATCAAGTTCCTAAAGCAAGTGGTCAAATATTTAACCATGTAGGCTACTTATATAAAAAAACAGCCGACTCTCATGCCTTTTCTTTTATATTTAAATTAATACAATAAATCTTGCATGTCACAAGGAACATGTTTTTCCACCTCCACGAATGAGACGAGTGTCGTTCAACTTCATTATGTCGCCTTGTTGAGGTAAATTGTAGTTTTCCTTGCTTTACCCTGGTCTTAAAGTGAAAATAGTATTTAATTAAATACATTTATGGTGAGATTACTACATTTTATTAAATTAATCGCATTTATGGTGAAATTACTACATTTTTAGGTCAATCTGTCTGTGTTCATTTTGACCATGAAACATGCGCTGTCACTTTAATTCCGCGTTTGCAGCACAGCAGAAATAGACTCGGTGCGGAAACGATCTCTGCACTGCTGTATACGCACCGCAACTGGAACGGATCGACGGACTGCAACCGCGTGCAGTGTGAAAGCTCTGACCTGTTAACATGGGTACGGAAAAAAATACGCACCGCCGGCGCATACGCACTGCAAACGGAGTATGCGTGAAACGGGCGTTAGATGCTGTCGAATCAAAACAACGTGGGACTACAGTGATTGGATGTCGTGCAGGCAGCGCGCGCGCTCTCTGCATGCATACAGGTGGTGCACATTTTTTTCACAGATGCAGATAAACTGAGATTTTTCCCCAGTTTTCATGGGAAGTAGCAAGTCTTCTCGAGTCAAAAGGCGCAAGTCCAAGTGAAGTCACGAGTCATTGATGTTAAAGTCCAAGTCGAGTTGCAAGTCTTTGTACATTTTGTCGAGTCGAGTCTGAAGTCATCAAATTCATGACTCGAGTCTGACTCGAGTCCAAGTCACATGACTCGAGTCCACACCTCTGGTAGAGCCCCTGGTGATACTTCGAGCACAGTTTTATGTTGTGTCAAGCCTTCTTAGTGTTTTAAAATAGCAATTTTGATGCCATCATAAAAGTGCCCCATGCACTCCCATTCAAAAGGCATTTTGACCTAAAACGAATATACGGTCAATCTTAAAAGTGGCGTTTCCATTCTAAGTATGCTTTTACAAGAAAGTTTGACTCGGGTAGATTAACAAAAAGAGCCTAGGTTCAATTTTGGCGAGAGTTACCCTTTAAGTAAAGATCATGTTCCATGAAGATATTTAGTAAATTTCCTTTACATACAACCATACATCAATAAAACACTTATTTATTCAGCTTTCAGATGATGTATAAATCTCAATTTAAAAAAATGTACCCTTGTGACTGGTTTTGTGGTCCAGCGTCACATATTTGATTAAAAATCCTCTTAGCATCATTTTGGAATGATCTTATGCAGTTTGATATGTAAAGGCAGTCTCTGTGGTTTTAGAGAGTCCTGCGTTCCAGAGGTCACTCGGAGGTCTTAAAAAGGGGCATCTTGGGAATGAGCCACCTGACAGGATATTCTGATTTATATGGCCCTGGGTGTTGATTTGGAATTTGTCTCTTCTCACAGTTTGAAGGAGTGATCTCTGTCTGATTGGTACACAGTACAGTTATAATCAATGAAACCGTCTACACTGCACAATGAATCTCTTATTTACATCGTGTCTACACTTTGTTTGTAATAATGAGAGGATTCAAAAGCATGCAGAGTCAGCACTGAACAAAAACTTCAGCGTTTTGAGTGGTGAGTGGATTCTGACCTACTTAAAGACCTCTGATTAGCCATTGCGTTCAAGTAATCAACATACATGTCTGTGATTGGCTTCATTGCTCAACGCTGCAAAAACACGTTTTAAGTAGAAACCCTTTGACGCTCTTCAGTGCCCAAACACAAATACGCACTGGAGCATTTGTCAAATCAGTTTTGCCAATATTATTATTATTATATTATTATTACAGTTTCAACTGAGGGTGCTCTTGCTTTAATTTCTTTCACCCACTAGCACCCCCATGAAACCGGGCCTGCCTCTTGGCACATTGTATGTCCTAGGTAACTGCCTATGTTGCCTATGCCACAGTCCGGCCCCTTTCCATAAATGCATTTCTGTGACTTGGACACTATGAGCAGAGGTTGGGGCTTGGTTATGTAGAAAAACTTTTGGCGCCACAGGGCTTAGTTTTTTTTGCTTACTTGTGTAGGTGTAAAGGCACATGAGCACTCCCCTCAGTCTCCCTGTTGTTAAGAACAGGGATATACACACACATACACATGGAGAGAGAACAGATTAGAGACATTTTAAAGCTGTTTATAGACTGACCTACAGTAATAATTCAGGAGTTGCCAGCTAACAAGACATCCTTGTGAGAGATGAGAGAAAGAGAGAGAGTGAGTGTGAGTGTGTGTGTGTGTGTGTGTGTGTGTGTGTGTGTGTGTGTGTGTGTGTGTGTGTGTGTGTGTGTGTGTGTGTGTGTGTGTGTGTGTGTGTGTGTGTGTGTGTGTGTGTGTGTGTGTGTGTGTGTGTGTGTGTGTGTGTGTGTGTGTAAATAAATGCCGAAAGAGAAAAAAAATATGGAAAAGGGACATTGATAATAAAGCAAGAGATCAGGAAAGAAACCCTGGGTGCAGGTTAATGTGTGCTTTTACTAAATTTAGTATGATTTTGTATACATACAAAGTTACGTCATGAAACGCTAGGGGCCCTATTTTAACGATCTGAAACGCAAGTGTCAAGCGCAAAGCGCAAGTAACTTTGTGGGCGGATCTCCGGCGCTGTTGCTATTTTCCCGGCGGGATAAATGCCTTTTGCGCCCGGCGCAAATCTAAAAGTTGGTCTGAAGTAGCTTCATTATTCATAGGTGTGGTTTGGGCGTAACGTGAAATAAACCAATCAGAGCGACATCTCACATTCCCTTTAAGAGCAGGCGCGCTTGTTCTAAAGCGGATTCCTATTATAACGGCGGATTTGTCAGGCGCGCGCCAGGAGCGGTTCACAGCCGAGGAGACCGACGTTCTCGTCAGGGACATTGGGGATGGAGAAACCCACCCAAATTAACTTCGGTTAAACAGGCGTATGATAATTTGGATAAATGTGTAAGTTATATGTATGCTTTTATAATAAATTGTCTGTATGTCTATCTATCTATCTATCTATCTATCTATCTATCTATCTATCTATCTATCTATCTATCTATCTATCTATCTATCTATCGTAATAATGTATGATTTGCAAAAATGAAAACTGCTGCTTCTGTGTAGATGAGAGAATCAAAGTGCGCGTTGTGCACACGCTACATTGATTATGGCCAAGCATGCGCCCATAAAATAGCATATGAATAACATGCGCAACGCGCCTCTGACTTTAAACTATTTTTTCCTGGTTAGTGGCGCAATTGTTTTCTAAACCTGCAAAATAGCATGAAGGAAGGTTTGCGCCGGAACACGCCTCCTCTTTGCGCTGAACCGCCCCCGGGAGCGCAAGTGTATTTCTTAGTTAACCGACATGCTTCTGTGGAGGGAAAAGTCCGCTTTGCGCGGGTGCAAAATAGGAATGATACATGCGTCGGTGTACAAAGTCAATTGCGCTGGGTGCAAGATATAGGGCCCTGCAGGTCGCAGGCTCATAAATACTTAACCCAATCTGCAATCATTCTCTATGGGGCACAGCTCATTGTATTAGTAGCCAATTAACTTGCTGCTCAACATTCAAATTCCTGCCTATTATTTGCTGTAGCAGTTTGCGGCGTGCTTTCAGAAACCCTCCATCTTCCCCAGCTCCACCTGTATAGATCTGCTAGGGGGTTATTCATGTGTGCTTGTACAGCAGAAGCATGTCTTGCTTGCTCATAGCAACATGTCGTGTGTATTGGCAGTGGCAAGATCCGTACTTTCTCTGCAGCAGCAGAAACTATAATCCACAGCAGCAGCAATAAAAGCAGCAGCAGCGTAGCAGATGTATTCCGCCAAGACCAAATACATTAACATTAGCCGCGTTTCCACTGTCGGGCCAGGGCCGGGCTAGGGCTAACAGCGAGCCGAGCCGGGCCAGTGGCCTCGGGCCTCAAGCACCGGGCTTGCGTTTCCACTGCCGGGCCATTAGCCCTGCAGCGCTGCCCTAAACCCCGCCCCTTAACACGCCTTCCTCAATCAAAAGTCAAACGTCATACAAGTGTAGTAGACGGTCCCTGCTCCACTTCTGAGTCAAATAAAGCACTCTGGGATGACGATTCTAGCACACAAAACACGCGCATATGAGCCACTTATGCAAAATTGTATTTGTTTTCTTAGGAATTTAGAAAACTTAGAATTTATGAAGATAGCATGTATTAACTCACCGTCCGCGGCTGCCATAGTGTCCCGACTTGTCTCTCCACTACGGTGACCCAGCACACCGTCCATCAAGTCGAACCATGGAAAGTTCCTTCTCTGGGCACCGCTTTGTCCATTGTGCGTTTTAATCGCCTTGTACTGCGCCCGCAACTTTTTTTATTTTTTCCCGAGCTTGAAGCGTTGTTCGCTGAATGCTTAGCTTAGCAAGTTCAGCAACGATGTATTTTATAACGTCCTCGTTTCTGCACACGCCGTCAAATTGACGTTGTACTCTTTCTTCTGCCCAAATGCTCAGAAGAGCTTTGGTATCTTCGACAGACCAGTACAGGCGATTCTCCATTTCGAGCAGCGTTTATTTTTCGCGATATAAAAAAGTGAAATGTGCATCTTGCCGCAGACCATAACTTTCCCTAACACCGATAAACTCTGCCTTTTACCTTGACCACGCCTCTAGCCCGAGCTGGCCCAAGGTATTCGATGGGCCAGAAATCCTGGCCGTTGGCCCCGAGGAAACCCCGATCAAGCCCCGGAAGTGACAGTGGAAACGCGACTGGCCCTGGCACGCACTAGCACGGCCCGGCCCTGGCCCGACAGTGGAGACGCGGCTATTGTCGTGCTCAACCATGCCAAACTCTCAGAGAGTTGTCATGACAGCAGTCCATTATTCACAGACCTCTCTAAGTGGTACCAGGGGCTGGCTAAAGTGGTATCATTACCTCCTTTTATTCTGTAGCTGTCAGGCCATTTCACTGTGAAGACTTTACTGGTCAAGTGTAGCAAGCTCTTTTGGGAGTCTCTTTTCTACACATTATTACTATATTTTAAGTTAAGCAATACATCTACAGAATCAAGGGAGATTTCAAAAGGAAATAATGCAATTTATGTAACATCACAAATAATTCCGGGAGTTTACATTAAATGGCCTAAATAGAGCACATGGAACAGTAAAACTAAACTTTTTGACATTTTCTGAGGAAAATTTTAATGGTGCTTACCCATGCAGAACTTGCCATTGTGCTGCTAGGGTGTTCTGGATTGTTGCCGGAGCGTTGTTATGTGGTTGCTAATGTGTGCTGAGTGCCTGTTATTGCATTGCTATGCAGTTGTTAAGTGTTTGCTTACTGCAAAAGAGCCAACTGTCAAGTCTATATGATATTCTGGTCTCTAGGTTTGGCTCAGGTTCCTCCTATGTAATTTTTTAGCTTGTCATCTGCCAGGCCAAAGTTTAATAGCACACCTCTCCTACTAGCCACACTTTTGAGGTATCATTCATGTCCACAGCACAAAAGGTGCAAGTTGTAAAAAAAAACAAGTACATTTACATTTATCTGACACTTTTTATCCAAAGCGACTTACAATTGCTATATATGTCAGAGGTCGCACGCCTCTGGAGCAACTAGGGGTTAAGTGTCTTGCTCAGGGACACATTGGTGTCTCACAGTGGATTCGAACCCGGGTCTCTCACACCAAAGGCATGTGTCTTATCCATTGCGCCACCACCACCCCAAGTAATGGTGATGCTTGCCTTAGCCAATCATCATCCCATCATATGTTCTTGGAAGAGAATTTAATGATTGCAGACTAGCCTTACTGGTCATATAATCTGAGCAAAGGTCAAGTGTCATTCAGCCGAGATGTGTGCAGAACTTAGATGAGATTGTAAAGAGCCTAGAGGACAGATATGTGCACATTAAGGGTATACTGTAGATGTGCTGTCTTAAATGTTTGCATTTTCACTCAGATATACAAATCTTTCTTTCTAGATTTACAATTTCTAGGTTTCTAGATTTGTATTTCTTTCTAGATATACAAATCGAAGTCGTCGCCGTCCACATACACTCAAATTGTAAGATCTGGTAGAAGTGCTGTGTTTAGTGTGTGTGTGTGTGTGTGTGTGTGTGTGTGCGTGTGTGTGTGTGTGTTTAGTGTGTGTGTGTGCGTGTGCGTGTGCGCGTGCGCGTGTGCGTGTGCGTGTGTGTGTGTGTGTGTGTGTGTGTGTGTGTGTGTGTGTGTGTGTGTGCCTAGAGCGGTCAAGCACACTTGTGAAGCCGAGTGAGGAGACTTTAGACAGGAGGGTAGGGTCAGATACACACTTCAATAAATAAATAAATAAATAAATGATAGATAGATAGATAGATAGATAGATAGATAGATAGATAGATAGATAGATAGATAGATAGATAGATAGATAGATAGATAGATAGATAGATAGATAGATAGATAGATAGATAGATAGATAGATAGATAGATAGATAGATAGATAGATAGATCAATATCCCAATCAATATTTTCAGTTGAATAATGTTAAAAGAAAGAAGTTGAAGAGCGCTGGAATATGTCACAATTTGAAATGGAAAGCATGCAGTTCAGTGCTGGTCTTATTTTAGTGCATGTACTATAAAAAGGTTGAAAGATGGAATTTGTAGTGCAACATGTTATGAGAAAATGGACACTTCCACTGCAGGCTATATCATGTTCTATATTATTCAGGGAACATTATGCAAGGAAAATGGATCTCCTCACCTGCTATTTGCATAAATCAGCATTATGTTCTTGAGGCCCATTATTCATAGCTGTAGCGGCCTTACAGGCAGAAATGGCAGTGCTGGAATGAACTCCCACACAAAGAGAGTTTGGGTGAGGACGTGTGGTATCTGTAAAGGGTCAGTTGATTAATACCCAAGAGTGGTGGTTTGTTCTGGGGGGATTTGTGCGCAAGAAGAGGGCTGAAGATGCTCCTTCATTGGGATGAGGAACAGCCTGGCCCGTCTGTTATTATTGAGGGCTTCTCGAGAGCACTTGACAGAAAGAGAGAAAAAAAGACAGCAGGATTACCATTTCACTGGCTACACAAGTCATAGCATTGGAAACAACATGCCAGCAGGCATGAAACACAACCATGCTTTAGTGAGGATTAGGACAAGATAAAAAAATAAAAAAAATGTCAACACTGCAAATCCTCAAACTCTTATTACGTCTAATGATGCAACTTCTGTATTATAATATTAGTTGAAATTCGTTCTGCTCTATTTTTCTCAAAACTGCATAAAAATGTGTGCTTTTCAGTCTTTCCACAGACATCAGACCCCACATTAGCACACGAGACTCATTATGCACTGCAGAATAGCTCATAACCATCTATCCAAATGTGTCAAAAGTACATATTTTTGTGATCGACTAGTCAGGGTGATTGTCTGAATGACTAAAACAGTGTTCTAGTAAGGCTACTTTTTGGTTCACCTGACCCCAATCAGATGAGTTTCTTTGCTAAGACATGTTCTTGCTTTTAATAGGCTAAAAAGAGTGCAATGATCAAAACAGGAGTCTAGATGTATTTAGAAAAATCGAACAATTTTTATATGTATGGCAGTAATGTTGGTGCTTTTATGGAGATTAATTTAGAACTTTGGAGATTTTTAACTCACTATATAGCTTGAAACTGAAAAATTACACTCTAGTTGTATGTTTGTACATTCCCAAGAAAATTCTCATTGTTTAAAATCTGGAATTCCCCAAGTTCTTTGAAAATCTGAATTATGAATCCAGGGAACAGACTGAGGCTGAGTCCCAATTCGCCTACTTATACTACGACCTAAAAGTATGTACTTTTTTTGTGATGAAAAAGTACATACTTTTGAGTGTGTAGCAAAAGAGTATGCACGTTCTGGGACATACTTCGATGACGTCATGCAACGTAAACGAGAACGTGGTTGCCTAGTTACGCACACCGCGACTGTTAACAAAACATTTTACATTTCATTCATTCTTATATATCCAATATCATTTTATTTACTATCCCCATCTTTTTTTCCACAATACATTTACAATGTGTTTTACCAAATGTAGGAGTGAAGCAGGGCGTCGTCGTAGATCAACCAAACGCAGGTCGTGTGTGAGGCTGATGGTTCTGACGTTCATGTGCAAATGTGTGTAACGAAAGCTACTTATTTTCTGAGTTAAAATATTTAAAGTTTATAGTGTAACTATTGTTTAACGTATTTTATACTTAATCTTATACCTATGTATAATACTTAAAAATACCCCGATGAAAATGAAAGCATGCTTTTACTATAGTAAAAGTGTAGTAACCATGTTTCTTTGGTTGGACTGATAAAGTTAACATTTGTACAGCAACAGTATTACTACAAATAGGACAGAAACATCAAAAGAAATACATAAAAAAGACACTTGCATGACACTGTACTAGAGCCTTTTTATTTATTGTTTTGTAGCCTGCAATGAGGCGCTCAGTATCTTCATCGGACCCTACAAGATAAACACGGTACTTTTTTGGCACAACATAAACCCATTAATATTACGAGACAATAAAATATAACTTTAATTAGGGTTAAACATTTGAATTCTTACACTTAAAAACTGAGGGCGCATCTCCGCTGCTGCATCCGACTGCCTTTACATCACCACCATCACCGCAAAGCTCCTCCCTCCCACACGCAATGGGTTGTGGGCAATATTAGCCGTTAGAGTGTGCATTGATCTGCACTTCGAATTCTTACCGGAAATAGTAGACCATCCGGGTATCTTTGGAATACTCATTTCAACATACTACGATTTGGGACGTACTAATTCTAGTTTCGCATACTATTTAGGACGGATAGTATGCGATTTGGGACTCAGCATAAGTGTTTTAGTGATGTATTACTTTGGGCTTTGATGTCCTCAGCAACCTGAGAACTAACTTTAAATCCCTTCAAATGAAGCCGAAGTGCCTGTTTGGTTGAACTTAAGCTGTAGATGAAATTGTAAACACACATGAAAGACTCCCAGCTATCTCAGGACCACCCATGAACATCCTATATTTATCTAACATGGTAACCCATGGAACTTAGGACTCTCTAATCCACTGTTTGATAAAGGTTGACAGAATAGTCATCCTTTCATCTCTTCTTCTTCCACTGTGTCATGATTTCCTCATCATCTGTTTTACAGCAGGTGTGAATCAGTCTATGTTCATCTATACATTGTAGTACATTCAATGATTTATTAATGTGATCCCTGTGAATCCTGTGTTTTGTTGTTGGGTAGATTTGCACAAAATCTATAACACTACAAATTAAAAATTGAATCTGAGTAATTAAAGAATTAAACTTGATTGTAAAATGGACTGGAGGCCAGTGACAGGCTTCTGTTCATATGGAAATAAAACAATATTTGACATGTAAAATCACTATTTGTAATGTCTATTAAATTATCTAAAAGTCTATGTATAAACAATGTACATTCATTTTAGATCCAAAATTATGTGTGTTACGGAATGAGACTCTTAAGTAGTTAGATTGTACTTTAGTAGGAGTGATGATTGTGATGATGAGGTGCAGGTGTGTGTGATCAGGAATGACGTGCAGGTGGGAACAGAGGAGAGTGATGGGAAATGTAGTGCAGGAACCTGGCAGACCTGTAGCAGTGGGACTGTGAATGTAAAGCTTATCTGTAGTACAAATTGACCATGACCAGACCATGATTCTGATTGGTCAATAGTTGTGTTTTATTCGCGATAAAACATGGCTATGGTTCTATGTATCCCTACACAACACCTATAGCAACCACTCTTAACAACCTAAACATATGTTCTCATTGATATTGTTCGATGAAGCTTATAGAGTAGAGTATTGTAAGAGATCGAGTAAGCGAGTGCACCTGCATTTACAGTAGATATAGCATTTTCCTTCAGGTCAGTTCTATAATCGTAATAAAAAATCAGTTTTAATGTCCTCTGATATCTTGTCCTTTTAAGGTGTTTTCCCGTGCCCTGACACGCTAGTCATTTGTCAGTTGCGTCTCGCTTCTCCGTGTTCACAATTTTCAGTCCTTTCAATATAAAAGTCTTCTCTACTAACTGACTCACTAATAAAGACATTATTTGCCGCAGTCTAATGGTGAAATAATGTAACTTCTGTTGCTGTTCACGGTCAGGGACTATTTTTTCCAGCGGTTTCACTTTATTTTGATGGTCCCTTTAACAGATTCTGTTGTCTATAAGTAACATTGCACCTACATGTCTACTAACTCTCATTTGAGTATTAGTAGAGCATTAGTAGACTGGTAGGGTTAGGGTTAGAATAAGTTGACATGTAGTTGCAAAGTTACTTATTGTCAGTAGAGTGTCTGTTGGAGGACCATCAAAATAAAGAGTTTGCAGATATTAAGCAGACAGTCTGTTAATACTCTAATAAGAGTTAGTTGACATGTAGTTGCAAAGTTACTTATAGTTAACAGAATGTTCAAAAGGGACCATCAAAATGAAGTGTTACCAGTAAGGCTTTTAGTGATTTTACTTCATGAAAGTTGCATTGATACATATTTTTATTTTTTTCGCTTAAATATTTGTATTGTATGGTAACTATTCTATAAAAGCAATTCACGAGTTCACACTTACAAATAAGTCAGATCGAATAAATGCGTATTTGGCGTGCTGTCCGAAGAGAGGGCTCCGGGCTCGTTATTCGGCCCGAACCCAGAGTACTCCCCCCGTATTCCTGGCTGTGAAGAAAGAGCCAAGAGTGAGGAGTCGGGGTGGTGGAGGGATGCTGGAAAACTGTCAAGGAATGTTAGGTGAGTTGACAGAGTACTTGTCATGCTGATTAGGGTAGACGTAATTGTTTGATGACAAGTAGATTCGGATTGATTATCTGAACGTGCTCCTCCCGAACTTTGTTTATAAAACATCATTAAGGTACTCAAGGCTAGTGCTGTATCGTGAATAAGTCACGACTGAAGGGGTTACTCTGCTTTGCGTCGTGCCTAACAACACCCTTCAGCCGTGACTTATTCACGATACAACACAGCCTTTCGTACCTTATTGCTTACGTATAATTGGCATCCCTAAATTCAAAACAACACAAAGCACAATATACAATGTAACTGTCACAACTGTCGTGTTAGTTAGTAAACGCATGATCCAGAATATCCAACAATAACTTATTTTATTAACACAGAGAATATACACAGGAGAATACAATGAGAATAATAACACTACTCAAATCAAAGACGAGAACCAACAATGAACTGAACAAAAATACACGGGGAAACATAATGATAGACAGCTGAACATAATCAGTAACAAAGGAGACTAACTAGGACATAATCAAGACTAAACTGAACTGAAGCACAAGAAAAAAAACACAAAGGACCGAAGAGACAACTAAACAAAACATAGCCCTGACAGTAACAAAAGTACACTGTAAAAAAAATTAAAAAAATACACCTATTTCTACTTAAGTTCAGTTGCTGCCTTAATTTTTTTTACGTATAATCACATTGGTGGTCTTTTTAATTTAAATTATGTCAAATTGACCTTAACAAAGGTTTTGAGGTTGAATCTTGTGTAAAAATATTGCTTAAAATATGTGTATGATTTAAAGTAATATAAAAACATAAGTTACCATGACTTATCAAATAATGTGTACAAAGATCCAGTCAACACTTGCAATTAAAGTAAATAACTTCCAGCGAGGGAAGGTGAGAGGAAGGGGGCGAGTATGAGCAATGAGGAGAGAGACATACAATCACATTTGTTAGAAGCCTATATCTCAGCAAACAGTAGAGAAGTGTAAGAAAAAAGTACTGTTCATGGCCTGTCAGCTTGAATTGAGTCCACATCCAAAACTAATAGCCTCCTTTGCTCAGGAAAAAGAAACGGTAGTGAACAGAAAAGTAGCTCCTCTGTGCCGAGATCAGCAGAGCACGGGTGACTGAAGGAGTCAATGGCATGAGTATTTCTCCTTAATACCCCTTGAGTGTGTGTGTGTGTGTGTGTGTGTGTGTGTGTGTGTGTGTGTGTGTGTGTGTGTGTGTGTGTGTGTGTGTGTGTGTGTGTGTGTGTGTGTGTGTGTGTGTGTGTGTGTGTGTGTGTGTGTGTGTGTGTGTGTGTGTGTGTGTGTGTGTGTGTGTGTGTGTGTGTGTGTGTGTGTGTGTTTCAGACCCAGATGGTTCATCAGTGTGACCTCAGTGGGTCAGTAAGCTCAGGAGAATGAAGGCGGCACAGCAGGACAGAAAATATTGCATTAAAGGATCATAGCAGCAGGAAAAGTCACCTTTCCAACTGGAAAACATGAGGAGACGTTGAATAACATGTACTTTTTTTACACAAGCAAGAATGCTGTTGTACTGAAGTTATTATAATTGTAACAAGGGATTAATTTCATTGTTATAACTAGGTTTTTGTACATAATATATACTGAGAATGGAGATGAAGACTTGAATTTTGGTCTGTTCCTCAACAAAAGCAAAATATGGATTCTGAAGTTTTGGATTACAGGACACATCACTTTTTGAGCCATAATGTATTGAGAAAACTTGTTTTATGTCCCACGGCAAACAAAATAAAATATATCATTATAAGTAATAGTTAAATGATAACAGAAATGTTATTTACTTTTATTTGAAGGTGTAGTCTTGTTTAACGTTATGTAATCCTTTGAAACTTGTTGCTACCAGAAATCATATAACAGAATGAAATGTTAGAATTTCAAATTAATGAATGCAATTGAAAACATACATCTGATTGATCATAAACACAATATAATTAATTGATCATTTCCATTAATTAAATATTCACAGATTAATTAATGATTGAATGGTTTAGTTTGTAAGACTGGAAGAACTGGAAGAGAGGGCAACTCTCTGAGAGAACAAAGGAAATTAACATTTGAACTCACTCTTGTGCACCATTCGTCTCGAAGTCTTGAGTAAGTCGAGAGGTGAGTAAGTCTGACTTACTGAGGTGAGTAAATCTCACCTCAGAATCATCCTAATCTACATCTCTTTCCCTCTTCCCCCATTCCTTTTCTCTCATGCTGAGATCACCAAAATTCACCCAAGAATCTATATGGTTTAATGTGAATAATTATCATACAGTATTATACATGTTTGGTATCATTTGACATGTCTCAGTGCACTGGTGCAAAGGTCTCATTCCCACAAAAGTAAACCAAAAAGGTGTGGAGAGTTTAGAGATATCTTGGTAACTGCTCTGGGTGTGCCCCCATGTAAAATCAACTCCTGTCCCCAGTAAGTTTGGGACAGTGATCAATGCAAATTGCACTGTGAACTCATGTTTACATTTGAAAAGAGGTTTCTGCCTTGGTCAGAGTATTTAGGGAGATGCTGAAGAAGTCTTGGGGCGATTTGTAACTCAAATTAGTCCGTGATGCAGAGTGTGTGCAGGCAATCCGCATCATGTATTTTATAATGTCAGGTTCGCATCTTCTCTCTTTAGTCCAGAGCATTTGATGTTTTGTATTTAATATCTTTGAACTGATTATGAAATTGGCATGATACATTTACCTGACATAATAAATTGTTACATTTTATTTTATTCCGACTGACTCTGAATTTTTTTTCCCAAGTAGATGAAACGGATTCGTATGTTACCGCAAGTTTTGTGTCAGATTAGTGACGACTAATATTTGGCATCAATTCAAGTGTGCTTGGTTTGCAAAGACAAGAATAATTTCCATTTAGGGCAGCAAATGCTGCTTGACCAACCTAAATCTGGGTGTGTCTTACCTCTGTTTTAATGTAATGTTACTTTAGATAAGTGTATGTGGGAAACCACGGCATGGCCAATCCAAAGCCATTATAAGAGAAGTAATGTTGGTCATCTTATATCTGTAATAGAGGCCATACCACTACTGAAGTAAATGTTAAGTTAATTCAAGTGTAGGGTATAGGGTATAGGGTGTCCTTTGTCACCGTATCTCTTTATTTTATGTATTGAAATTCTGGCTATAAAAATTAGGAACAATCCAGATATATCAGGTCTATTTCCAAATGGTCAAGAGATTAAGCTAACAATGTATGCTGATGATGCAACCTTTTTCATAAAACCAACACAATCCACTTTGGAAGGACTAATAAGGGAATTAAATACTTTTTCAAAAATATCTGGTTTGAAACCTAATTTTGCAAAATGTAACATTTTGAGAATTGGGACATTAAAAGACACAAATTTTATTTTAAATAGTTCCGTTCCTGTTAAATGGATTAATGGAGAAGTTAATATATTAGGGATTCATCTACCTGATAGTCTCACGTAGCCAGACCTTCAGACTGACGGCAGAAGGTCTGGACTCTATCTGAGCTTTTCTTGGCCAAGGACCGCCCAAGAGGACGTTTGACTGACATGTAACCCAACCAATCACAGTTCGTTTTGTTCCGCGTCATGTTTAGGGGTGTGGCAATATGATGTCGATGTCCCTACAATAACAGACCGGTGTTCATCTAATAAATTATTCATTCATGAACGTTGTGCAAGTTTACTGCAACAATGGAGCCGCGAACTTCACATACTTTTTGAAAATCCAGCGTTTAATTGATCCTGGCAAGCGCTATTGTCGCAGTTGTAAACACAACGGCTTTCTTCTTCCACGAGGGGTTTTGGCATCACGGCATTTGTTTCCAGGCGGGCCGATAAAGAATGCGACACACACGTCTCCCGGACATCCTGTAGAATTCAACTAATCAGATCGCGACTTCGAAACTCCTGAAGTGTTTCCAGAAAAGTGTGCCATATGCATCAGACGTTCAGCCAACGTGGGCGTGACGTCTGAGGCTGAGACTATCTACCTGACAACTTTAAAGAAATTGTTAAATTCAATTATGAGAGAAGGATGGAAAAGGCAGATAGAATTTTATAACCTTGGAGGGGTAACTCTCTGACAATTCAAGGAAAGGTAACTCTGATTAATACATTAGTAATTCCACAATTTGCCCACTTACTAATGCTTCTTCCTTCACCTAGTATGAAGTTCTTCAAACATTTTGAACAAAACATTTTCAAATTTATATGGAACAATAAACCAGATCAAATTAAAAGGCAGTATTTATATAATTCTTATGATAACGGCGGATTGAATTTGAAAAATCTTCAAATGATGGATTGTTCCTTGAAAGCCTCCTGGGTTGCTAAAATTTATCACAACAAACAATGGATCACAAGCCAGAGATTATATTTAGTCTTTTCCTTTTTCTCGAATAATATATTTCCTTTTTACCAATTAAAAGCAATACATGTTGATAAAATATTTCAAAATGGTTTAAAAGAGTTATCACCATTCTTCAAGGATGCACTGAAAGCTTGGTTGAATTTCCAGTACTATCCTCCAGATACAATTCAAGATATTCAGACACAGTTGTTATGGATGAATTCAAACATTACGGTTGGAGACAAGCCATTGTTGTGGGAGGAATGTGTCAAAAATGGGTTAATTTTTGTCAATGACCTTTTAGATTTATCTGGAGATTTTATTTCTTATGAAAACTTGAGAAATGTTTTTAGCATTTCTCTCGATCAGTTACAATTCAACCAGCTGATTTCTGCAATTCCTAAAACTTGGAAAACGAAACTGCAAAATGAAAAGAAGAATAAATTAATGGTTTGTCTTCCACCAATAAGATGCCTCAAATGGTTGTCTGTTGTAAAGATAAATAAAATAATATATATTTGGAATTTAAATATCACAGGCACTGCACTTTTTCCACACAGAACTTGCCTGTTTTGGGAAGATGAATTTAATGATCCAATTTTGTGGAAAGATTATTTTAGAACAATTTATAGAACTACAATCGATTCATATTCCAGAATATTTCAACTTAAAATTTTTATAAAATTATTGCAACAAAAAAATCTTTGTTCAAATGGCAGATAGAAAAGGATCCCTGTTGCAGGTTCTGTGGGGATTAGGAGGAGGACCTGATGCATTTGTTTTATTTTTGCCCACATGTGGCTAAGTTTTGGGTCAGTATACAGTTATGGTTAAGGTCTATGGATATTGTTTTGCAAATCACACCTCAGAATATTTTGTTATGTGTCTTTGAGGGTAAATGCACACACTTTTTTTGAATATGATTATTTTGATGGGTAAAATGTTTATTTTTAAAGCTAAAACTTTATCAAATTTAGGTATAAAACACTTTAAGAATAGAGTGTTTTATCAGTATATGCTAGAAACAATTATAGCAACAAATAACAACAGAATAACTGAGCATGAAAATAAATGGAATGTCTGCTTACTTGAGTTAGAGATATAAATATTAGGTGTACTTTCTTAAAGGTGCGCCATGTGTTATGGCATAAATGTTTTGCTAATTCTATTGTATTTTTAATTTATTATCAGTATTATTGATTGATTTTTTTTATTTTTATTATGTTATTAATTTTGTTTGCTTTGTGCTTCCTTTTATTTTGCTTTCTTGTCATAACATTATGAATGTGTGGATGATTGTGGTTGTGGTATGAATGCATGGGGAGGTGGGTGGGGGGTTTGAAGCTTGTCTTGTTATTTTATTCTGTAATATATATATATTTTTTTTTATTCAAGTGTATGCAATTACATGGGGGCTATACCAAAGTATCTTTGATTGTGTAAACATGAATGTGACCGATCTCAGGTATATAGCAAATTACCTCTGTTTGGTGATCAAAACTGATGGGCTTGTGAACGTGAGACCCGCGTTAAACAGAAGACATGAGGAACTCTGAGCAACATAGTTTCCCAATCTGAACAAGTAAAATGTAATTAAAAAGTTTAAAAGAATAATCAAACATTCGCTCACATTTAATGATGCTCAGATATCATTAAAACCTTTTTCATATATAGAGTCAGATGAAATAATGAGGTAATACATATGAGAAAATGTATTTCATTTAATCTTGTCATGTTGCGTAAAAGGAAAGACAGTAACGCGCAGAGACCTTCACCCATCTTAGCGGAAACCCCCATTTGTACCGATAAATGGGCTTACAAGTTCTTCATGAGTCAAAAATTAGCTCAAGATTATCTGTGCATTACTTAAACATGAATCAATGCATTTTATCCCACCCGTATAAAGTGTTACAGGATTCGTAAACGTAGGTCTAAAAAGTTGTTCATACGTGAATGATTTACGCTGTATAAACTGTCAATATATCAATATTGTATTTTAGTGTCTATACAAACATAAGGAAATATATATATGTGTGGTAGAACCACATTTTATGTACAATGCATGAGATCACTCAAAAATTAAAATTGTTTGTAAATTTGTCAAATTCTCTCATCATTTACTCACCCTCATTTACATTTATTCATTTAGCTGACGCTTTTATCCAAAGCGACTTACAATTGCTATATGTCAGAGGTCGCACGCCTCTGGAGCAACTAGGGGTTAAGTGTCTTGCTCAGGGACACATTGGTGTCTCACAGTGGATTCGAACCCGGGTCTCTCACACCAAAGGCATGTGTCTTATCCATTGCGCCACCACCACCCTCATATCATTCCAAACCTGTATACGCTGATTTCACGCAGCCGCCATTTTGAAATCGAAAGTGAGGCTCCGGTGGGAAGAACCCCGGAAGTAAAGATAAACAACAATGCCTTGGATTACCAACCTAAAGCTGCTGCCGCGATTTACACTATTGGATGTTACTATTCAATATAGGATATATATATAGTTCATTCCTGCTTCTTTTTTTACATTCTGAATTATATATAAAAAAAATATTTTATTTATAAATGAATTTCACCGTATATAGTCTAAAGTATGAAAGAAATGTATGTACAGTTTTAGAATTGACACACCATCATTAAACACAACAATACGCCATCGCATTCACGACTCTCCTGTGATTAAAGGCGACACTTCCGGTTTTCTTCCCACCGGAGCCTCGCTTTCGATTTCAAAATAACGGCTGCGTGAAATCAGCGTATGACCACCTATCTTCAGCGGAACACAGATGGACTGAAATGGAGTATAATTTATTTACAACTGTATATCACATGGATATCACACTTTGACACATACAGATACACTCACACTTTTGCAGGAATGCAAAAATCCATTTCACAAGTACAAAGCTGATGCTTCACTGTGATGCTTCACATCCTCTAAGGTGCTGATAAAGCTGCAGCTGACAATCACTGAGAAAGTTTTCATACTGATGAGCTACCCAACCCAAATCCTAAACCAACCACAACATGTAAAACGGTAGAAGTGTGGAAGTTTCTTCCAGAGTGACAGAAGATCACGTCTGAAACACTCTTAGATAAGCCCATGGGTAGCGATATCATCGATCAGTATGTTATCACCTCCGCTCCTGAAGATCTAATTAAAATCTCTCGCCCCTCTTAAAGGACTCTACTGTGATTGACGAAGGCAACCGTTCACACAGCTGCAAATATGAGTTAAACCTGCATTAAAACTGCAGGCCTGTGAAGCTAAAACATTCATCCACCGTCTGAATAATCATGCTGTTACTTTTTTCCATCAACCTACGGGTGAACCATCATTAGCCTTACTGTTCATTATAATCACCAATGCCATACACAGCAATTTCTGCCAAAAACTCTGACTGAACGCAAACAGCTTCCGTGATGGCAGAGTCGTTTTTCTCCAGTCGGTCTGGAAATGTAAACGCGACAGATAAGTCCAGGCATGCTTAATGTTGTTAGTACACAGCTCTGTAACTACTGGATTTCATTTCCTCCTGTTTCGCACCGCTCCTTACTGGCTTTCTGTTTACCAACTAGGGCCAGACTCATTTGCATAGTAATGACAAGAGTGTGTGCAAAGCAGCAACTTTAAAATGTGTTAATGGGCTCATATTTATTCATGGCATTCCAGGGAGAGTCCAAACACGTAAAAAAGTTGGTATGAAATACCCTAAAATAATGTATAGGTTTACATATGAAAACGAAAATAGAAAAAGAAAATAGAAGGGTTACCCCATATGTATTATGAAATACATTTAATATGACTTGCACCTTAAAAAATATGGCAGTACCTTGATCAGTACAGCTTCTCAGCAAATTGATATACGGTATGTGATCAATTTATTAATCAACATATCATGTAATCAAAATGTTAGACTCTATAATAAATTGATCTATTGTTTCTGAAAAACATCTATAAAACAAGGTATAACAATTAAAATGTGCCTTTTAGCATCTCTGTTGCTAAATAAATGGTATATTCTAAGCAGTGCAAAACTATCAGCATGTTTAAACATTTTCTGAAGGCTCAGAAATCATACTTGGTGGAAGTTGTAGACATCTGGTGGCTTCTTCTTGGGGAGTTACAAACACTTACTGTTTTCTCAGTTCCAATTTGAGATGACACATATTTGCTAAAATCTATCAAGGATGTTTTGTAAACAGGGACTATAGATCTCTCGGTGTTAGCTGCAGGAGAACAGTGAACTTTCCAGACATTCATATCAGAGGATCAGTCATATCTCTTAAATCGTCATATTCCATTAAGAACTAGGTCCTACCAATATGCAAATTGTTTTTTACATTTCTCTCATAACCTAGTGATCTCACTCACTGTCTGCTGTCTAAATAAGCTGTACATAAATAGCATTTTTATATTGATGGGATCATTTTGAATTGGTTTGATTTTGAGCACAAAAATACACAGCACATCAAATATTGGGTGAAATAATAAATTTTAATAAGGTCAAACAGTGTTGGGTGTAATTAATTACTAAGTAAACTAATTACTGAAATTTTAATAACTTTTTCCTTAAAAAGGTAAAGTAAGGGACTACTCTTAATTTTCCTGTAATTTAATTACAGTTACTTCTGATAAAATTGCATTTAATACTGTATAGACAATACTTCTATATAAAACAATAGTGTAATTAACATCAAATTTGACGTTAAAATGTATGTTTTTAATGTAACCTTCTCCCTGACAGGAATGTTAGCAAAACGTTCTAAGAAAACATTTTTGTTAGCTGGAAAGTTACTTACATTTGCCTTACATTTTGTTCCAAATAAATCTGGTACAGTATCTCAAAAAATGCAATTTGCCAAAAAATGCTATTTTGGCTGCTTATAGGTAAAACTGACTGCACATTTTAGTGGCTTGCAGAAGTGTCATGCCTCTTTGAACATCAAAGATGTTCTTTCAAAAAGTGTTTTCATGAGTTTTCAGCAAATGAAAATTACAATATATATATATATATATATATATATATATATATATATATATATATATATATATATATATATATATATATATATATATATAAAACATTTTATATGATAATTATTGGCATGGTTGTACAATAAAAACAATAACAAAAAAGTAGGGAATAACTAGTAGATTATTAAATTAATTTGTAGCAGAATTTTTTGGGGGGATTGCATGAGAAAAAAAACAAAAACATTTGAACATTTGTGGAAAAAAACCCATTGAAAATAATTGGACTGACAATCATCCCCTGCTTTGAGGTGATGCATGTGGCATTCAGAGGATTGTGTCCTTACCTGATTGTAGAGCAAGAGAAGAGCAGCAATTGTGTAGAAGAAATAAGTATTGGATAATGTCATCATCACCATCGTCTTTACTCCAAGCTGAGATAGAACGGGAGATTGTAAAGGTATCAAAGCTGGAGGGATTTTTCAGGACAGCAAGGGCACAGAGAGGGGTTTGCAGTTCATAGTGCTAATTGCAGGAAAAATATATAGGGAAGAGTCAAAGATAACCGGTGTCAATTCTCCTTCTCATGTGTCTCATACTGATTTGTCTCTGAGTTTCTTATTTTATTTTTGGGTCCAAAGGACAGTATGTTTGTCAAGCTGTGTCATTGGCATGGTTCAAATCATTCTTATTTGACCGTTACCCATTTGTAGCAGTAAATGAAGAGGTGTCATATCGATCACAAGTTCAGTATGTACCCCAAGGCTCAGTACTAGGACCATTGCTTTTCACCCTGTACATGCTACTATTGGAAGATAGCATTAGGAAGAATGGCATTTTCATTGTTATGCTGATGATACTCAGCTCTATATTTCTTCGTGCCCTGATGAAACATAAAATTTACGGAATGCATAGTTGATTTTTTTTAAAATGGATGACTAGTAATTTCCTTCTAAAAAAAACAACAAAAAAAACAGAACAGTTTCCGCCTGCCTCCCATGCCGGAAACTTCAGTTTGAATCCCGCTTGGAGTGGTGGGAGTAGAACCGGAGGGGTTACATTTGTGCCGTTACCCAGATGGAAGTGAGGTTTAGGGGGGTGAGTGTCACGGAGGCCAGATAATAAGGAGCAAGAGGTGCACTAGCAACAGAAGTTAGAAGCTGCTGTCTTTAGAGTCAAGTCAAGTCACCTTTATTTATATAGCGTTTTTTACAATACAGATTGTATCAAAGCAGCTTCACAGTGATAACATGAAAATAATACAACAACGTTTGTTTCTAGAAGAAAATTGCGTCATCGTCCACCTTAAGTAAGGCAGATCAATAATATTGTTGAATATTAAATGTCCCCAACTAAGGAAGCCAAAAGCCAAGGCAACAGTGGCAAGGAACCAAAATTCCATCAAGTGACAGAATGGAGAAAAAAAACCTTGGGAGAAACCAGGCTCAGTCGTAGACAGTTCTCCTCTGGCCAACGAACGAACAGTATATGATTATGAGCATTACAGGTCAGAAGTCAGATTGGATCAGAACATTCAGAATATTTATCCAGTTCCATCTGGTTGGAAGTCGGAGTCATCAGGCCGGTATGGAGGCGAGTTTGTTGAGGATCAGTGTCGATGGTTGTCGTGTCGATGAGGTGTTCAAAGGGCTGATGAGGCTGGCACCTCAGGGATGCGTCATGGATGGGTCTAGGACTCCAGGCGCAGGTCCACCATCTGGATACGGCCCAGATCCAGCTGAGTTCAGTAAACCTCGGAATAAAGAGAAAGACTAACATTAGCGTAGATGCCATTCTTCTTATGATGTAACGAGTACATCAGGTGTCATAGGAACTGTCCCCGGTTCTGGCTGACCTAATCTATGCAGCCTAATAATCATTTAACTGATTTGAATAATAGAAATGTATAATGTTCTATATGAATGCCAGGTAAAAGAGATGCGGACAATGCCGGACAATGTTAGGAAGACTGTTCCAAAGTTTAGGTGCTAAATAGGAGAAGGATCTACCACCTGCAGTTGATTTTGATATTCTAGGTATTATCAACTGGCCAGAATTTTGAGATTGCAGTAGACGTGAAGGACTATAATGCGTTAAGAGCTCGCTCAAGTACTGGGGAGCTAAACCATTTAGTGCTTTGTAAGTAGTCAGCAATATTTAAAAATGTACAGTATAATGTTTAATAGGGAGCCAATGCAGTGTTGACAGAACGGGGCTAATACGGTCAATACTTTCTGGTTCTAGTAAGAACTCTATCTGCTGCGTTTTGAACCAACTGGACTTTTTTTAAGCGTGCAGGGCAACCATCCAGTAGAGCATTACAATAATCTAGCCTTGAGGTCATGAACGCATCAACTAACTGTTCCGTATTTTTCATTGAAAGCATATTTCGTAAATTAGATCTATTTTTAAGATGGAAGAATGCGGTTTTACAGATGCTAGAAACGTGGCTTTCAAATGAAAGATTGGTATCAAAGAGCACACCCAGGTTCCTAACCGACGACGAAGACTTGACAGAGCAGCCATCAATTGTTAGACAGAACTCTGGATTAATATGTGCCTAGGTTTTTTGCCCAGTAATAAGAAAATCAGTTTTTTCAGAATTAAGTAGTAGGAAATTACTAGTCATCAAAATTTAATATCAGCTATGCATTCCGTTAATTTTGTGAGTCCTTGTTAGCTTGCCGCCTCCCATGCTTGAAACGCAGGTTCGAATCCCGCTCGGAGCGGTGCTAGTAGAACCGGAGGGGTTACATTTGCTCAAAATATGGGTCCACCTTAAATCAGCAGCTAGCAACTGTAATGTATGTGTAGCAACAGATATTCAAAACACTTTATAAACCGCAAACCAACACCTTACAAAGCACCAAACAAAGTGATTATATTTCTGCATTTAGCAGACACTTAAGAATGAGTTAGCACACGTGATTCAGATTTAAAATATCTTTCTAAAATGAAGATAGCTCTGAACAACACACCTTCATTTAACATGAACAGTAACCACTCTTCCATCTATCCAAGTATGATCACATTAAGCATTAAAGGCATATTTTATGACATATTTTAGACATTGGCATTGATGTCCAGGAGTCAGTACAGATGTTAGAGGCCAGATGAATAGTGACAGCAAATGCAGATTGAAAATACTTTTAATTATACTATTGTGCTAATCTGAACCAAAAAATTTACTCAACCAGAACTTATCTGCCTGTGCTGGGATCCATTCCCACTCGTCTGATGGATCAAAACTGATATCCTCTAGACTTTTCATACTCTTCAAATCCCTTTAATGTCCATCTCTCATAACCAGTCCTTTGAGGACAGGCCCGACAAAATTAACTGTCATTAAACTCATCAAACGCTTCATAATTGGATTGCTTTTTGAAGCAGACATACTACAAATTAAAAAGAAGGAGATATGTGAAGAGAGGTGTTCTCTTCAAGAATGCTTTTTCTGCAGCGCCTTTCAAAGTTTTGAAAGTCTTTTTGAGCCTGAAGTGAGATAATAATGAATGCCTTAGAAGGAATGGTTCCACTTTATTTCGATAGTCCACTTTAGACATTCTACTAACTATGAGTAACTTTGCAACTACATGTCAATTAACTCTCATTAGAGTATTCGTAGACTGTAGTAGACTGTTAGGTTATGGTTAGGTGTTAGGGTTCGGGTTAGTAGAATAAGTTGACTTGTAGTTGCCAAGTTACTTATAGTCAGTAGAATATCTGTTGGGGGAGCATCAAAATAAAGTGTTACCAGATATTAAGCATACAGTCTACTAATACTCTAATGACAGTTAGTTGACATGTAGTTGCAAAGTTACTTATAGTTAATAGAATGTCTAAAGTGGACTATCGAAATAAAGTGTTACCGAAGGAATCTTCCTCTGGTTTTATAAGTTAACTTGAAAAGGGTGAGAACGTAAGCAGGGCAATTTCACTTAGCAATTGCACCACCTTTGCTGAAAAGACTATGTGGCGAGCAGGACGAGGCCAAGGGCCGTGAGAGAGCAGCGCGAAGCTGGTGGCGTGATTGATAATGAGCGACACCTGCGCGATGCACCGGTCTCGTATCTCTCACAGAGGAGCGGAAGCATAAAAGGGGGAGCGACGACAGTGGAGATCGAGAGAGAAACAGGCCTTTTATGTTTTATTATATGTGACAGCAGTCGCCCGTGAGGGGCAAAACTTTCGTTTTGTATTTGTTTATTTTATTATTAAAATGTGTGTCAACATCGCCGCCTCCTTCCCGCAACATCTAACCTCCTTACAGACTATTTTAGACCTGCATAAATTTGCTCATTTGGTGCTGGCTGGTGGACCAGCATAGAATAGAATAGAATAGAATAGAATAGAATAGAATAGAATAGAATAGAATAGAATAGAATAGAATAGAATAGGCGTTTATATAGCGCTTTCATATGTACTACTGTACACCCAAAGCGCTTTACAATCATATCAGGGGATCTCTCCTCAACCACCACCAGTGTGCAGCATCCACTTGGATGATGCGACGGCAGCCACAGTACATCGGCACCAGTGCGCTCACCACACACCAGCTATAGGTGGAGAGAGGAGAGAGAGGGATAGAGCCAATTCAATGTAAGGGGATTATTAGGAGGCCATGATTGGTAAGGGCCAATGGGTGGAATGTGGCCAGGACACCGGGGTTACACCCCTACTCTTTACGAGAAATGCCATGGATTTTTAATGACCACAGAGAGTCAGGACCTCGGTTTAACGTCTCATCCGAAGGACGGAATAGCCATATTGTTCACCAAAATTGGCTGGTTAAACAGCTTGGTCTTTCTATTGCATGGCTGCTAGTTAAGCTTGCTAGGGACATCAGAAAGCTGTCAATGACACATTTGTTTTCTAATAAATAATAATAATAGACCCTGCCAAACTACTTAAAGGTTTTATTTTTAATTATTTCATTCATTTAATATGCACAGTTTAACATTATTGGATCAGAACCATGAACTATGTGTTTAATGGCTATGAGCATCCCGGTCATAGTTCCTTAAGATGGCGTTTTTGCCGCTTCCCATCTTTGACACAGGGTTGTGAGAACCAGCTAGCATCAAACAGTGTGACCTTATTAGCCAGATTTTCTCTGCTCTCCAACCTCACTAGCATAACGACCCTATCTCCCGCATTCCTTGGCGTCACATATCAGTGCCCAAGCACAACGTATCAAATGTGAACTTTCATTTGAGTACAACTGCATGCGTATCTCTTTCAGCGGGACATTCCGTACGCTTGTTCATCGGAGTCTGTCTCGTGACATTTGGCTGAAATATCACAAAATGTCAGCGCCATGTTGGGGAGAGGGAGGGAACAGGTGGAGCTCTCCATAAACCTGACACAAGGACTGCTCAAGGCATCTGGCTCACTACTGTGAACATGTTGCATATGAGCTGTCATTGTAACATAATGTTGTTCAGATTTGTTTTTAAATACAACTTTCTTCTTAGATTACACCACCTTATTTTCTTTTGCTTATGCTCTCACACAAACACATGCACATTGGTACAAACACGCCTGCTTGAGTTTAATAGGCTTCTAACTTCTGTGTAGATTTGTGCTTAGGCCCATTGACATTTTGGAGTGACACGTTCTGACTGACTCTCATAGGTAGGGATGAGTGATACCATTTATTTTATTGCCAGTTAAACACCAATTTAATACATTTAAATAAAAAGCCAGCATTGCTGACACATTTTTTATTAAACAGAAATATTTTTTGGGGTCATTATAGGCATTTAATTATTGGCATTTAAGTAGACTTAAAGGGATGGACCATCCAAAAAAACTAAAATCCTGTAATAATTTACTAATGCCCTCATGCTGCTCCAAACTGTATGCATTTCTTTTTTTGCAGAAAAGAAGATAGCCAAACAGTTTTGGCTCTCAGTGACTACAATTGTATGGGGAAAAAATACAACGTAAGTCAATGGGAACTGCAAGTGTTTGGTTACCAACATTCTTAAAAACATTTTTTTTTTTTATGTTCCACAGAAGATAGAAAGTCATGCAGGTTTGGAACATGTAATGTCTATCAGAGGTTTTGCAGTCTGCACAGGGCAAATAAAAGATGGGAGGCAAGAAGGAAAACCTGAGTCACAGAACTGGTAGTCCCACGAGTCTTTATGGATAGTTTGCATACACTCTTCACATACATGTAAAAAAAAGCGGGTATAAAACAGAAGAAAAAAAAAGCCACCGACCAACCGTGTGACAGGTTCAGTGATGGGTCCTTCCTACCTGCATTTGGTTGGTGAGATGTCTCATTTATTGCCCTACCAGTGGTTTAGTGGGGAGTATATACTGGTTGGCCATACAGAATGGCATCTTGAGCACCGCCCATTTTCTTTTCCGGCATCACATTTGGTCACTGGCCAGAGCGATATGTTGGATAAATTTCCGCGGCCGGTACTTGAATGAGGCTTGCCATCTGCAGTCAGAGGTGCAGGTCTGACGAATTGGTGCATGACCGGCATAGGTGTTTGCCTGACAAATTGGACGCGTCTCTCTCTCTGGCATACGCACCATTCCCCAGATTGGGGCAGATTGAATGAGCCCTCAGCCTCCCAGCACGTGTGGTTGTCCTCTTTTTGCCCTAACAACAGACTGGTCACGTTACGTGTGAGATATGGCCTCCTTGCCGTTTGGGCTGCGTGTGAATTATTGTATCATAGACACCATTGCTTTGTTTGATCAACTGTCGTTCTTTTTGTGCGTTGTTCAGCTCATTTTTGTTCTTTGTGCTTTTAGTTAAAGGGATACTTCAGGATTTAGCATTAAGCTTTGTATTAGTAGAAAACCTGTAGTATTTTCGAATTACCATGCTTTCCACCCTCATATCCCCCTGAGATGAGAGATTTATGTATTTTTTGTCTGGAAAAAATCCTCCGATGACGCAAAATCGTCATTTTGCGTCATCGGAGGATTTTTTGGCCAGAGGCTAAAGACTACAGCCAGTAGTAGGAGCTGTTCCGCATGTTTTCAACCCGCCCATAGAGGGTGGGATCTCACTCACAGAACATACACACAGTGTCAGGAAGCTAAGCTAACAGGCTCTTGTTCTGTGGAGAAAGCTGAGTAGTAGGAGAAAGCTAAGTAGTAGGGGTTACCATCCTCTTTTTCCCGGACATGTCCGGCCGTCGAGATCGTCCAAAATGTCCGGGATTCGGACCATTCATTGTTTACATGCACACCTTTTGTTTCAATCTAATAATCTGAATGTAGTGTTTACATGAACACTAAACAAGTGATCGGTTGATGTGCGTTTTAACATTGCTAAGAAAATTCCCGCTCCTCCATGAGAGATACGAGACCGGTGCGTCTCAGTAATCACGCCACCGGCCTCGCGTCGTTCTCCCGCAGCCCTCAGCCTCGTCCTGCTCGCCACAGTAAACATTATGAATGGCGACTGTAGAACGCAAAAGCCGAATCCCGGACATTTTGGGCGATCTCGAAATGCCGGGCAAACTCGTCACCGAGACTCACTAGTAGCCTAGCCTTGTTGTTTTCAACTGCGCTCTCTTACCGGTAGGCGTGGCTTGGGAGTGGCCTCGTAGGGCAGCGAAGCAAGTGCATTCTGGGAGTTGTTGTCTTTCATCCACATAAGCCAAAAATACATTTTCTGGCTTTTCTCAGTCTAGAAAGCTCCAAATGCTAAAATAATTTCACATTTCTTCTACATAAATGACCTATTTTAAATACACATCCATCTTTCCAGAGGTGAAGTATCCCTTTAAAAGTTTTTTTTTTTTTTTTCTATTGGTTAAATTTCCTTTTTCCTCTTAAGCTCAATTAGCATAGAAAGCAACCCATTTACCAAGGAAGGTTATAACTTTAAATCACTTCATTGTGAAGTAGGCTGAAGTAACCAAGAGCTTGTCCCGATGTGCTACCAGAGTCACTCGTGGGCTGCTCCTCAGTCTGTTTGTCACCAAGGGTGTAAGAGCAGCTTCTCTATCTCTGGGTCTCAAGAGGGCGTGGATGGCAGTAAGCGACTTCCATGCCTTGCTACTCCCGTCCCCCTCCTCTGTCGCCAGCGGGCAGCAGTGTACAGTTTGGGGACGCCACCAGGCCTTCCCACGCACCCTCTGCCCCACCCTGGAACCAGGTAAGTGTTGCACAGCACACTCAGACCCCACTTCGGGCTGCCTCAGTGCCTCCCAAGTCGAGTCCCTGTTTTTCCACCTCACTGCTCCACCCCGGGTGCGTCCGTAGTCCCGTTGGTCCTGCTTGCATGGTGTCTGGGAGCCTGGCTAGTGCCCCCAGACTGTCTCACTGACTCATCCGTACCATCAGACTTGACTATGCGATTCAGTTTGCCCGGTGCCCTCCAAGTTTAGGGGCATCCACTTCACCTCCGTGTGGAGCAGCGATGACCCTGTCTTGCAGGCAGAGATCTGTCCTACTGGCGAAGGACGCGATCGAGCTGGTCCCTCCAGCCAATATGAAGATAGGTTCTACATCTCCTACTTCATTGTACCCAAGAAGCAGGGATCGACCTGAAGGACGCGTACTTTCATGTCTCGGTTCTCCCTCGACACAGACCTCTTCTGTCACCTGTTCCCTGTCACCTTGCCTGAAGTCGTTCAAGAGCAGATGCAGCAGTTCCACTGAAATTCTTTCAGAGGCTCCTGGGGCATATGGCAGCCATAGCTGCAGTACCGCAGTTCGGCTTGCTTCATATGAGACCACTTCAGCACTGGCTTCATGGCCGAGTCCCAAGATGGGCGTGTCAGTGCGGCACGTACCAGGTGCCCGTCACCCCGCACTGCCATCAAACCTTCAGTCTGTGGTCGGACCCTTCGTTCTATGGGCATGAGTTCCCCTAGAACAAGTGTCCAGGCATGCTGTGGTATTCACGGATGCCTCTGCCACTGGCTTGGGGGGCCACGTACAACGGGCATGCAGTCTCGGGTCTGTGGAGGGCCCTAACTGCATTGGCACATCAATTGCCTCGAGTTGCTTGCAGTACGCCTTGTGCTGGGCCGCCTCAAGGGGCCGCTATATGGCAAGCATGTACTGGTCAGTACAGACAGCATTGTGACTGTTGCCTACATCAACCGACAAGGTGGTATTCGCTCCTGCCGCATGTCACAACTCGCCCACCCATCTCCTCCTATAGAGTCAGAAGCATCTGAGGTCGCTTCGTGCCATTCACATCCCGGGCGTACTCTATCATGCAGCCGACGAGCTCTAACGGCAGCCTATGCTGCTGGGAGAGTGGCGTCTCCATCCCCAGGCAGTCCAGCTGATATGGGACATCTTTGGAGCCGCACAGGTAAATCTGTTGCCTCCCTGGACTCGACCCACTGCCAGTTATTTTACTCCCTGACCGAGGGCACCCTCTGCACGGATGCATTTGCACACAGCTGGCCCCGGGGTCTGCACAAGTATGCGTTTCCCTCAGTGAGCCTTCTCGCACAGACACTGTGTAAAGTCAGGGAGGACGAGGAGCAGGTCTTGCTAGTTGCGCCATACTGGCCTAACCGGACCTGGTTCCCAGAACTAATGCTCCTCACGACAGTCCCTCCTTGGCCCAATCCTCTGAGGAAGGACCTGCTTTCTCAGAGACGGGGCACTCTATGGCACCAACGTCCATACCTCTGGAAACTCCATGTCTGGTGCTTGGACGGGACGCAGAGGTTTTTGGTGACCTACCCCAGGCGGTGGTAGACACCATCACTTCTGCTAGAGCCCCCTCTATGAGGTGCCTCTATGCACTGAAGTGGAACCTGTTCATTGAATTCCCACCGGGAAGAACCCCAAAGATGTCTGATCAGAGTCGTGCTTTCTATCCAGCAAGATGGGTTGGAGCGAAGGCTTTCTCCCTCCACCCTCAAAGTGTATGTTGCCACTATTGCCACACATCATGATGTAGTTGAAGGTAAGTCATTGGGAAAACATGACCTGATCATCAGGTTCCTGAGGGGAGCCTGAGGTTCCTAATACCCTCTTGAAACCTGTCTCTGGTGCTCAGTGCACTGCAGAGACCTCCCTTTGAACCACTGCAGTCAGCTGAGTTAAAGATCATGTCACTGAAGACAGTGCTCCTGACTGTTCTGGCTTCCATCAAGATGGTAGGGGACCTGCAAGCATTTTCGGACGACAAATCGTGCCTAGAATTCGGGCCAGCCAACACGTTGTCCTGAGAACCCGGCCTGGATTCGTGCACCAAGGTTCCTACCACTCCCTTAAGGGATCAGGTAGAGAACCTGCAAGCGCTGCCTTCGGAGAAGGCAGACCCAGCCCTGGCTTTTCTTTGTCCCATCCGCTCCTTGCGGTTATACGTGTACATAACGCAAAGCTTTAGGACCTCAAACCAGCTATTTGTCTATAACGGAGGCCAGCAGAAGGGAAAGGCTGTCTCCAAGTAGAGGTTAGCCCACTGGATAGTGGACGCTATTGTCTTGGCATATCAGTCCCAAGACATGCCTTGCCCGTTCGGGGTTGCAAGCACACTCAATTAGAAGTGTTGCTTCCTCCTGAGCGCTGGCTCAAGGTGCCTCGCTGATAGATATATGTAGAGCTGTGGGCTGGGCGACACCCAACACGTTCGCTAGATTCTATATTGATACATTTAAATTAAATTAAAAAAAAATAATTGGGGGGATTTTTAGAACATCACTATCAATTTTTAATTCCCTTTTTTAGTTGCTTTCGTGTTTCAGAAACAAGGAAGAGGAGGATCCAAGTGCAGTATGGCAGTTTATTAACAAAATAACACAAAAACATCCAAGCAACAGGAGACAGGCAAAAGCTAGAGTACTACATTTTTATTTAAAATAAAAAATTGATAGTGATGTTCTAAAATTCTAAAATTCACACGCATATAGCCTTCTTGTAGAGCCGGTATCTTCCCGTGTACTCACCCCCAGTGGCCAGTAGCGCGAAGGACCCGTTCGTAGTGTCGGCTTGCAACGCCACTCCCGCCCGCTGGGCTGGATACGTGCGTCTATTTGCTCCAGTAGTGTTCCCCAGAAATGGCTAACCCTGTTGAGTTCCTCTGTCACCCCTGTGGCAGTCAGACACAGTGTCTGATGCCAGGCCTACACTTGTATGGATTGTGGAAGCTGTGCTAGGCTGGGTGTCCATATGTAGTGGTCCCTGCGGGGACCCCATATGTGTATTCTTCCACGATCAGCTCCTCTGCGGACGAGCCCGTGTCTTTCCCTCGACTGAGTCCGCTGTGTCGTCTCTGTTGGTGTTCTTTCCCCCCTAGAACTAGGCTGGAACCACCCCAGAGACTGCCATATGTTGCAGTACCCTACTCGGCTAGTCCATATGTGTAACCTCCACAGTACCTCCCTCCTTGGTAGGATGTGGCTTCCGCAGCGTTCCCTTCTCCAAGGGCACGCTTTCCCAGCATTATCCAATAAGTCACACTGAGTGGGTCTCACAGATTTAGTTAACTGAAACTAGAGATCTAATTTAAATGATATTGTCTTATTTTTATTTATTTTTATTCATCCTTACTGCAACTTTGGCATTTAAAATATTTAAAATATTTTTTACTTTTCACTGTCAAATCAATTATTCTTTTCTAAGTTTTTGATTACTTGAAACCTACACATCTTTTTCAACTTTCCTTTAAAGCTTCTTTCTATAATTCCATACTTTCCTCTTAAGCAGTTTTAAAGCCTCTCTATCTCTGACTGTAAGAGCGACAGACTGCATTTTGAGAGTTCAAGAAGCAAGAAAGAGAAACAGATTTAAAATCTCTTTCTGATTGGGTCTGTGTGCTCGGTTACCAACTTGATGGATTTCCAGAAAGTTGAATAAAAATGACAAATTTACAGCTTCTGTTCATCTGGCACAAACTCATATAAATACAGACACCAGGGTGGTTAAAAAAAGCTCACAAGTTGCTGAGTGAACGGTTGACCTATTGTCATGATTTCTGTCTTGTGTCCCCCTTATCTTGTGTGGACTTTTGTTATTTTCCTGTTTTGTGCCATGTTTTGTAGTCCTTTGTAGTTTTTATTGTTGATTAGTTCCTGATCGTTCCCAGGTGTGTCTTGTTTGCCAATCTCCCCTTGAGTATATATTTATACACTCACCTAAAGGATTATTAGGAACACCTGTTCAATTTCTCATTAATGCAATTATCTAATCAACCAATCACATGGCAGTTGCTTCAATGCATTTAGGGGTGTGGTCCTGGTCAAGACAATCTCCTGAACGCCAAACTGAATGTCAGAATGGGAAAGAAAGGTGATTTAAGCAATTTTGAGAGTGGCATGGTTGTTGGTGCCAGACGGGCCGGTCTGAGTATTTCACAATCTGCTCAGTTACTGGGATTTTCACGCACAACCATTTCTAGGGTTTACAAAGAATGGTGTGAAAAGGGAAAAACATCCAGTATGCGGCAGTCCTGTGGGCGAAAATGCCTTGTTGATGCTAGAGGTCAGAGGAGAATGGGCCGACTGATTCAAGCTGATAGAAGAGCAACTTTGACTGAAATAACCACTCGTTACAACCGAGGTATGCAGCAAAGCATTTGTGAAGCCACAACACGCACAACCTTGAGGCGGATGGGCTACAACAGCAGAAGACCCCACCGGGTACCACTCATCTTCACTACAAATAGTAAAAAGAGGCTACAATTTGCACGAGCTCACCAAAATTGGACAGTTGAAGACTGGAAAAATGTTGCCTGGTCTGATGAGTCTCGATTTCTGTTGAGACATTCAGATGGTAGAGTCAGAATTTGGCATAAACAGAATGAGAACATGGATCCATCATGCCTTGTTACCACTGTGCAGGCTGGTGGTGGTGATGTAATGGTGTGAGGGATGTTTTCTTGGCACACTTTAGGCCCCTTAGTGCCAATTGGGCATCGTTTAAATGCCATGGCCTACCTGAGCATTGTTTCTGACCATGTCCATCCCTTTATGACCACCATGTACCCATCCTCTGATGGCTACTTCCAGCAGGATAATGCACCATGTCACAAAGCTCGAATCATTTCAAATTGGTTTCTTGAACATGACAATGAGTTCACTGTACTAAAATGGTCACCGTCACCAGATCTCAACCCAATAGAGCATCTTTGGGATGTGGTGGAACGGGAGCTTCGTGCCCTGGATGTGCATCCCACAAATCTCCATCATCTGCAAGATGCTATCCTATCAATACGGGCCAACATTTCAAAAGAATGCTTTCAGCACCTTGTTGAATCAATGCCACATAGAATTAAGGCAGTTCTGAAGGCGAAAGGGGGTCAAACACAGTATTAGTATGGTGTTCCTAATAATCCTTTAGGTGAGTGTATATTAGGGGTGTAACGATACGCGTATTCGTATTGAACCGTTCGGTACGAGGCTTTCGGTTCGGTTTTCGGTACGCATTTTCAAACCGAAATTGTTTCTTGTTCCTGCCGACCAAAATTTCGTTATTTCAAATGTAGGCGTGGCAAGCGCGCTCATAATGTAAGAGACGCCGGTGCGACCACAACATTGCCCAACATCAAATGGCAAACGTAATGCAAGCGGAACGAAACTGCTCGTTTTTGTGTGGTTGAAGGACCGTTTATCAGTTTGGACCAGTGCAGCGCGAGCCGATCGTGATCATGCGACACTGTTACTACACAGTGCTAATAAGAGATCCAGTAAAGAAAGCATTTGAATTCGCCACAGAAGTAATAACATCGCTGCGAGATCTAATGAGAAACATTCACATTTCTCCGTTATTAACGGATCAAACAGCGTGTGGAAACCAGGAAGAAACATTGTGTCATGAATTAACTATCCAGTGTCCACAAATCAGCAACATTCACCATGGATTTACTGTAGTAACACTAACTGCAACCATGGAAGTTTGGCAGGAATAGTAGGCATAATGCCTTCAAGTAACATTACGTCAGTTTTATTTTGACATTATGAATACAATTGCTGCCCTCAAATGTTAATCTGAACTAAAATAAACCTTTGTTTATAACTACTACACAAGCTGCGTTTACATGGACACTTATAATCGGATTGACGGCTCAATCGGACTAAAAAACCTTCATGTAAACACCTTAATCGATCCGATTGAGCTTGATCCGAATGAAATTTCGATCGGATTGAAAGGGGTGGTTTATCCCTTTTGTAATCCGATCGAGAGAACATGTAAACACTTGATCGGATTGAAAACCGAAACTGAAAGGACTGCGCATGTGCAATGACGTTAACTAGCGTAATGACGTATGACGCACGGAACGAGCTGTTCTTCCTGTTTAATAAAGTGTCATATTAATACGTTTCCCGTCATTCTAAAATTCTAATTTCACTCGCGCGTCTGTGAAGTGAAGCAGGACAACGTCCCACCAGTCCTTGTTTTGGATTCTCATCCACAGACGACTGGTTTTGGCCGCGGGGAGGGGCATTTTTACTGCGTGATCAATAAGCAGCACGGCAAAACGGTTAATATGCTCTAAATTATGACCAGAGACGAATTAATATTACGTCTGCTTTTTAAAACAAATAAAGAACCAATAGAGGAGAATATTTATGGAATGAAATTCCATTCGTGGAATGTGCGCATGTCAAAACATCAGATCCGATTTGAAACTTGTGACATATAAACGCGCACATCAACCCAATTACTTTATTTATCATTCATGTAAACACCTTGTTCGGATTCATCAATCGGATTGATTTCATTCCGATTGTGTCCATGTAAACGTAGCTAGTATTTTGTTTTATATGCTCCTAAGAAGAGTCAATTATAGCTCTAGAATTGCTCAAAGTAAAAAAATATCATACTTTATGTTAGTTTTAATAAAAATTAAAAAAAAATTAAAAAAATTAAAATCAAGGAAATTTCTCTGGCATTTCTTTCTTTTTGCTGTATCAAAAACGTACTGAACCGTACCGAACCGATCCGTGACACAAGTGTATTGTATCGAACCGAACCGTGAATTTTGTGAACCGTTACACCCCTAATATATACGGAATATACCCAAGTGTTTCTCATGTTCTTTGTCTGGTGTTGTCCTTACTGGATGTTTCGAGTGAGTTGTTTTCAGTTCTGTCCCTTGTTTGGATTTACTCTAGTTTTTGCCTGTCTCCTGTTTCTTGGATGTTTTTGTGGTATTTTGTTAATAAAGTGCCACTTGGATCCTCCTCTTCCTTGTTTCTGAAACACAAAAGCAACTAAAAAGGGGAATTAAAAATGGATAGTGATGCTCTAAAATTCTAAACCTGTGGAATTATAACTTTTTGTAAATCTTTACCAAAAATGAATTTGGACTGTCAAACATAATGTGTGAACCATTTTAAAGAAGTGTATTTTGAATTTTAAAGTGTTTTACACTGAAAAAAACTAAGTAAACATTACTTAATATTTCTTTGGCATGTTTTTGCACAAATATTTTTTGAAGTAAATTTCACACGCATATTTCGCATAAATTTCACGGAATTTCAATGGAATTAAGTAAACTCTACTTAACTAAGTTAAGTGAAAGTAACAAAGAAAATAAGTAATTTTAACTTTAACTTTAAGTTTCCTTTGCAATACATTTCACTCAAACAATATAACATTGAATTAAACCACACTTTTAAAATATATGCTTTACTTAGAAACATCTAAGTAAATAATACAATAGATATTGTGTGAGACACCATATCTACATTTCAGAAGTTACACATTGCGTGAACGCAGAGACCTCAATACGTGGTAGACAATGCACAATGACAGTAACATTTGATGGATCGTTTTTGTCGATCTTTTTGTCGAATGTGTCATTTTGAGTAGAAAAAGGACTCCAAATGTCACAAAATGGCAAGTTACTAATCCTAACAACAACAAAAAAAGCCATGATAAAACAGTGTAAATACAGCTGGGAAACAGTGGAAAATCAACCTAATTAATTATTCAAGGCCCAGTGCATGATGGGAATACCAGTATCAGAAAAGTTGAGTAATTTTATAACGTTGATATTTACGCTTTCATTTATACATGCTTGAATTGAGTACTAATATAGAATTGACTTCGTTTTTTTTTTTTATTCTTGCCTGAACTAAGTTTTTCATGTAAATTACATTGTTTTGTTTTTTCTGTAGTATTTACTTCATCACAAAATCATTTTATCAGCCTGGTTCTTCACACCTCAGAGTTGAAATGTCTCAAGAAATGGGCGTGTAAAGCTGTGGGAGTAGAAGGTGGGAAAAGGGGAGACAACAACCAATAAAACACAGAACTGCAACGCACTCATTACATGAATATTAAAATATGACCACAGAGAAAAAAAAACAGAAAAAACAAAACAGAAAAAACAGTTGAGGGCACCTTGATGCATTTTAAAAATATAACCCTATGACAACAAACTCCCAAGAACGAGGGAGAACATTTGAAAGGTCACTTACGAGCACTACAGTCTCTGAACAAACGGCACGTCAGTTTAGCACAGAAAGAATAAAGGCATAGTTACTTTTTTGTCCATTGTTCTTTGAATTTTCGGTCTACATCATTGTCTTCTGTGTATCAGAATAACTCATCTTGTGATTGCGTTCAAGATCAAACATACGGCTGTATCAGTGTCCTTATTTGTACATATATTTCATTTGAAGAAGACGTGATTAAATATGTGCGCATACACGGTGCTGGTTCATGTTTAGAACACTAGAGTATATGAAATAGGTCCGTAAAAACTTGAAACAGTCCATATGATCTATGATCCACGTTGTAAGTGTTGTTAAACTCATTGTGGTGTTCAGCACAGAATCCGTTCATATTTCCATATGTGTTGGCAGTCAAACTCCAGCTCTGACAGCATCTTAGGGAAAATTAAACCACACTTTTGTGCTACTGTTCTGAGGAAACATACACTTACGGCACATGTGTCCGAACACAACGCTGAACAGGCAGAGGTGAAGGAACAGTGCTGAAATGCAGGACGTTTGAATTCTCTGCTATATTGCGATCTCATGCGTAATACAGCTTAGTGATTGGGTTTTAAAGAGTTCTTTCTCATGAGTAATGCAGATAAGTGTGATGTGTTTTGGAGTTTCATGACCCTTTACAATTAGTGCTTACATTTAAATCGTCTCTGGTTACTTGACTGTAACTCTGTTCTCTTTCAAAAGCTTCAGGCTTAGTTAGGGCTTTGGGGCGACCAGCGCATCCATTGTACGACTGATGGCACGGGCCGTCTGCTTAGTCACGCAGAGAGACAGATCTGTGGCTCAATGGAGCTCAGAGAAAGTCTCTTCATTGATAGAGCCACCCGCACTCAGGTCCTTCAGCAGGTCAGCCTGGTATGCCTGTAACTGGCCCTGTACCCCTTGGTGGGGAGAGTTGGTTTCTTCAGTGATGATGCAAAACAGGGAGTGATAGCCCGCTAGCATCTCTTCAGTGTTGGGAAAGTTCACTTTCTACATGAACTAGTTCAAAGTTCAGTTCACAAATTTTAAAATGAACTAGTTCAGTTCATAGTTCAAACTTCAAAATTTTTAACTAAAGTTCACAGTTCCAAAAAATGAACTAGTTCAGTTCTTTTTTTCCATATGTTGCTGCGAGCTATTATTTTTCAAAATTATTGCCACAGCCCATACAAAACCACAGACAGCAATTATGTTATCAGTTTTAACACTGAAACTATGTGTCAGATTTCATCTTTATATCCAATTTTAAAATCCTTATCCAACCAGGGTTTACATAGCATTGAGGGTAGGGTTGCCAACTAAACAAATGCGGGACAATCGTGCATGGTTCTTTACAGGAAAATGAGGGACACTCAAAATATTTGTAGGCTATAGGCTAGGCCAACATAACACAGTAGGCCTATATGTCATTTCAGGTTCGTATGTGTTTAAAAGGTTTTCAGACAACACATTTGTTTTGATTAAAGTCATATTACACACAAACCATAGTTCAAAATAATAGCATTTCAATCTGAAATAGAAAGTTTTTGTAATTATACACTACTTTTAAAGAAATTAAAGAAATGAATGGCCTACTTTTATTCAGCAAGTACATTTATAATGTTACGTTTTTTTTATTTCGGATAAATTTACTTTGAACCTTTTATTCATCAAAGAATCCTGATTTTTTTATTTTTTATTTTTTTATTAATAATAATCAGAAATGTTTCTTGGCCAGCAAATCACATCAGTATATTATTCGCTCAGGACGATGTCATGCTTTCTTGCGTGGCTGGATGTTGGACTCACAATAATCACGTTGTTTGAATTCGTCAAAACTGATTTGCCGAAATCAAAACCCAGTCGGACAGTGAAAGGGATTTGCCGGTAGCGCGAGTCCGGATCGAAGCGACCAGACAGCGGAGGATTCTGTGCGCAAATCAAACAATGATTTGTCCCAAAATAATAATTAATTCTCAATTTAGAGTTTGATATTCGTATGGTCTGATGCGCGTGAGTGTGGACTGTGATTGGATGATGACCGGTGTCGTGATCAAGTGTTGCTGTTGAATCAGATTCAGTCATACATCAGTGGTTAGATCAGCGTCAATAAACGGGACAACGGAGGTTCCGAACGGGACAAATACATTTCTCGTTTGTATTTAGTTTGTAAATACATTATCTTGCACCCTTATGAACGAAGTTAAACTGAGAGAGCGTGCCGTTCACAGCCACCAGAATGAACGAGTTCACAGTAACGTTCATCAGGCAGTAATAGAGTACGTTCAGTTCACGTTCGCCCAAAATATGAACGAGTTCATGAACTATCGTTCAATGAACGCGTTCAGGCACAACACTGCATCTCTTCAACCTGAGGCATCATCGTATAACCGCGCGTACGATGTATAAGGCTTCCCCCATAAACGAGATAACTTGTCATGGTCATAACTTGGTCCTCAGAAAAGGGGAGAGACCAATGTTGAAGTTTCTTCTCCTGGCCACTGGACAGAAATAATAATAATTCGTTACATTTATATAGCGCTTTTTCTGAGACCTCAAAGCGCTTTACATGGAAGGGGGGGAATCTGGCTTCAAATCTGTCCATTCATTTAGAGCGTTTAGGGGTCTCTTGCTCCCGTGGCAAGTCTAATTGTAGCCTGGCCACTGCACAAGTGACCACCTCGAGGAGCTCCTCTTGCGCTTTGTCATTGCAGGAGCAATGCTCGGAGCCGGCAAACTCGACATCCATCCATTCTTGCCCTTGGATCTAACTCCTAAAAAAAGAGTGAGAGCTTGCGCACAAACACACACACATACACAGTACGGCTTTCTCAGAGACAAAGAAACCTGAAGATGCACCTGTGGCACAATTAATTATAGCCTCTGACGAGCACGGATTCCAATATGACATCACAGTCAGAAGCTCCCAAGGCTAAGTTCCTTGGCGTGTTTGCACACATACTTCACAGGCGGTCAAACACAAAGGTGTTCCCAAAGCGCTATCTCAGCGCAGCATTGAGAGAAGCTTAGGGAACAGTGATTTCACAGCACAGATGTTTAAAAGACATCCATATGCAGTCTTTCATTAGCGGATCTGTAATTTCATTGTTTATACTGCATTTTTACCCAGCATACTGAGGGTAATTTCACTGAGGCAACACGATATTGACGTGAACAGAACTCAGCTGCTTGGTAGGGCAACACTGATAACTGTGATTTCAATAATTCACAATGCATAATTGATAGTAGACAATTTGCGCTCTCTCTCTCTCTACTCTCACAAAAGTTAATAATTCATACAATTCTGTGGAATAAATTATACAAAAATGTTTTGAAACCCACAAGGATCCTGCCTGGTTGGAACTACTGAACTCTAAATTGTGTTTTATTATCATTTCATGAACCCCATAAGCTTTAAGTTGGTAAGAATTTCTTTGCCGGTTCCTGCAATAAATCAGCTGGGCAGATAAGCGAAGGCCAGTGCAGGAGCAAAAAGATCAGCCTTATGAGGAAATAAAATAAAACGGCAATACAATATCTGAGAAGTTAGCTTCAATCTTTATGATTAATGATTCAGTCTTTATGAAAAAGTATTATCATACTTTAAAATGTAGACTTTCTTATCAATTTCAATAACATTAGAGAAATTGATGTGAAAATATCAACATTTGAAAAGGTTTTTCCTCACTAAGCAGTGGCAAACTATAGCTTTTTAATTACATCCAAGAATCCTCTACATGCACCTGCCATTAAATATGTATATGTAAATAATACAATTTGAATATAGTTTTTTAGTGTTTGAACTTGATCAGAGCATAATTCAGAAATGATATTATAGATACACTTCCATGAACTACTAATACACAGGCATATTACACTTTTTAGCTCCAAATGTCTGAAAAAACAGGAATGAAAAATGTCCAAAAAATTGGAAATGTCCTATCAACATCCATCTCTGTCCTCCACTAATACCTTTCACTTTGTCTTCTCCACTGAGCAGAAGGTGTTCTAAACACTGACTGTGAAGCACATACTCAAGTCTAACCTTCTGTTCGCTTCAGCCTTTCAGTTTTGGCGTCTTCCTCGGACTTATATACTTCCCCGAAGTGCACTTGTTGCTCTGGCCTCCCTGAACCATCCTGGTGTGCACTCAGGGTCAAGGAAGGGGACGAGTTCAATTTAGATCTCTTTTTAATAAAAACAGACCCAATACATACCTCATAATCACCTCTATAATCCCAGAAGTTCACTTAATTCTGAAAATCTGAGCTACTCTTTGAGGGCTGAAATACTTTTATCTTTTTTTATCCTGTACAAAAAATCAAAAATATGCTTGATCAGAATTGAGGGCATCCAACTTAAAAGTAATTTTTTTATTGGAGGAGGTGAGCAGCAGCCTGAATAGATCTAAAGGAACGGGGTCTTTGCTTTTTTTTGGTGGCAGAAAAGTTAATGTATCTAGGTGAGGACAAACAAACAAATGACATAAGTATGAAAAATTCTTGGTCTTTTTAGTTTTACAGACACCAAAGCATAGATAGGTCCATAGCTCCCAGATCTGAATTTATCTTTACTTTAGCTACTGTAGCTACTTTAGCTACTGCATGTTGTTTTTGAGCATATTGTTGATGAAGGTTATGAAGATAACTTTAAATCAGTAGTTTTGTCTTGTTTTCCAGTGACAAAAACATAAACCAAAATAAATGTGGTTAAAAAGCAAAACTGAAAAAGATACATGTTTAGATACATGTTTGAGAATAACATGTTTAATGCATAAAAAGTACACAATTATCTTTTTTTAAGGAAGTTTGAACATTTTTCACAGAAACAAGAAATACATTCTAATTAGAAACTTATTGTGATTAAAAAGGTTATTGTGATTAAACAACAATCATTCTCCCTCTGTACTGCAAATCTACAGAGAATGGACGGCAAGATTGGATGTGTTGGGACTGGATTTGCATAATCAGCTTTTTCAGTTTAAAAAAACGTCTCGGGTTATGACTGTAACCCTTGTTCCCTGAGAAGGGAACGAGACACTGTGTCGATACAACACTTTGGGGAACACTCTTAGCGTAACGCATCTGAAGTATGAATGAAACTAATCCAATCCTGATTGGTGCTGCATCATGACATAACATGTGACGGCATATACCGAAGCTACAAAGGGACGCCGGCACACAACTAAGTTAGCTTCTGCGATGAAGCAAGTCGCTCCCAGGCAGGGGAAGGCGTGGTGGAGGGACACAGTGTCTCGTTCCCTTCTCAGGGAACAAGGGTTACAGTCGTAACCCAAGACGTTCCCTTTCGAGGGAACTCGAACTGCGTCGATACGACACTTTGGGGAACGAGTACCCACTATGCCACAACTAGCCCTGCCTGTCCCAATGTGTAGCTGCACACAGGCACACTTAGGATGAGAGCACTAGAGTGCCTGGCTTAGAAGGAATGTCCAGGCTATAAATCTGATAAAAGTATGAGGGGTGGCCCATCCTGCTGCATCGCACACTTCTTGGATCGGGGCCCCTGAAAGGAGGGCTCTAGAGGACGCCATGCCTCTGGTTGAATGAGCCCTCACGGCCAAAGGTGAAGGCAAGCTGCGCACCTGATAGCCATACAGATAGCCTGAACGATCCAGTTACTGATGGTCTGTTTGGATGCGGGAAGCCCCTTCTTGGGCGACTTCCGCCATGAAGAAGACCTCTGGACATAAATCTTGAGAGCTCTGACAGGGCAGAGCAAATTAAGTCTTTCTTCATCCGCCGTCACGTGAGGTGGAGGATGAAAAGCTTGCAGAACCGTAGGCCGTGCCACATTAGATGGCACTTTAGGCACGTAGCCCGGCCTGGGGTGCAAGATAGCCTTAATGTCGCCTGGAGCAAACTTCAGGCACCCATGAGATATAGAGAGCGCCTGAAGGCCTCCTACTCTCCTCAGAGAAGTAATGGCTAATAAAAAAGCTACCTTGACGGAAAGGTTCTTGGCCTCAGCCGACTCCAGAGGTTCGAAGGGGGCCTCGATCAGCCCTTCGAGAAACACTGCCAGGTCCCATGTGGGAACTATGGTACGAGCCGAAAGTCTCATCCTCCGAGCCCCAAAAGCGAATGCTTCGCCCCCAAAAGCGAACCTCAGGAACTTCCTGTGAGATGAAAGGATGGATATGTGGAAGTATGCGTCCCTCAGATTTATCGTGACAAACCAATCCACAGATTTGAGCTAACTCACGATGATGGGAATAGTGAGCATCTTGAACCTGAAAATCCTCAGAGACCGATTCAAGTGCCTTAGATCTAAAACTGGCGCAACCCCCCATCCTTCTTGGGAACTATGAAGTAGTGGCTGTAGAACCCGGACTCCCTGTCCGACGGAGGAACACGCTCTACCTCCTTTGCCAGCAGAGAGTTTACTTCCTGTTCCAATACCCGACCTTGCACTGGGTCGACTGCAGTCCACACCACCCTGCTGAATTTCGGTGGGCAGAATCGAACTGCAGCCAGTAACCCTTCTCTATTGTGCGCAGGACCCAAGGAGAAATATTTGGCAGGTCTTGCCATGCTTTGAAATATTCTACTAAAGGAACCAGCCTCTCGAGACTGATTTCGGGTATTATTCGAGATTCGTTATCGATCCCCTGAAGCGACTCTCTGGAAGGGTTTGGTCGAAACGATTCTCAATGTGCGGACGCGAGCGCTGCCTGGCCGCAAGACTGTGGGGCAGACAGAGCAACGTGCGTTCACTGGAAACTGATGTGTCCCGAAGCGCACTTGACCGCGGGATAAAGACATTGATTTCCTGAGGGCTCCCCAGAGGGGAGTCTCTTTTGGTTTAGTTCTCAACACCCTGATGCGGAGGACCGGCAGGGAATAATCAAAAACAGTTTCCGATGAGCGGATGCGAACACTGCCTGGGCGCAAGCCCTTGGGGCAGACACTGCAGCGCTGAAAACCGATGTGTGCCGAAGTGCACTTGACGCTGGATACAAACATTGAATTCCTGAGGGCTCCGCGGTGGAGGGATTCTCGTTTGTCCCTCCATGAGGGGGGACAGCCCTGCTATTTTTGTCTCGTTTTTCAATGTGCAGATGGAACACTGCCTGGCCGCAAGCCTGTGGGGCAGACAGAGCAGCGTGCGTTCGCTGCTCATCATTTTAATTGATCAGAATTAAATGCAGCCTTAAACACTAGATAAGTGAAACACGGTCTGAATGGTAGGCTGAATTAAAATATCTAACTTCTTAGATAATATTCCATAATTTTAATTTCTTAGAATTAAATGCAGCCATAATCACCAGACAATACTGTCTTAATATTTATTTATACGGTCTCGTAATCTACACGCTGCCTCTGCAAACGCGAGATTCGAGCCGTTACAATATGTGATGCGATCTGGGAAAACCCGTCGGATGTCGCGCTGGGCCGTTTTCAGTAAATTCCAAAATAGTTTGAATGTCAGTTTTTTGTCAAATTTTTTTTTCATTAAATTATTATTCTATAACATCTTTTCTCTTATCTCTTATATCTTGGCAAAATTCCCTTGTTTAGTGCAGAAAAACAGCGATAGTGTCAAGCTGAAAATACTCTCTTTCTCTATGCGACCATTTTCTCTAACGCCCGGCAGAGGTAAAAAAAAAAAACAATCGCCGTATATCCCATACACCTGTCCGTCTCTTAACACTACAAAGATAGTTTACCTATAAAATAAACCACATAACATGTACAGTGAATGTGTATTAGTGTGCATTTTGCGCCAATCCTGTTTAAAAAAAAGAGTGCCAAGCGTCCCGACGGTGACAGTTAATTAAACCTGTTTTTCTCAAAATTCCATTCCAGAAAATCATAGCGATCGGCCGACTTCAGATAAACATAACTTTTGCTACCAACAAGCTATGATAAAAATAAAAACAGATTTGGAAAGGGCTTGATACCAGCTTCCATATGATATCAAAACCTGTAATAGGTCAAATTTCACCATGTGGTGGGTTTTCCCAGATCGCATCACATATATTTGGCTTTCATCCCTCGAGAAGAAAGTCAACAGGTGCGAGGCTGAAACATCCAACAGCACATGGATGTACGCGTCGAGATATTTCTCAATGAACACTGCCAGCACCCTCAGGAGCTGACTGTGCATGCCTTGCACCCTTCAAGTTCATGTTGGTGCTTCTTCTGTTCAGTTCACCCTACTCATTTTCAGGTTTAGGGGACTGGGACGGTCATGGCAGACAAGGCCAGCCCTGGCCAATTTGCTGCCCTAGGCAAGATTTCACCTGTTGCCCCTGGAATCACAGACAATTGTGTTCTGATAATTTTGTTCATAAACTTACACAGAAATAAACTGCACAGCTTTGTCTTGTTTTTCTTTATTTTGAAAATATTTTGGAAACACACACAAACACAAACACACACACACACACACACACACACACACAATGTATTATAGATACAATATAAATATGTTTATATTATATAATGTTATTGCAGAAAAAAATATATTACAGAAACCTTGCTTTCCTTGCCTTTCTTACAGCATATGTAACATCCCAAAAATGATCAATAAGAGCATTGCACAAAAAATAAATAACTATACACAAACTTGAATGCACTATGCAAAATGTATAGCAAATGTTCTACAGCCTTACTCGCCTTTCTAGCAGCAAAGTCATCTATGATATCATCATAAGACAGCTGTTGTGAGACCACATGATTTATGCTAATGACTGAAAGTCCACTGAGACGTTCTTGAGCCATTGTAGATCTCAGGTAGTTTTTAATCAGTTTGAGCTTAGAGAAGCTCCTTTCAGCAGCAGCGACTGTCACAGGTAGAGTGGCAGAGATTCTCAGAGCGACCCACATATTGGGGTAAATTTCCATCAGCTTCTTCTCGTGCAGGAAAGTCAGGAGCTCAATGTTTGTCATATTGTTTGATGGCAGATGTGGAAAGTTTTGCATTTCTAATACAAGTTCTCTGCCATCAATGGCTGGCTGTCCATCATGGCTTAAAGCTGTGCTCAGGGTTTGACAGTGCTCTAACAACTCTTCTTTGGACATGTTGGGAAAGTTGAGGAGAACTCCAAATTTGTCATTCACCTCCCCCAGGGTCTGAAATCTCTCATCTAGTGAAGAGAGGGCTGTATCCACGACTACATAAAAAAAAAATTGTTTCCAATTTTTAAGTGCATCACCAATAGGCTCATCTGGAGCCTCGTAACCAAAGTGCCTTTTTGTAGATCTCAACCGCTTTTGTTTGATTACAGCTTCCACGTTCATCTCCTCTCACATTTCCTTTGCTGTTGCCTGTGCACTAGAAAATCCAGTATTTCTGTAGCCGTCAAGAGAATCTTTTTTCAGCATGTCAACTGCCACATCTAGCTGCATGGATGGTGATTGCATCTGTTTACTCACATGCTGGATCTTGTTGAAAATATCATTCCAAATGACTGTGCAAATAGAGAAGCGGTAGGATCCAATCTCCTCAGCCAAAGACTGGGCTTCAACTTTCACAACAGGGTCTTGAGTAGTTTCCCTCACCTCCAGAAGAGCCTCTCTGACTTGCCCAGCCTGGTACCTTACTGCCTGGATGCTGTCTATCCTGCTTTCCCACCTGGTCTCTGACCATGATTTCAGGGTGGTTTTGACGTGTTTCAGGAGGATATCCCATCTATGGGTGGAGGCTGAGAAGAGTTTGAACAATTTTGCTACATATCCAAAGTAGCCAATGGCATCTGGTGGCATCTGGTGACCAAATTTAAGGAGTGGGAACCACATGGGACAAAAAAGGCCCTTGAGTTCAGTTGAAGCAGCCTAGCCAGAACACCTTTATTCTTTCCCTTCATGTTGGCACCATTATCGTAGGATTGTCCTCTGCAGTCCTCAAAGGGGATGTTCAGCTCCTCTAGTCTTTTGAGGATGAGAGCAGACAAACTTGTTGACTCCTCTGCCACAAGAAAGCCCATGAAATGTTCTTTAATTTGTGGCAATTCTTCTTCCAGTGAAACAATCCTGACAATCACAGAGAGCTGTTCTTTATGACTCAGATCAGGGGTGCAATCTAAAATGATGGAGAAATACTTTGAGGTCTTGATCTCTTCCAATATTTTTTCCAGTATTTTTGTGCTTATTGAGTCTGAGTTAATTTTGGATTATTTAGCCCAGGTAATGTGTGTGACTTCCAGCTCCACTTTCAACCATACCAACATGCTGCTTCATTATTGGGTCAAATTTGGCCATAAGCTCCACCTCTTTAAGAAAATTGCCATTGTCTGTTTTTTTGTGTCTGTGGATTAAAGCAATGTTTCTTTCAGCTAAGGACTGAATTATTGCCACCAGTCTGGTAAGCACCTCTCGCCATCTGTTTCTCTCTGCCTCAGCGAGTGCCATCTCTTGCTTCTCTATGGTCAACCCTTTTGCAAGACGAACCTCTAATTCCTTCCATGTTGCCATGTTTGTATTGTCCTCATGGACCTTGAGCAAGTGGCTTGCATTTTTCCAGTCCTTTAGTACTTCTTTAATCAATTTGAAATCTTTCTGAGAAAAGATTTTGCAGCAGAAGCAGTACAAACTTTCCTTCTTTTTTGAATACATTAGCCAGCTTCTTTTGATTTTTTTCTCCATTGACTAAGACTATTAAAATAGTCATGCTGACATCTTCTCCCGTCTTTTTGTTTCGGAAATGTGAAATAGTTATTTATATGATATGGTCCTCTGAGAACAAACTCTGTTCTTACCTTCTAAATTAAAACAGATGGCCAGTCAGCAGGGTCTAATGGTGCAGCCTTTTTGTAAACTGATGCTGAATCGCTGGGCGGTGCTGAAGTGGAGGGAAGAGATGTGCTTAATGCTGAATCGCTGAGCGGTGCTGAAGTGAAGGGAAGAGATGTGCTTGATGCTGAATCGCTGGGCAGTGCTGAAGTGGAGGGAAGAGATGTGCTTGATGCTGAATCGCTGGGCGGTGCTGAAGTGGAGGGAAGAGATGTTCTTGATGCTGAATCGCTGGGCGGTGCTGAAGTGGAAGGAAGAGATGTGCTTGATGCTGAATCGCTGGGCGGTGCTGAAGTGGAAGGAAGAGATGTGCTTGATGCTGAATCGCTGGGCGGTGCTGAAGTGGAAGGAAGAGATGTGCTTGATGCTGAATCGCTGGGCGGTGCTGAAGTGGAAGGAAGAGATGTGCTTGATGCTGAATCGCTGGGCGGTGCTGAAGTGGAGGGAAGAGATGTTCTTGATGCTGAATCACTGGGCGGTGCTAAGATGGAGATGTCTGCAACAGGTGGCCCAGGATTTGCAGGGACGGGGTTCAGATATTTCAAAAGTGCATCTGAAGAGAGAAGAGGAGGATTATATGTGACCATTGGGTGTTACATTTTATTATTAAAAAGCTGATGATAGTGAAACTATAAAAATATGGCAGCACCTAAACCACATTATAGCTTAAACAAACAAACAGCAAGAATAATTACATCTGGTATTCATGCACAAAACTCTATTCATTGAACACTTCTCTAGCATACAGTAGTTACATTTTCAAAATTAATTTTGAAAGTGTTCGTTTTCCAGTATATGGCATGGCAGCAATGTCCTACTAACTACACTTTATGACATGTTATAACCATGAAGCAGAGGAGAAACGTAAAAATGTATTTAAATTGAATTTTAATGCTGCTATTTTTAATAAACCCATATATATATATATATATATATATATATATATATATGTATATATATACTGTATGTATATATATATATATATATATATAAATATATATATATATATATATATATAAAACAACATTTTATGTAGAACTCATTTTAAATAAAGATTTACGTTTATATAGCAACATTTTATGTATAACTCATTTTAAATAAAGATTTATATATATATATATATATATAACATTACTAATTTAGCCAATTCAAATAAAAATACCATAAAATTCAACTAAGTTTAACTAACTATGTCATAAGCTAATTCAAATTAGCGAATGTTACTAGCATCGTCGAACTAACTTAATGCAACATAGTAGGGATGCCACAATTCTCAATATAATATTGAACCGTTCGGTACGACATCCACGGTTCAATACGCGCTTGTGAATTGCAGTTTTTTCGGTTTTACGTTTAAATAATTTATGTGCGTTTTATTTCTCTCCGAATTGACTGTTTGTGTGTGCCTGTAAGTCTACGAGCTGAGATGAGGAAACTCCTCCCCGCAAGTAAATATTCAATCAATATGCTCTAAAGTTAGGGGGCGCTTAACCATCATTCCACACCTTAACATGGCGAGCGGCGGTGAAGTGAGGCTACAGTACGAGGAAGCGCCGGCATCTTTCAAATCCGTGGTGTGGGGACATTTCGGTTTTGCCGTTGAGTATAATGCCGAGGAAGAAAAAACGGTAAACAAAAAAGTGACTGTGTGCAAGCATTGTTTTACACGAGTAGCCTACTCAAACGGAAACACTTCCAACATGACTGCACATCTGCGGCGCCATCACCCAGCAATATCACTGTCTGAAGGCAGGATAGCAGAGAAGGTAATAAAGTCCTCCAAAAAACAACAGTCCCTCGCTGAATCTTTCCAGCATACATACCCAACTGGTTCCGAGAGACACATAAAAATAACAAAGGCAGTGGGGGTGTTCATTGCTAAAGATTTGCAGCCGTTTTCGGTGATTGGAGATGCGGGCTTTTGTCATCTTATAAAAGCACTCGATCCACGTTACAGACTACCGTCTCGCACTTTTTTCAGCACCGAGATAATTCCCGCAAGACACGCAACATTATTGTGGACGAATTGGCTAAAGCACAAAGCCTTGCTCTGACCACAGATGGTTGGACCTCACGGGCAACCGTGAGTTACCTCACTGTTACTGTTCACTACATGTCGGATTGGGAAATGAAAAGCGCTGTACTCCAAACCCGTCCCCTGTATGAAAGTCATACAAGCGCTCATTTGGCGGAAGAGTTGACACAAGCAGTGAATACGTGGAAGTTGAGGAGGCCAAATATGTTACTTCCGGTAACCACAGATAACGCTCCAAATATTGTGAATGCAGTCCATGAAGCTGATGGGCTGGGGCCACAGATAAGTTGTTTTGCGCATGTTGTAAACCTAGCTGCCAAGAAAGCAGTGTCAATCAATACAGTGTCCCGCCTCCTGGGGAGGGTTAGAAAAATAGTGACTTTTTTTCACAAAAGCACAAAAGCCCACCATGTTTTGACTGTGAAGCAGGAGATGTTAAACTTGCCCAAACACAAGTTAATTCATGATGTCACAACTAGGTGGAATACAGTACATGACATGCTGGAAAGATACACAGAACAGCAGCCCGCCATCTATTCTGCCTTACTGGACAAAGATCTGAAGCTGTCTGTCAAGAACATAACCATGTTGAATGACAGTGAACAGAAACTGGCAGAAGAACTGATTCAGGTCCTCACACCACTGAAAACAGTGACAACTCTCATGAGCAGTGAAACAACCCCCACTATATCAATGATCCTTCCTCTGAAAGAGATGCTTCTCAAATCCATGTCACCAGGAGACCAGGACAGTGCAACAGTCAAAGAAGCCAAAGCAGCCATTACAAATGACCTGGCAAAGAGGTACACTGACCCTAATCTTCATGATTACCTCCAAATGGCCACAGCCCTTGACCCCAGGTTTAAATCCCTGCCTTACCTTGATGAAGATTCGCGTGATAAGCTCTACAGGAATATCATCCGTGAAGTTCTGGAGCATGAACAGCAGGTACTATTTGATTATTTTTTAATATTCTTTTATTGTGTGTGATTTTGAATGTTTTATCTATTTAGATGTTTGTTATATATCTTGTGTTCTTTTCACTGATCAAAATAATTTCACATTTGTCATATGTTACACTGGAGATGGTTGTGGTTCTGAGCTGTGTGTGCTTATATGTGTAATAATTATACTAAAGGATCATTCTCTTTGATGCAAAGGGTCTAGTGGAGAATCCTGTGCCCTCCACAGAGGAAGACAATCCATCCTCTCCCCCTCTCAAGAAGAAGACAGCAATGTCAGAGGTATTTGGGGAGCTTTTCAAAACTGAGGAACAGCAGGGTAAGCCATTTCCCCAGATCATTGAGGAGGAAGTCACCACATACAAGTTGGCAGACAGTATTCATGTGGATGCTGATCCATTCATGTGGTGGAAAACAAATGAATGCAAGTTCCCCCATGTAGCAAAAGCTGCACAACACCACCTATGTGTCCCAGGAACCTCTGTTGCGAGTGAGAGAATTTTCTCCACTGCCGGGGACATTGTAAGTGCAAAACGCTCTCGCCTTGCTGCAGAGAATGTTGACAGGCTTATCTTTTTACAGAAGAACCTAAAAATACAGGAATAGATAGCTGACCTAACTGAAATTGCACTTTACATTCTGAATGAATGATACTGTACTGGAGTACTGTTAAGTTTAATTAAGATGGTTTATTTATGTTTACTGAAGTACAAATATGTTTATTTAAAATGGTCAATTTATGTTTATTAATCTCACATGTATGTTTATTTTCAAAATGTAGGACTTTATGTGTTCCCCAGTTTGTACATGGGCTACGAGCAGCTGTGAGATTTCAGTGTTAATTTTATATTATACAATGCAATACACTAGGAACTAGTGTACTTTTCTTGACTTTTAAGTAAAATAAAGGAGTATTGCAATAAATCGCTTTTATTTTTTTCTTCTTAACCTTACTGTTCCTATTGCCTAATAAGCATAGAATGACAAAAAAACACTTATGCATCAAGCCATCAGAACCGAACCGAACCGAAAACCGTGTTAAAAAACCGAGGTATGTATTGAACCGTAGGCTAACTGTATTGTTGCATCCCTACAACATAGATAAACTGATCATACATCATGATGTTGTCATTACCTACCTCTGTCTTTTTCGTTTTTTTCTTCCTCTTCTCTTCTTTTTTTTCTTCCCTGGGCACCAGATGGCTTCGGTCTTTTTGATATAATGATAACTTATCAGTGTCAGTGAATTCGGCCATCCGTCACTCACAATCACACACAGGTAACGGATGTCTTTTTTTCAGCAGGGCGGGGGCGGGGGAGATTGATGCGTCACTCAGTCGGACCGGGGTGGATCGGGATTCGGGAAAGCAATGTTGTAGTTTTGTCTTTGTGGGACGATCACTTTTTTTAATCCATAATATTTAAGTTGTATTGGTAATACAAAAATAAAAATAAAAATAAAAATATATTAATAAAAATAATAATTTATTAATAAAATAATAAAATAATAATTTACCCCAAGGGGTGGGCGGCGCCCTTAGCGTTTGCCTATTCCACCTATACCCAGGGCCGGCCCTGATGGCAGAAGCTTCATTTTGTGCTTAGTTACCCATTTTTGTGTTGATTTTGATGTTTGTTGCGTTTTTTACAACCACGGCCCATTATAAGATTTCTAGCAGAGGCAGAGAGGTTTTGATTTTTTTATCTGTTGGTATTTGCTAGAATCCATAATACCATGTATCTGAACAAGATGTCCAGGACCTCCAGCAAAAAAAAAATAGGCCCAGACCCAGATATAAGATCCAACAGTATATTTAACCGTATAGGCATGGGGTACTTTTTATCCCTGTTTGCACCAAACACATCTGGTGGGTTTGCTGCCAAAATGCCCTTTTTTTGTTTCATCTGACCATAGAATCCGGTCCCTTTTGAAGTTCCAGTCATGTCTGACAACTGAATATGCTGGAGTTTATTTTTGGAGGTGTGAGGAGGATTTTTCTTGAAACCCTCCCAAACAACATGTGGTTGTGTAAGGGATAATATTTTTTAGGCTTTCTGACCCCCAAGACTCAAGTAATCTCTGCAATTCTCCATCTGTGATCCTTGGAGAGTCTTTGGCCACTCAAACTTTCCTCCTCACGTGCATTAAGACAATATAGACACACGTCCTCTTCCTGGCAGATTCGTAACATATTTAGTTGATTGGAACTTCTTAATTATTGCCCTAATGGTCAAAATGGGGATTTTCAATTCTTTAGCTATTTTCATACAGCCACTTTCTATTTTGTAATGCTCAACAATCTTTTGATGCACATCAGAACTACATCTTTGGTTTTACTCATTGTGATGGATGATTAAAGAAATTTGGCCTTTGTGTATTCGTCATATTTAAACTCCTGTGAAACAAGAAGTCATAGCTAGACAATTTCATGTTCCTAGTCACCCTGGTGTGCTAAATAAAGGTAAATATTAATGGGAATGTACTTCAGAGATTTTTTACTCATAAAAAATTCCAGGGGTGCCAATTATTGTGGCCGATGTCTTTTGGAGGAAAACATTTATTTCATAATGTGATTTCCTCCCCACTTTCAATTCTTTTACTTCAATGAAAGGTTAGATTTGTGCTATTTTTTTTTTATGAAAGATCAAAAGGATAAACAATGCAGATTTATTTTTTTACAGCCATTTTTCATCATATTTACCAGGGGTGCCATTAATTTTGACCACCACTGTAGCTTCCGTGTATGCCGTCACATGTTACGTCATGATGCAGCACCAATCAGGATTGGATTAGTTTTATTCATACCTCAGATGCATTACGCTAAGGGCGTTCCCTCGAAAGGGAACTCCCGCCGCCCCAAAAAAATAACAGTATGTTTATTAAATAAATCAAAATCAGGTAACTGGCAATGAGACAGCATGCAAAACACAACAATACCGGTCAATGAACTGAATGTAAGGAGGAACTTAAATATACAATGATAACAAACTAAATTACGAACAGGTGTATTGATTGCATGACTGTCTATGGTAACTAAAGACTGGCGGGAAACTAGAACGGGAAAAACTTTCCACTCACATTGGCACTTTAGTGCTGTCCATCTTAGATCTAAGGCAGACCATCTGTGCATCATCCAAGATGTCAATATTTTTGTTCTCTCTATTTTCTGCCTATCTTTGTGTCTAAGTGGACACAAGTAACCCCATAATGAAAAGCTGGATCTGTGTTGGATCTTGTTTTTTAATATATATATCTGGATGAAATGACAACACAGCCTTAAATAACACTCATCTCTTTAACAGTTACAAGATAACTTGAGAAGAAACAATGTGGGGAAAAACATGACATGGTTTAGTGGTTCAAGCTGGTAAATGGATAGATTTAAGAGTTTGACTCCTTCAAGTATATATGAAGAGTTCAGATGCAAAAGCCTCTAAATGCCATCTGAAATTTTCTTAAAGAATGATCATTTTTATCAAGCTCGTATATTTAAATTCAATAATTTCACTTAAATGGCAATATATATTATATATTTTTTCAGTTGGCATTGTATCCTTTGAGCACAGCCATTGTGTCCTTGAGCGAGGCACTTAACCAATAGTTTTTCCACAGCGATTGTGTGAGAAATAAGCGCACTGTAAGTCCCACTGGGTGAAAGTGTTCACCATTTCTCATACACAACCATAAACAGACACAACTCTCGCTACACAAAGTCACATGCTTAAAGCTACGATATGATTTTTTTTTCACCTCTAGGGGTGCTAAACTCTTACAATAACAAAGGCGTAGGTTGATGACGCAGTGATAAGCGGAATGATGGGACTTGCTGTCATGCTGATGGATCTAATAATGTTTATGGATGAGTGAAAACATTCATGTTTTTTAACATGACTGTGGTATGAACCAGGTCGCGATTGCTAATGAGAGACAGATATCAGCGTCACACGCGAGTCCCGGGGATATAAAGGAATAAGGACATTTAATTCTACCGAAACACCCGCAAGTGCTGAATTACTTCTCACACAGGTCAGTTTATTTGACTAATTAAACTTGTGAGGTAACGCAGCGCTGTTTCACTTGGTCTAACGTTACACTATCATACACAGCATTTGAGCATGTTAAAAAGTGATAATGTTATCCTATTTGTTAGTTTGTTGGCTGTTTGAGACTAGCAGTAAGCTAGATCAACATTAGAATAACATACTGATCATATTCTAACATTTCATCATGTTGAGCTATATACAGTAACATTGATTTGTTTTATGTACATTTGCTCACCTGTCTAATAAAGTACTTGTTAGAGCAGCATCCCTGTCAAGTCGTGACTTGTGAAGCTCTGTCAAATCCAAGTTAGTCGCGGATGTGTCGCTCTCGGCATCTAGAAAACGCCATGCTGATTTTGATCCTCGTTTTAGTTCTCCTTCTGTCCCAAAGTATGCTTGCCATGATCCATAATGTTTGAACGAAACAACAACAGCGTGCCGCTAGACGTTACACACTACGCAGTTGTCCACGTCTGACGCCATGGTTACTATGGCAGTACAAGTGGAAACCAGGGATAACGCGGATATTATGTCATTGACAGGTGACAAGTGAACAGGGACGGGCACTTTTTAAAATTGTGAATTTCTCTGAAATTATTAATTCTTGGAAACATTTAGGATAATGGAAGTACACAATTGAAAGAAATATATAACAATGTGCAAGTGGTTTTGGGATATTTTAATACAAAATTCTGACATATTGTACCTTTAAGTCAATAATATCCTGAGAAATGTCAACATGTATAAAATTAAAATGTTTAGGGTCAAATGATTAAAGTCCTCGTAACACTCCATAATTCATGTAAATCATGTTTGACATTTGCATTTAAAGGAGAAAATGGTAAATTGATGTTTGTCTTTGTTAAAAGTGATTGCTGTCAGTGGCATTTGTAATTAGCTAGCACAGGATCTCCTCCTATTCAGCCATATCTAATTTCTGTCAACAGGCCTCTGTACATCTATATCTCTGCCTTTGCTTTGAACTGCCGGTAAAAAAGCAGTGGGTACTCTGGAGAGTCTGTATGCTATAGCATGTATGTGTGTGTGAAGTCTGGTCGATGGTGAAGAGGAGAAATTAATATCTTTCAGCACTGTCAACATGAGACATCACATTTAGAGCCCTTTGAGGAAACCCAGGTGCAGAGACCATGTTCCCCTAGCACACAAGCACACATACATTAATCTAGTGTATAGGAACAGAGTGGAGGTTACATGGAATAATTCAGCTAAAAAATGAAACATCTGTCATTTACTCAACCTCGATCCAAACCCACACAACTTTCTGTAGAACACAAAGGTTCTCTTACGAGAGGTCTCTCGTACTTGCGTAAGAAATCTTACGCTAGGGGAAAACCTCTTTTCCTCGAGATATTGAAGCCAAAAATTAATTTTGCAATAATGTAAAACGCATTGCAGCAGCATGCAGACATGGGCGAGACAGCTCGCGCGCCCATTGGCTGCTCTGCGGCAACTGCACCAGCCTATCGATAGAGGCTCCTCATGACGTCAGAACCAATGAGGGCGCTTTGCGCCCATTACGTCATGTCCCGCCGAAATCGGGTGGTGCCAGGGCTATAAATACGGCCCAGAGAGGCTGGTTTGGTCAGTTTTTCATCTCTTCAGCGGACTTCGCATCGCTGGATCCCGAGAGGAAGCCACGCCGTCTGAGTCAAGCACCCAGCGGGATTAGTGCATCTGAAGCAGCTGGTCGACATCTCGCCGCCTTCAGTCGCCGTTTCTGCTGACGCTTTCCGGCGTACTATATCCTTTTATTGCTGTGTGTGTGTTCGCCGCTGCGACACGCACATTCTCTCCTTCTAAAAGAGCACGAAGCGTCTTTTTCAAGATGCCTCGTTCTTCCTGCGGCTCTTGCCGAGCTCCACTCAGCGACGGGGACCACCACGTCATCTGTGTTTCCTGCCTGGGTGAGGATCACGCAGCTATCGCGCTCACCGAGGGCGGCTGCCCTCACTGCGAATTAATGCCTATGGTGACTCTGCGGACTCGCCGAGCATTCTTCCTCGAAGCTGCGCCCGCGCCTTCGCCCGCCGAGCTGCCGCGCCGTAAAAAGCGCCGCGCTCAGCGGGTCCCTGAACCTCCTCCATCCCGCGAAAGCTCGCCGGTGCGCCCGCTAGCTTCGCCGCCTGCTTCACCCGAGTCTCTCACCGCCGGTCAGCGGCCGCTGTCTGCCGCCGCGTCCGCCATTGAGGACTATGAGGAAGCTGTACGAGTGGAGGACGACAGTTGCTCTATCCTAGCGTCGGGCAGTGAGGACTGGTCGAGCTCCGCGGACCTCGCACCATCTTCTCACCGGCCCTCTGGGAAAAGAGCCAGCATCGAGGCGGAGCTGATGCGTCTGCTCGAGCAGGCCGTCGAGAGCCTCGGCCTTGAGTGGTCGATGCCCCAGCAGCCTGCACTCAACCGCCTGGACGGCTGTTTTCTACAAAGGGAACGTGCTTCACATCCTTCAAGACCAGCTCCCTTCCTTCCTGAGCTTCACGAAGAGGTAGCTAAGTCTTGGAGCGCTCCCTTTTCAGCCAGAGTGCGTGCTCCCGTGTCCGCAGCATTCTCCGTAGTCGACGGTGCTAAGGACAAAGGGTACCACTCTCTTCCTCCCGTCGAGGAAGCGGTAGCTGCCCATCTTTGCCCGCCCTCTGCTGGACGGCGTGCTAAGACGGCGCTGCCATCTAAAGCCTGCCGTACTACCTCAGCCCTGCACGGTTGCGCTTACACCGCCGCCGGGCAGGCTGTCTCGGCGCTTCATTCAATGGCCATACTCCAGATCTTCCAAGCCAGCCTTCTCCGCAAAATGGATGAGGAAGGACTGGAAGCTGTGAATCTCACGGATTTGAGGAGCGTGACGGATCTCGCCCCTCGCGCCACTAAATCCGCCGCGCAGGCCATGGGGCGGAACATGGCTTCTCTCACCGTGGCTGAGAGACACCTCTGGTTAACGCTCTCGGAGATGTCGGATTCGGAGCGCTCTGCGTTTCTTGACGCCCCCGTCTCCCCCGCTGGCCTCTTCGGATCTTCTGTCAAGGATTTCGCAGACAGATTCGCCGAGGTTCAAAAGACATCGCAGGCCATGAAACATTTCCTGCCCAAGCGCTCAAGCTCCGCAGCAGGTCGCTCAAAACAGCCGTCTGCTCGCAGCTCTCAGCCGCAACCCTCAGCTGCCGCCGCCCCACAGCGCCGACAGACCAAGGATCAGAGACCGCGCTCTCGCTCCGCCGGCCGCTGCCCCCCGCCGCGTGGGCCACGGCCGAGGATTGAGGTAAAGCCCGAGGCCTCTAAGTCTTCCTAGCCAGCCTACGGAAGCGACGGTGTTCAAGTCCCGCTGTGGCCGGACTTCCACCAAAAATTTTCGCTCGCTCAGTTCCAGTAATTGCGACTGTTCCAGCGTATTTCGCAGTAAACAAGTCGGCAGTACAGCCCGCTTGCCTGCACACAAACGCCGTTTTTACGGCGACCCAGATAAATCCCAAAAAGAGTGTATTTTCTGGTATTCCGGCCACGGCCGATGGTGTTATGAGTGTAGTAAACATGCCCACTGCCCAGTGCCCATTCCTACACACAGACACGGCCCGCCACACACGGCCCACACAAATAAAACCGACTCATGTCGGTTGTGCACCAAATGTAGTGATTGTGCCCACAAACACTACACGCTACATGTCTCACGGTTTCGGTAGAAACGAAACCAACGCACATACAGTCTGCACAAACAGACGGTGTTCTCAGCGTTATGCATGGGCCCGTTGTCCTGCGCCCTCATTCGCTCACAGACATATTAAACCCCACGGGGCTCACCACGCTCGCTCTCCCTCAGCACACGGCTGCAGGAGAACTGAGCGCGGGCAGACTGCTCGCTGTGATCAGCGCGCCCCCAGTCTCGCACGCTGCAAACGCGGCGCTCATGTTACAGCACACTGTTGCTCTCCGCTCGCCACTAGATCGCGGCCAGAGCCCAGATATCATTCTACCCCTAGCCACTCACGCGAAAGCGTGGGCAGAGCTCCCCGGGGTATCAGAGTGGGTGCTGAACATTATAGAAAGAGGCTATTCGCTACAGTTCGATCGACGCCCGCAACGCAAAGCGGCGCGAATCGAAACTACGGTGAAAAAGGAAGTAGCACACCTACTTCGAGCCGAAATAGCGAAGCTACTGAGCAAAGGGGCTATAGAACCCTTATCACAAGCTCAGAGCGAAGGGGGCATGTACAGCAGATATTTTCTGGTACCCAAGAAAGACGGGGGTCTCAGACCCATTCTAGATCTAAGACGGCTAAACAAAGCACTTCTGAAACGACGGTTCAGAATGCTCACGACCAAGAAAATCCTCTCGCAAATTTGCCAAGGGGACTGGTTCATGTCGATAGATCTGAAAGACGCTTATTTTCAAATACAAATAGCGTCACGTCACAGGCGATTTTTGAGATTCGCCTTCGAGGGTCAGGCATATCAGTACACAGTCCTGCCATTTGGCCTATCCCTGGCACCTCGCGTATTCACGATGTGCATGGATGCAGCGCTCGCACCCCTCAGGCTGCGAGGCATACGAGTGCTGAATTATCTGGACGATTGGCTGGTTCTAGCTCGATCACAGTCGGAGCTCATAGAACACAGGACCGTATTACTCGATCACCTCGAGAATTTGGGTCTCACAGTCAATTGGGCGAAGAGTTCGCTGTCTCCCAGTCAGAAAATATATTTTCTGGGCACAGATTTGGACTCGCTGTCTATGACAGCACAGCTATTGCCTGAGCGCAGACTAAGTATTCAGCGCATGACAGAGATTTTTCGCCACAACGCTTTGGTCCCGCTCAAAAAGTTTCAGAGGATGCTGGGTCTCATGGCTTCAGCATCCTCAGTGCTTCAGCTGGGTCTGCTTCGCATGCGCCCGCTGCAGTACTGGTTGAAAGCGCGTGCGCCGCACAGAGCTTGGACCTCCGGTCTCGCGCGCCTCAAGGTCGATCAGAAATGCGTTGCAGCTCTAAAACCTTGGACAGTGACCGACTGGTACCGGTTAGGTGTAAGCCTGGGGACTTCCTCGAGTGTGAAGGTGGTTTCTACGGACGCCTCAACCTCGGGATGGGGAGCGCTGCTCGAGGGCAGACCGTTATTCGGCCAGTGGTCGGAACGGGAGAAGCTTCTGCATATAAACTGCCTGGAAATGATGGCAGTCGACAACGCGCTGAGGCGCTTTTGTCCCCAGATAAAAAGACACCACGTCTTGGTCCGTTCGGACAACATGTCAGTGGTGGCTTATATAAATCACCAAGGAGGTATCAGATCCAGAATCCTTCACAGGCTGACGGAACGCCTCCTGATCTGGGCTCAGCACAATCTGCGCTCGCTCAGGGCAGCGCATGTGCCCGGCCTTCTGAATGTGGGGCCAGACAGACTGTCCAGAAACAATCTTCCAGCAGGAGAATGGTCTTTGCACCCACAGACAGTCGAACTGCTGTGGAATACATTTGGCAGAGCGAAAATAGACCTATTTGCGTCTCAAGAGAACGCTCATTGTCAAAAAAAATTCTCCAAGAGCAGGGACGCGCTGGCTCACGTCTGGCCCCGCTGCCCGCTCTATGCGTTTCCCCCTGTCACGCTCCTACCCCAGGTGTTAGAGCGAATCAGGGAGAGCGGATGCCCAGTGCTGCTCGTCGCCCCATTCTGGACAAACCAAGCCTGGTTTCCAGTCCTGATGCAGCTGACGAGTACCACCCCGTGGCCGATACCGGTGAGGAGGGATCTCCTCGCGCAGGCGAACGGCTCGATCTTGCATCCTTACCCGGAGCGTTGGTCCCTACATGTGTGGGCCATCAACGGGTACCCGTTAACCTCCCAGCGGGAGTGTTAAACACGATCACACAGGCTAGAGCTCCATCTACGAGGCGGCTCTATGCCTCAAAATGGTCTGTGTTCACTAGCTGGTGTGCAGCGAGTGGTACTCCGCCCTCACGCTGTGGGGTGACGGAGATCCTCTCTTTTTACAAGAGCTTCTGGATAAGGGCAGAACCCCATCCACGCTCAAAGTTTATGTGGCGGCCATAGCAGCGTTCGCTGAACCACCGCTCGGCCAGTCATTAGGAAGGAACGATCTGGTCATTCGCTTCCTTAGAGGAGCTAAGAGGCTGAACCCTCCCAGACCCCCCTCAGTTCCCGTTTGGGACCTTTCCACGGTTCTGGAAGCTATGAAAGGTGCCCCATTCGAGCCAATACAGTCAATAGACCTGAAACTCTTGTCTTTCAAAACAGTGTTTCTTCTGGCTCTCGCTTCAGTGAAGCGCATAGGGGATCTGCAAGCGCTCTCAGTGAGCGCGACGTGTATGGAGTTTGGGCCTAATGACTCGAGAGTCATACTCAAACCAAAGCACGGATATGTTCCAAAATCCCTTAATACACCGTTTAGGGCACAGGTTATCTCCCTGTCGGCCCTGCCGGTATCTGAAGAGGAAGAGGACGCAGGCTTCCTTTGCCCGGTCAGGGCGTTAAGGGCATATGTGTCTCGCTCATCTGTTTTCAGACAGACGGAGCAGCTCTTTGTTTTGTTCAGCGGACGTTCTAAGGGACTAGCTGCGTCAAAACAGAGCCTATCCAGATGGATAGTGGATGCTATTGCGCTAGCTTACACATCCAGGGGCCTGCAATGCCCGATAGGTGTCAAAGCGCACTCCACAAGAGGCATGGCCTCGTCGTGGGCTTGGTCCAGTGGGATTGCCTTGCAAGATATCTGTATGGCGGCAGGCTGGGCCTCCCCGTCTACATTTATAAGGTTTTATAACCTCGAGGTTCCCGCTTTACAAGCTAAGTTGCTCTCGGTTTAATTTTTCAGTATTGCCCGCCCGATGCTATCGGCTCAGGATGCTGAAACTGCTAGAGCGTCGATCACTGATCGTCTGTATACTTCTGTGGGCAGTGCGTAAGTCCCCCATATTTATCAGTCCAGGCCGAGTTCGCCCTGGCTGTGTGGAACACTTGATATAATATGCTCTTATCAGAGCTCTATATTACAGGAATGATGCTATTCTAGCCCCTCTTCCCGGATTATCTGTGAGTCCCTTGTGATTAGGCACTGTATGAGCCCCGGGCACCTGCCGTTGGGACTTTAGTGTTATGTCTCAAGCACGCACGGCGTTTTACATTGTGTTCCCCTAGCGTAAGATTTCTTACGCAAGTACGAGAGACCTCTCGTAAGAGAACGTACTCGGCTACTAACGTAACCTCGGTTCTCTCTAGAAGAGGTAACGAGTACTTGCGTATCTTGCCGTGCATGCGTCATGTTCTGATTCGCTTCAGCGATGAAAAACTGACCAAACCAGCCTCTCTGGGCCGTATTTATAGCCCTGGCCCCACCCGATTTCGGCGGGACATGACGTAATGGGCGCGAAGCGCCCTCATTGGTTCTGACGTCATGAGGAGCCTCTATCGATAGGCTGGTGCAGTTGCCGCAGAGCAGCCAATGGGCGCGCGAGCTGTCTCGCCCATGTCTGCATGCTGCTGCAATGCGTTTTACATTATTGCAAAATTAAGGATAATTTTTGGCTTCAATATCTCGAGGAAAAGAGGTTTTCCCCTAGCGTAAGATTTCTTACGCAAGTACTCGTTCCCTCTTCTAGAGAGAACCGAGGTTACGTTAGTAACCGAGTACGTTATTTTTTAAGAATATCCTGGTCGCTCTTTTAAATATAAATGAAAGCAAATGTCATTGGCTCTTACATTTTAAACTTGACAACTCTTCTATTGGAAGCAGATGGCTTCAGAAAACTTGACATTTTGCACACAAGTCATGGACCAATTTAATGGTGCTTTTTTACATTTGATAATGTAATAGTACAAGAAAGCAAGGAAATAAAGAAAATTGGGTTTGTAACATCATGTGGATAAGTACGTTTTTTTTTTTTTTTTGGTTGAGCTGTTCAGTAATACATAGACATATTATGTTTCCATTTGAAGTATTTATGGTCAAAATAAACCATATAACAGTTTGATTTTTTAGGTTTTTGAATGCCCGTTGAGTGCATGGAATTTGTGCATTCAACTGATTATTATTCCAACTGATTATTATTTGGTCTTGTCAATACCCATATAATATAAACTATTTCAGATAAATTTAAGCTGATTTTATCAACTGTCACATTTTTTAAATGTATTACATTTAAAAACAGTTCACTTCTGATCTCAAAATTAGAAAGCTGTGTTCTTAATTCCAGCCATCATAAAAACATTGAGGGCTGAGTTCATTGCAGAGAGAGCCAATTTATATTTGATAATAGACACAAGCAGAGATGTGCTTGAGCTATTGCCATTGCTATTCATCAAAATGAGACTTCCACACATTAAAATGTATAAGTAATTAATGTAACAACACATTCATTAATAATCTTCTGACATCTTTTTGATCAGATTCATAGATCTTTTGTCCACATAATGAAAGGCAATGGGAGCCAATGGTATTTTTGTACTTGAGAATGGTCATTTCTCAGCAGGCCAAAGGTCAAAAGGGAAAAAGTCTAAAAATAAGTTGATTAATAATAAATATTCAAGAATGTTTGAGAATAATGTTAAAATTTAAATATTCATTACATTCATGAGCATATACACTGATTAAATATTCAACAATTTTTCTAACTCTGTTTATGTGGATAAGTAAAGGTAGGCCTCATTTGCTGTGCACTAAATGTGAAAAGTACGGTGGCCGTGAGAGCTCAACGCGCTGCAACTGAAAAAAGTTCACAACACAACCAAATACAGAAACGCGCTGCAAATAGGACAGAACACAACGGAAATGTTTCCGAGGAAACCAATAAGTGACGGTCCCGGCAGGGACGTTTTTTATTGCTCGTTAGCATTACCTATGCCCTAGTCTCAGCCTCAGACGTCACGCCCACGGAACGTTGGCTAAACGTCTGATGCATATGGTACACTTAACTGGAAACACTTCAGGAATGTCGAAGTCGTCATCTGATTGGTTGAATTTTATCGGATTTCCGGGGGGCGCGAGTGTCGCGTTTATTTTCGGTCCGCCAGGAAACAAATGTCATGACGCCAAAACCCCTCGTGGAAGAAGAAAGCCGTTGTTTTTACAACTGAGACAATGAGCGCTTACCACGATCAACTAAACGCTGTATTTTCAAAAGTATGTGAAGTTCGCGGCTCCATTGATGCAGTAAACTTGCACAAGGATCTTGAATGAATAATTTATTAGATGCATGCCGGTCTGTTATTGTAGGGACATCAACATTATATTGTCACGCCCCTAAATATGACGCGGTACAAAACAAACTGTGATTGGTTGTGTTACATGTCAGTCAAACGTCCTCTTGGGCGGTCCTTGGCCAAGAAATGCTGCGATAGAGTCCAGACCTTCTGCCGTCAGTCTGAAGGTCTGGCTATGCGAGACTACCTATGCCCTAACGTTACTCCCTTAAAAGGGCAGACGGCAGAGCCCTTGAAGTGGGCACTTTGGAGGGAGCGGGGCACTTGTGTGCCATTATGTAGCCGTTTGGAACGGACTTGATGAAGGGAGCAACGAAAGCCAATGTAATTTCCTCATTATTTCCACCTGGGAGGTTCCCATGACAACGCAACGCCGTCTCATATTTGGACCTCTTATATAGCCTACTGTCTATGATTTGGACCCTTCATTCTAACATTTCTTATGAAACTTATTTTAACATAACATGAATGTGTACAATGTAACTGATGTATATATTAATATCTTTCCCTCATGTTCTTTTTCTCTATCTTTTTTTCTTTAATTTATTTTAGTCTTCAGCTTGTTCTTTTCTGATTAGTATTCTTATGACATTGAACATATTATAAATACATTTTGTATATTGTAGGCTATACAAAGTTGTATGTCATAAACGTGTAATCTCTGTATGTTTTGCAACAAAAATAAAATAATAAATTAAATTAAATTAAATTAAAGTAGACAGCTGTAAGCACCATAGACAGTATAAGAAGTGGACAGAGTCATCTCATTGGAACTCAATTGAGGCAAGTGAAGCCCGTTTTCAGCGATTTCTTAGGACTTCCGTTCCTGACGCGCAGACTCAAACCGAGCTTGACGACGTAGATGTGACGTGAGCAACCCGTCTGCCCTCTAGTAGCTGTGCCGAGAGAAATCTGAATCATTCCCTTCCGAATCTTGCAGAGACGGAGAGTGTGAGTAGGAGCTGTCCATGAGCTAGGAGCAGGAGAAACTTTTGCTAGGTATTCTGATTAATTATTTTGTTATTTTGCCTCCACGTCTCCCCGATTGCCCGCGAGCTTCTCCTCCCGTCCATACGGTAATTTCTCTACTGTGCGACAGAGAGTCGTGTGGTTATGACGCAATCGTTAGCCTACTTTTACAAAAACTGCTTCTACGGGGCCATAACGTAAGCTACAAGGTAATGGAGCATTTTATACATTGTCGTGTTTCTTTAGAAATAAATAATGGACAAATGGAGTCTTCAAACACCTCAGATGTAAAGTTATTCGCTGTCAAAGTGACGCCAAAATGAATGGGAGTCAATGGGATGCTAACAGCAGGTGAAGTTCTGCTACAAGATGGTGGCACGCGGCCGGCTTCAACTTCCGGTCGACTTCCTTCCCGCTTGGTAAGCACGTCCCAGTCGGGTCCGTCACTTATTGGCTTCCCCGGAAACATTTCCGTTGTGTTCTGTCCTATTTGCAGCGCGTTTCTGATTTGTTTGTGTTGTGAACTTTTGCAGCGCGTTTCTGTATTTGGTTGTGTTGTGAGTATTTGGAGCACACATGTGTTGTGAAACTGATGAAGATGTTTTCTTAATTTGCAGGTGTTTTTCTATTTGCATGTGTTTTCTTCAGTTGCAGCGCGTTGAGCTCTCTCGGCCACCGTAGAAAAGCCAATAAAACCAATACGACTTCTAAGAGAACTCATCTAAACTTATGATTTCTCATTATAATACAGTCATACATTATTCACATGAACAATGATATATGCAACAAACATTGCTAAAAAGTTAGGCTATGTGCGCAAAACATCTTGACACAAATCATACAGCAAGAATCTGGTCTTCTAGACATCCACAAGCATTTATCCAACCAGAACTCTATTAAAACAAGGTCAGGAGATTTCATTTTAATAACCGGTTTAGAATTAGATATCAAATAATGCTTCTCAGGTCATATGAGTTTGCAAGCTCCTATGGGATAAACAGATTTTAGATAGATTTTTCATAGATAGATCGCATACATTCAATTTAATAATATTTTATGAGAATTTGGATGGTCAGTTTTTCATCTCAAAACATCACACAATCCTTACACTTTAAAACTCTTTTTGTTGTTGCAGTTAAATAATAGATGATATATATACCTGAAGGCAGAGGTGGAAAGTATTCTATGTTCCCTGGTGCCTGAGTATTGATCCTGCAATAGTTCAGTATTCAACGCTCCAGTAAACAGTCCCAACGGAGATTTAGTCATCTCATGAATTTATATGATTGAATTCCCTGTGTGATAACATTGATCTGTTATATTAGATGGACTGCAGCCTGAGTAATCTAATGTAGAGCCGAGACCTGACAGGTGGAAATGCAAGATAATTCTAATCTTTTCTTCTGTTAACAATGCCTGCAAGCTATTTTAGCTGTGATGTGTAACAAAGGTAATATTTGTGAGAATGAACGGGGGAGGAATACACAAAGTACTGTGTGCATCTGTTTTTTTGTTTTGTTTTTTTCTTAAGTGTAAAGACTTTCTGCAATTATGTCCAGCGAAATCTAAGCAAGTTATATGGTGAGAGACATGAGCCCTATTTTAACGGTCTAAGCACATGGTCTAAAGCGCACGGCGCAATTGCACTTATGGATGTGTCCCAATCCACTTTTGCTAGTTTAACGATGGGAAAAATGGTAGGCGCATGGTCTAAAAGGGTTGTCCCTATTCTCTTAATGAGTAATGGGTGTGTTTTGGGCGTAACATGCAATAAACCAATCAGAGTCACATCTCCCATTCCCTTTAAAACCCAGTTGCGCTCGCGCCATGGGGGATTCGCTACATGGTAGAATTTGAAAGCGGAAAGACTGAATCCGTCTCTAGCGAGGAAACGGATCTGCTCATGCGTGAGGTTAAAGCACGCAAGCAGACCATCTACGGGACAAGCCGGATTCCACCATATCTTTATGTACACAATAATAATCTTTTATTTTTAATATTTGGCATGTTTGTCTGCAGCTGCGAGTCCCTGTGTGTGTAATAAGCAGAGTGTACGCATGTTGTGGACCCGCCTATAGGCACTAATGCGCCCTTTAAATAACAAAAAAATACTGCGGCATTGACTTTAGACCAGGTTTTTGTTGGTCAATGTTGCAGTCTATTTCAGTTGCCTCAAAATATCAACGCGCCAACAACACACCTCATTTTTAGACCAGCATGCCCATGTGTAAACAGATGGGCGCAAATGCATTTGCTATTTAAACAACGTGGCGCAGGATGCTAGCTGTTTTAACTGAAAGCAACTTGCACTGACATATCTTAAAATATGTCAGGGTCATTGTTTTGTCTCAAGATGCACACCAGTAATGTTTTTTTTTTTTGTTCTAAGACATGTTTATAAACAACTTAAATGTCCTAATTGAACTAAGGCCTAATCCTGGTTTAATCTAAACCCTGTCTGTGAAACCAGGCCCTTTTGCTTAAGAGGTCCTCCAACTTATGGCTCAATCAATGGAGTGAGTTGTATGCATTTAATTTTATTTTTTGACAGAAAAATTAGTTATATACAAAGAATCAAATAGGATATGGGAATGCAAATGGAATAGAGAATGAGATTAAACTATATAGTTTTTAATAATTTCAGGTTTAAACACTGCATCTAAATACAGATAAAGATAATTTTGTCATTTCAACTGATAAAGACACATAACAGCTTGACTGTACACCCCTAGAAATTAAAAACTTCACTGAAGACCAAGTCACAAGAAGCCATGCAGTTGTGATTTTACAGTGATAGAGTTCTGTATTGCTGAGGTATGGTATTGTTCCTTACAACTGCATTGAAAAATTCTATCATGAAAACTGTGATGTATTTTTCCCACTTTTTGCAGCATCTTGTAACCGTCAGATTCTCACATGTGCAAACACATCAATTCTGTTTACGGCTTGATGATATTCTAATTGAACAGAACATTCATATAGTAATCAAGCTACATTTGCTGCCATTAATCAAAACCATCCTGTGACATTTAGCTAATTGGACAGAAATTTGTGTTCGCTATACACACAGAGACTAAGCAAAAAGACAGAGAACAAATTACTGGTGAAGTTCATGGTTTAACATTTGAGAGCCTTAGCATTTGACTGGATGATGGATGAAGTTCGATTCCAGAGCTCACTGAAGTGTCTGTTTAAATAAGTGTGGGGATGTAAGTGGTTTTTAATAATGCCAAGTGATGTGGGATTAAGTGTACATCTACAGAGAAGCGAGACTCAAATTGAACATGTATGTGTAGGCTACTTGTATTGTATGACTTGTTTATTTAACATTGTTTTCTTAAACTCATTATAAAATCTAAATCTGCTAATCTTATTTTTCATGTAATATTTCAGTATTATAATTATTTATACGCAAACCCCAACTATCTAATCAAAAACTAAGTCCCGCCCCACATTTTCTTCCTCTTTGAGAAGCTTTCACTCAGATATACACCATGAGAGGGAATAAAAGACTATCGTAACTTCCGCTTCAAGACTTGTGCAACACTTTAGATAAAGCTGAATTTCACCTTTCATTGCTTTTAATTTAGCAACAGTTTCTTAACCAGATCTATAGTGAACCTTTTCTGCAGGGTATATCCCTCTTGAGTTAGCTGGGGTTCAGTGCTTTGTTCAAAGGTACAATGGTGGCAGCTCATGAATCCCCCTTTTGGGATTTGAAGCTGCACTTTGTGGATTACTAGCACAGATCATTAACCACTTAGCCATTTCACCCCTAAGTTGTACTACCACATTGTACTAATTTGTTCCCACATTTTAATTAAACTGCGACTAAATAAAAAATGAGTCAACGGATTAGTACAACTTTGCCACGATTTACCTAAAATGAGAGAACAAATGAATAAAACATGAACACAAATGAATAATTCATGGGAACGAGTTTTTACACACTATTAGTATTTCCTTTTTTTTTTTTGTCTGCATGTCATTTATTTCTCTCCTTCTTTAAATTTGTTTGCTTTATTTTACTTAACCCTTTCCCCGCAATCGATGGGATTTTCTGGCAATCTGTGTTTTCACTGTTGTACGCTAGGGTGCACTAGTGGGCGCTAATACACATCTTATAAAAGAGTACAGAATCTCCGGATCCAAAAATAAGCGATAGAAGCATTGCTTATGCACATGTAAGCTAACACGATTATCAAACATTAAACAACATATAAAATAAAACTGTCTAACGTTGCCGAAAGAATGAATGAGGTATAGGACTGTTCAAGCTTTGGGGGTGTTGATGGACTTGACTTCTATCTATGTTTTGATCATCGTTCTGATTCTGATCTGGACATAATACATAGTCTTTGACAAAAACGCAATTTTCTCAGCTTTTTGTTCAAAATGTTGCTTTTTTTATTTATTAAACTTGCACACTTTTAAGTGTTGATAAAAAAAAAGAATGCATGAATGTATTGTCACGATCCACACTCAAGGAAACACAGGAAGATCCAATAGTGCAGTATGTAATTTAATAGGGAAATCCGTAATTCATAAACAGTCCAGGCAGGGGTCAAAATCCATAAAGCAATCCAGACAAGAGACAAAACAAGAACAGGCAAGACAGAGCAGAAAACAAAACTCAAAGTGGTGTGATGAATAACAAGGACTCCGTAACAAACACTAAAAACAGACAGGGTATAAATACACACAGAACTAACAATCATGATGGGGAACAGCTGGGTACAATGAACAGTGATGAGTGCAGACAAGGATTGTGGGAAATGCAGTTCCTAATGAGAATGACACCGTGGGGGAAGGGAACCTCTGGTGTACACCAGGGAACATAACACAACACTGTGACATAACCCCCCCCCCCCTCTACGGAGCGACTACCAGACGCTCCAAGACTAGACACAAACAAAACAAGAGTCCAGGCGGGGGGTGGAATGGTGGAGGATCAAGGAGCGGGATGGGGGGCCAGGTCTATGGAGGGGAACAGGAACAGGGGGGAACAGCTTAGCCGGCAACCAGAACAAAACAGACAGTCCATCTGGCTGCCAAGGCGGAGACCTCCCCTCGGACGGCCAGGGAGAAGACGACAATCCATCGGGCGACCAGGGCGGAGCAGGCTGTGCAGACGGCCAGGGCGGAAATCTCAGTCCATCTGGCGGCCAGGGCGGAGACTCTCCCTCGGGCGGCCAGGGCGGAGACTCTCCCTGGGGCGGCCAGGGCGGAGACTCTCCCTCGGGCGGCTAGGGCGGAGACTCTCTCTCGGGCGGCCAGGGTGGAGACTCTCCCTCGGGCGGCCAGGGCGGAGACTCTCCCTCGGGCGGCCAGGGCGGAGACTCTCCCTCGGGCGGCCATGGAACAGGGACAGACACCGGCTGCTCAGGAACAGATACCGGCTCAGGAACGGACACAGGCACCGGCTCAGGAACGGACACAGGCACCTCGGCGGCTATCTTGTCTGGAAACCCTAGCTCGGCAGACGTGACGTGAACAGTCTCTGGATCGGCAGACGTGACGTGAACAGTCTCTGAATCGGCAGACGTGACGTGAACAGTCTCTGGATCGGCAGGCGTGACGTGAACAGTCTCTGGATCGGCAGGCGTGACGTGAACAGTCTCTGGATCGGCAGACGTGACCTGAACAGTCTCTGGATCGGCAGACGTGACGTGAACAGTCTCTGGATCGGCAGACGTGACGTGAACAGTCTCTGAATCGGCAGACGTGACGTGAACAGTCTCTGGATCGGCAGGCGTGACGTGAACAGTCTCTGGATCGGCAGACGTGACCTGAACAGTCTCTGGATCGGCAGACGTGAACAGTCTCTGGATCGGCAGACGTGAACAGTCTCTGGATCGGCAGACGTGACGTGAACATTCTCTGGATCGGCAGACGTGACGTGAACAGTCTCTGGATCGGCAGACGTGCCAGGTCGCTGGGGTGGCTCCGGCAGGGCGAGCAGCTTGAGCGGGGCCGGCAGGGCAGGGCGCCTGGGCGGCGTGGGCAGAGCAGGGCGCCTGAGCGGCGCGTCAGGGATGGCAGTGACCTCCGGAATGGTCTCTGGGTTTGGAGCCACCGGACAAGTCGTTGAGGAGGGGTTTCTCCTCCTCCTCCGTCTCCGGACCACCGGACTCGGGACCACTGGACTCGGGACCACCGGACTCGGGATCACCGGAACAGGGACCACCGGAACAGGGACCACCGGAACAGGGACCACCGGAACCGTCACGGAGGGCGTCTTCCTTCTCCTCCTCCGTGTTCGAGAACGAGTGGATGCTGCTGTCTCCCCGGAATCTACCGGGAACGCAGCACTCTGCTCAGTGAGACGATCCCACCAAGTGAAACATTCAAATAAGGTCATCTGATGCTCCGCCTCTGGTTCTTTGGGGAGACTGGAGGTCTTACCCCTCCTCCGCTGTTTCTGATGGCTATGTGCAGGCTCTGGGCTGGACGGAAACCACGGCGAACAGAGCTCTGGGCTGGGCGGAATCAGCGGCGGATGGGACTCTGGGCTGGACATCACCAACCCAGGGTCGAAGAGGGGCCAGAGTGGAGAGTGGTGTCGAGATTCCTCTCGACCACCTCCTCTACTGCGGCCTCCATGGGTCCCGCGAAATTTGACCAACCGGGTCCCCTCAAAAAATTGTCCTCTCTCCCGCTCGGTGGCTGGGGAAGAGACACTGGCGAACATACTGCTGGATCTTGTGTTTGACGGAGTCCTTCTGTCACGATCCACACTCAAGGAAACACAGGAAGATCCAATAGTGCAGTATGCAATTTAATAGGGAAATCCGTAATTCATAAACAGTCCAGGCAGGGGTCAAAATCCATAAAGCAATCCAGACAAGAGACAAAACAAGAACAGGCAAGACAGAGCGGAAAACAAAACTCAAAGTGGTGTGACGAATAACAAGGACTCCGTAACAAACACTAAAAACAGACAGGGTATAAATACACACAGAACTAACAATCATGATGGGGAACAGCTGGGTACAATGAACAGTGATGAGTGCAGACAAGGATTGTGGGAAATGCAGTTCCTAATGAGAATGACACCGTGGGGGAAGGGAACCTAGTGTACACCAGGGAACATAACACAACACTGTGACATGTATGTTTTGTAAGCAGAGGCTCTGTTTTTTCTTTTAATATATTGTATGTTCAGATATTCATTATATATATATATATTATTTTTATTTTTTTTATATATATATATTCTGGGGGCCATGACAGTTTTTTGAAAATAATAAAAAATGGCTGGCTTGTAAAAAAAAAAAAAAAAAAAAAAAAAAGGCTGACAGGGAAAGAGTTAAAGGCTGTAATAAAATAATACTATATCATTTTAGAGTTAAAATAATTATAAATGTAATAGCGTTACATACTAACAATTTACTTCTCATTTAGTTTTAATGCGCTTCGAGTTTAAGCCCCACCCACATCTTTTGTCAATTCAGTAGATACATATACAGATAATTGCTGCATACCTCAGCCATTAGGGGAGATTGTCAGGATGAAACCAGAAGGTGAGTTCAATCCATCTGTTTTTCCCCTATAGCCCTGCTGTTCTCTTACACAAACACCCAAACTGACATGCACTCACACCAACGGGTAACATACACACTGACATGAAATGATGTCTGAAATAAGATTCATGCAACATGTTCTCAGACACTGCAAGCATGACCTCACAGAGGGTCAACACCCCAAACAGTAGTCAAGGTGTTCAGTAATTCATCACTGTCTCTGTGTGATAGACTCCAAACTCTTGTCTCCTCAGCTGGTCTGAGCAAAACAAGCCTTGGTGTAGCATGCTGTCTCAATGTGGTCAGCCTGAAGATAGTCTTGAATAATTGGTCTATCAGTTGAGCGGGGACATTTCTGAATGCAATGAATAACTGTTCCTAGAATGGTTCAGATTGTTTGTCTTAGTTTGCAGTGACCTCCAGTTGGCCCTTAAAAAAAGCACATCAGTATAAGAACTAAAAAGTTAAAAGTGTAGCTGATATCTGTTCTGGTTTCTTTGAATTAGAATTAGAAGACAGGTTGAGTTAAGTCAGTGTGTGTGTGTGTGTGTGTGTGTGTGTGTGTGTGTGTGTGTGTGTGTGTGTGTGTGTGTGTGTGTGTGTGTGTGTGTGTGTGTGTGTGTGTGTGTGTGTGTGTGTGTGTGTGTGTGTGTGCGCACAGTGAGGCACTGCAGGGAAGGTAGAAGGGGTGATTAAGAGATTTTCTCCTCTCTCTCTCGCACTGCACTTATGACACTCTATGCATCAAGACTGAAAGAATTTCCTAATTGTCTTTCTCAGTGTAAATCCTCCAGTATCGCTGTCTCTGGTGGGATCTAAACCAGAATACTCCCTTTCATATTGGTGAAAATGTCAAAAAAATACAATTTATTCAATAGGTGATGTGTCAAAGGTAAATAAATGTAAAGTTGACCTGCTGAGAATTAGTCTAAATGAAGAAAATATACACCAAACTAACTAGGTAGTGTTCTGTATGAGGACTAACACATGGAGCACCAATCCAAGCTATTTGTGAGAAATTTCAATTCAATCTGGTTGGGGATTTCAGCTTCCTGAGAGTGGTGAAAGACTTTGATCCACTGACTCAAAGTTTCAGTTTTCTAAGTCTGCAGAGTCTTATGTGCCCAGAAGAGGTTGTTTAACACAGCCAGATGAACAGCCCTCCTGTAAATGGACAGTTCACTCCAAAATAAAAGAGTTGTCATTATTTACTCACATTTTATTTTGTTTTAGACCTGTATGACACTAAAGGCAAATACAAAAAAAATACAAAAACAAAAAAACATTTAAAATATAATGAAACTGAATGAGAAAAAAAATGAATGAGAAAAAAAAACACACAAACATGATTCATATAAAGTTTGAATGGATCAGTCTGATTTCTCAACAAATCTTTTAAAGGGCACTTTTCATTTAATTGATTGTTGCAGGAAAATGGAGTAGATTGTATATATGTATAATTATGTATATCGTCGCTGTCGGGCGGAAACCTCGTATGTCCAAATTTGGCCAATTTCATATTTTTTCACAAATCGATGCTATTGGTCAGTCCCCACGTGGTTCTGTTATTTTTACAAATTATTAACCAATCTAAAGTGTTGAAAATAGCTTGAGAGCAAATCTCGTAACTCCATTGGACACTTCAACTGTCTGAGAATCCTCGTAACTCCACCTCTTCTTCACTCCGCGGCGGGCGGGAGCCTCGCGGCATTTTGTCTCCTCAGGATTGAAACTCGCAACGATTAAGAAACCCTCGTCGAGCAACACGTAAAGCAAGCCTTAACTCTGATGCATTTTAAATGTATACGTATTACTAGGCTTATTATTAGGCTTATTATACTTGTGCATTGAAGTTTTAAAATGTATCTAATATAGCCTAATACTTGAATTGAATTAAATGTTTTGGATACCAGCTTTAAATGATTGTTTTTATTATTATTTTACTGACTCGAAGTTGGCACTGTGCATGTAAAATACCCCAAGTAGCAGGTTTTATTTATGGGAGAAAAAGGGTCTGTCTACTGGTGCCAGTAAGTTAAGCCTATTTTTGCATAACTCTGTCTGTTTTTTAGACAATAACGAGTGAAAATAGTTAGGTTAGATACATTTGAGTTGGCTTGTTTTGTTAAAAATCGATAGCTGTAATGCTTCGGTGCAGAAGGAAGCCCGTGAGCCACGGAGGTAAGTTTGCGTGCAGATTAGGCAAATTTCCACCTATTAGACAACGTTAGTCAGCTCATCATTTTTTGTTCTGCTTCACTTATAGCTCTTAAACATTTAAAATGGAGTTTAGGAAGATGTATGTAACCACGGTCGTTAGCTTTGATTAACTATTGAAGCCTTTTCTCTTGTCAAAAGGCTCAACGCGACCGCCGATTTTGTTTGCGTGCAGATTAATTTCCGCCTATTTTAGACAGCCTAATATTTTGGTATTGCATCACTCATATCTCTTAAACGTTTAAAATGGAGTTTAGGAAGATGTATGTAACCACAATCATTAGATTTGAATAGCTCTTAAAGCCTTATCTCTTAACAAAAGGCTGAACGCGACCGCAGACTTTGATGAACACTGCTGGCAGCAGCGACGTCTGTGTCCATTCCATTCTAATCAATGACAGCGTAACCTCGTATCTCCCCGCTCCCAAGTCATAAATCTCGTATCTCCGATTAAACATGATTTTAGGGAAATGATGTGTTAATGTTGGTATACAACAGTATATGCAATATAAGGTATAATACCAACTTTAACGATACAATGTTTAATAACTCAAAAAATATGCAGTTTTTTTAATTTCCTGAAAAATAATGGTTTTGGAGATACGAGGATTCCGCCCGACAGCGACGATATGTATATGTATATGTATATAATATTATATTTTGGATTTTTTATTATTTGTTATACTGAGTTGAATTAATTTTTTTAACAAAAATGCCACAGAATGTGATGCCATATCATGACCATTGGGTGGAGTCTCCATTCCCCGGGCCTCAGTCCCTGCCTCAACAGGATGTCTGCTCCCTGAATCTGGTGCCCAGGGATGTACGGCCTGAGCAATCATCACCAGGTAATTAAGTGCCAGGAGAGATGATGACCCGTCTACAGACGCTGAGCGACCATCCATGATCGCTTCCCAGCCCCTCAGGGAAACCCCTTGGTCTTGAGCCACCACTGCAAAGGTTTCATGTACAGCAGGCCAAAAAGTTTCGCATTGGACGCAGCTGCCATCAGACCTAACAGTCTCAAAACTGTTTGACAGTGAGTGGCTGGTCTAGCTGTGAGGATCAAACCGATACGAGCAGGAGACAGACGTGCCTGCATTGCCGTCAAATCCCGCACCACGCCTGAAAAAGTGGTCCTCTGTAATGGAGAAAGCACATTTTTCTTTAAGTTCAGCCTTAACACCCCTTACTTTCATGTGGGCGAGGACGACATCTCTATGCCGAACCGTCATCTACTCCACACTGAGTCAAAAATACGGTGTAACAAGACAAGGCCGAAAGGAAGAACCCAATACTGGTACGCTTTGACCCTGAAAGCAACCTGAGGAACTTGAGGAGTTAAGGAGGAGAGAATGTGGAAGTATGCATCCTAAACATCTATTGTGACAAACCAGTCCTCGGATCTGATTGTGTCAGGATTCGCCTCAGCGTGCAGATCTAGAATTGGACGCAACCCCCCATCCTTCTTAGGAACGATAAAATTACGGACTCTCTGTTGGGGGGAGGAACACACTCTATGGCCTCCTTCCCGAGCAAAGCTTTTACCTTCTGTTCCATAACCAGAGCCTGTACAGGGCGTGTGGATAGAACCCCCCCTGTGTGCAGGACCCATTGAGATATATTTGGCAGTAGTTTCCATGCTGCCAAACAAATCTAATAAAGTAACCAGTTTTTCGAGACTGGTCTCTGGTGTTACTCGAGCTACCAATTCGGTGCCCTTAAGTGGTGAACCGGCAGGGAACAGCCGAACTGATGCTAGAAGACGATTGCTGATTGCTATGTTTGATGTTCCAGCCGCGACATCGCAGAAAAATAGAAACCGTTTCTAAAATAGAATCGTCGCTGTCGCGGCTGGTAAGGACAAAAACTCTGATTAACATGGAAAAGATCCCTTTTATCGCGGGTCGCGGCGTAATTATTCAAACACAACCTACAACTTCCTTGTCTAATGTGACATTTATTTGAACATCTTCTGGTCAGGTATGACAAATATTTAACTTTATGCCAGAAGCAAATTACTTAAATGATGAGTAATTGATTTGATTTCTGCACTCCTTGAGCATGCAGCGACTCAACCGCGTAACCTACTTGTTGCACGTTAATGTTTTTTCTTTGCTCATGTTTGTAACTGCTCGCACACCTGTTTATGTTTTCCTTTGATTTGTCGTCTCATTCGTTTCTTTGCTAGATTTTCTCATGTCTGCTCATGCTAGTTAACGTTAGTCCGCTCCCTGTAGGCTATAATGTTGTTTTTTTGTTGTTGTTTTTTCACAAATGTATGACTTTTGGAAGTGCAACTTGATTACCATATGCAGTTTTAATAAAGTTGAATTAGCTAACCTTCTATGTCATTTTTACTCTTCAAAGTGTAGGCTACACTTGCAGGTTTTGATTATAATGAATTTACTGTTAGGCCCAATAATAAGGATAAACAATATTTAAAAAGTATTTAATTATCTAACATATGACTAATTCAAAATTAACCACAAAACATAACATGCTAAATGGGGGATATCTATACTGCCCTACAAAGGCAAAACGCCGTAACATCATGTTTGGTCAAAAATGAGTTAGTGTCATTTTTGTGGTATTTGAGACCTCCTTTATCATGTGAATAAATATCGTGAGTCAATTTGATTGTTTTAACGAGAAAATAAAGGGCCATGACAACCGTAACTTCCAAAACCATACGAGAAACCACAGCAGAACGCCGTAACAGTTGTTACAGCTCTTTGCCTTTGTTCCAGCACGCTGAAGTTGAGTTAAGGTGTTCTGACTTTGTTTAGCCTGGCATCAAGAGAGATGTTACGGTCCCGCTGTGATGTTACTGTACTCTGGCTTCGTCATACTGTCAAAGTTTGCCGCTCTTTAATTGTCACCAAACCACGTAACATGCACACAATATATCTTTGGCCAGAAAAACTGCTCCAATTATGCAGTCAGAAACAAAGCAAGGTGAACAAGCCATACTTAGATGGTATGCAAGCTAGGTTGTCATAAATGTTGTTATTTTCGTTCAGGGCGATGGTTCAGATCTATCAATGTCAGTGACAGCCCGGAGCTAAATGTAATCTGTGTCACGTAAATTGGCGCTAACGTTGACACTCGCCTCACATCAGACGCCGAAAACCAATTATTAAATACACAGGCATCCTACCTTTCCATGCAATCCGATATAATCCATGGAAGATGCATAATCCATAATCCATAGCAATGCACGTCATCTGCTGTATCGGACCACAACAATCCATACGTGTTTGAGCCATATTTCCTTCTTGCAGGTGTTCATGTCAGATCTTACACAAATCCATATAGCACTAAGCTAGTTATCGCTAACGTCCGTACAAAGTAGGCTAACCTAAATGGTAAAAGTCATTCCAACTTTTTTTCGGTTGACTCTGTCTATATTATCTCAGAATTAAAAAGCAGTAATCCAAGTCGAGTTCGTTGACTGTGCATCTTGAGCAGTTTGGTGGCCCTTAACCCTTTAAATGTCACCGTCATTTTAATTCAACCTCTAATAAACGCATAAAAAGAGCATATATGTGCGTTATAGCTGGCAGCCGCATCACAAATCGAGAATCCATAATATTTTTGTTTAGATATTTTTTAAAAATCTGACTTTTTTTTTTTTTTTTTAGATAATTTAATTGGTGTTATTTTTTGAACTCTTGGTATGAAAACAAACTGAGCTTTCTACCAATCTTTCATGATTTTTCATGTTTATTGCTATTTCAAAATAAAGTCCTAAAAACGCCTAATGAATATGAAATATTCTTGTTGCAAATTGATAAATTACTGCTCCTCTGTAATTTGTTTAAAAAACATTTCTATTCAATTATAATTAAATTATCTTTTTTGTGGAAATATTTATTGCATTTATTCATACTGTACTACAAAGTAACTTATCTGTTTACGTTTTACTTATCTGTTTATCTGTAACTGTCATACTGTTTAACTTTGTTAGTGTTGCCGCACTATCCTGATCATTATAGCACTAAATAGGAACAACCAAAGGTCTTCTATATAATTTAAAACACATACCATGATGACTAGACCTTGGTTAGTTGTTCTTATAATGGATGTAAGTATGGGGGACAGCAAGCAAATATTGATTATATGTCAGTTACTGCCTTTTGCCTTTGCACGACTCCTTATTTTTGGCATATGATACAAAGGCAGAGTACAGTAACAGCCAAACAAGGGTCAAAGGTCAAGTTTGAGCTCAAGATTTTTTGCATACAAACATTTCTTCATTATAGCATCTAGTTGTCAAATTTTGGGAGTCCTACCTATAATACTTTTGTCTGGACAAAACAGAAACTTTCAAGTCATTTTTCTCAGTTTCACACTCTAGCGAGTTAAGGTCTTTTGCCTTTGCAGGGCAGTATATCTAGCACTGAAAAAAAAATTTGTCAGAACGTCATCTCTCATTTGCTGAATGTCGCGCAGCAACGTTGCTACAGCCCTGTCGCATCTTACAATTCTACGTTGTTACAATGTTGGCACGTAGGGCACGTAGACAGCGACATTGCCATAGCAGAAATGCAACGTGCTACAGACGTTGCCAAAACGTAAATGTGTTTGCTGGGTATTAACAATTTAATTATTTAAATATTGTCCTTTGAATTACTTTCAAACTACAAAATTTGATTAATTTAACAATACAGCAATCAATTTGTTTGTACCTTCGAATAATTATAGTCTAATTGCACAAATCTCTTTAATCTTGTGGAATTAAAACAATTTTAAAGTAAGGTAAAGTCGCATGCTTACTGTAACGATCACCAGCTGGAGTGCCCTCGAGACCAACTCACTGCCCGGACTCATCAGCACTCATCATCTCATTCACCTGTGTCTTATCACCTTGTTTCACTCACACCATAAATACCTGGTTTTCACATTCACTCATTGCAAAGTCTTGTTGTACTGTTAGTTTGCATTTCTGAGCGGTTTTCCCGTGTTTGTTTTCTGTTTTTGACCCTGGACTGTTTACCGTTTCTGACTCTGTTCTGCCTGCCCCTATCTGGATTGTTTATTGGATTCTGTTTATTGCTGCCTGCCTTGACCACTGCCTGTTTACTGGATTACGAGTTTGGATTACCCTTATTTAATAAAGCTGTGTTTGGATCAATCTTCGTGTCTCGGAGCATTCATAACACTTACGGATTACATTCACATTGAGTTTACTACTCAGAACATCATAATGCACAGATGTTGTGAGCTGATATGCCAAGAGTGAGAGGTGAACTATTATGAACTCAAAATTAAAACATATGATTTGCTGCTTAACCTTTATAAATCACATAGTGGAATGACAATGATGCATTGGAAATTAAAAACACCCCACATATACAAACACAGTATGGTGGAAGCTCATAAAAATAAATTTCTTCAAGTAATCCTCTTGTTCCTCATGGGCAGTGAAGTGCATTATAAAAAGGGAAGTTGGCATCATGGAGATAGGAGCCTGCAGCACACAGATCAGACACACTTGAGATTAACTCAAAACATGGTAAAAAAAAAACATCAAAAAATATGATTTGAAATACAACAAGTCTAGGCCCTCAGGTCTGCAGTAATTTTAAGCCTTTGGATTGCCTCTCTCTTAAGACTTCATGAAATGTAACTGTATCATCATAAACTAAACAAAAGAGAGAAACGTGTCATTTTATTACACTCGCATCATTGACCGCAGTAGGAAATGTCTTTTACACATTTTACATTTATGTTCTTAGCACAATGTAGCAAAAGTGTAATTTCTCACTGCTTGAACTGTAATTGTGAATTGTGAGAGAAGCTGTGTGTGAGTGCTGTATGTTTCCAGCAGTAATTTTACAGTTGTTTTTATCCACTTCTTGTGCACATGCTACTAGAACAAGCTGAAACCCCATTCACCTTTGATGAAGGATAAAAAAAATTAATAAAGTATTTACTATAGTCAAAATACACAGCTACATTTTAATGGCATGCAGCCAATAGATAAGCAGGCTGTAGTTTTGTGGATCTATAGCTTTAGGTAACTGTTGAATCTGAGGTGAATGGACTTTATACATCCACTTTATGACCTTGGGACAAGTTGGCTAAAGGGCTAAAGAAGTGAAATTAGTTTTGAGATAAAGTCTATCAGCAATTTAGCTACATTCTGGACTTTTTTCTTTCACAGACTAGATATGTAGAGTACTTAAAGCGACCAATGAGGTTCAGTCTTGTAGTGTGCACTTGGCTTAATAGTGTTTTTTGTCACATTCCTTTTTCATCAGAAATGTGTTTGTGCATGGAGCCCAAGTATGTCAATTATGTCTATGTTTTATAAAGTCAAAGAATTTATTACTTCAATGCTGAATATTCTTCTTCTCTACAATGAACCTTAATGGACAGATTGGCTATTAAAAGATGAATTGTTTGTGTATAAATCAGTTTGATGTTCATATTTCCACATGCAGGCTGTGCACAATGAACGTGTGTGGGACTGTATATCCCAGTGTCTCTCAAATGATGGATTGGAACCCAAAATTTGGTTTCAGGTCTGTGCTGATGAAAACAATGATAAATTAAAATATTACAATTTAACTAACCACATAATAATGCAATTAATTTATAAAATAGTATTATTATTATTATTATTATTTCATTACTTATTACATTTTATACTACAGGGCCGTTGAATGCTTGAATCTGATTGGTTGACGAACGTTCTAAGGTGTGCATTATTTTCAGGGAAACGCACGGCTAAAGTAGTTCCAGGCAGGTCTCGACCGCATTACAGTTCCATATCACTTCGCGTAGTCAACTGTAATAACGGAAAATAGGATACAATTCATAACAAGAAAAAGCATTTCGCCCCATGCGCTTGATCTGCAATTTTCAATGTCTAGCTTCACAATCAATAGAAACATGCAGTTTAATTTGAATAAATAAACTATAAAGTCCTATCTATAATCAATAGAAAATTAAACTGAATATAGGCTAAATAAATGGATAGTCCTGCAGCACGGATTTTTATTGCAGATAATAACAAATAAATAATTATTGATAGGCCTACTTGTTAAAAGGGCTTTGGGTTTCATTTATTTGGCTAGTCTACTGTCATCTGTCAATAATAGAAAAAAAAAAAGAATTAACGAATTAATTAAAACGATTGAATTAATTAATAAATAATAATATTGACGCACATGCTTTTCTGTCTCATTTATGCAACATCTCTCTCTAATAACTGCATTAATAACTGCATAAAGCCGGGAACACACTTTAAGGCCGGTTATGAATGTAATTTGATACTTATGAATGATCATGCCCGCGCGTGTTCAGCGCGTTACAGTCTGTGTTCAAAGTCGGTGTTTAAAATCTGCTGCAGTCGATGAAAACAGTCAGAGAATGTGTCAGCTAGTCGTGTGTCCCCAGCATTACTCTGCTATCAGCGGCTCAAACCTCCGTTACTAACTCTGAAATGACGTTTTGGAATTAGCAACGGAGGCATGCATGGGATTAGATGCGTAAGAAATTAGTCCTACATACAAGAGCGTTTTAATGACAAAAACTTTACAAACGTCTTGAAATACATAATCTGAACAATGTTTCGAGGTGTGGTAACTGTAGTATAAGCGGAATAATTGACTTCAGGCCGTTGAATTATTAGAAAAATAATGCACACCCGAGGTGTAACGGCCACTCCGCTTCGCGTCGTGACCGCATTACCACCTCGGGTGTGCATTATTTTTCTAATAATTCAACGGCCTGTCGTCAATTATTCCTTACATATGTGCTGACCACAAATGTGACCCTGGACCACAAAATCAGTCTTATGTGTATTTTTTTTTTAAATTGAGATTTCTACATCATCTGAAAGCTGAATACATAATCTTTCCATTGATATTAGGTTTGTTAGGATATGACAATATTTGGCCAAGATACAACTATTTGAAAATCTGGAAACTGAGGGTGCAGAAAAATCGAAATATTGAGAAAATCGCCTTTAAAGTTGTGTCACGTTACACGTTCAGGAATTAGGACCCAAAAGCAATTCAAGATCAACAGTTCTTTAATGGAAATTAGGCAGGCTGCGTAGCTGTCAAACAGAATGTCTCTTGTTGTAGAAAATAGGATGAACTCAAAGTCTCTTAATAAATCAACTGAGGAACAGTCCCGCAAAGGTACTCAGCATTCAACTCAGCACTCAGCAGCATCAAATCAAACTGGGCTCGGGGTCCGTCTCTCGTCATCAGATGCAGAGTAGCTGGGCAGAGAAAAGCTTCAGCATTAAACAGTCCAGACAGCGCGTAGCTTCCAGAAACACGTGTACCAATACCGGACTTGGACAAGACAGGACAAGACAAGATTCTAGCAGGTAAGCTCCGTGACGTAAGAAACATTGACAATAATCTGGCAGAGGAAAATGGGAAAAGGGGTACTAGAAGTAGGAACGCTAATTAGAAGAAAGTGGAAGCAGGTGAGGAGATAGATTGAGTAAAGAGAAGAATGATGGAAAACAGCTGGCGTAGAATGAGCGTAATAGTAAGTGGGTGTGTCCGGGCGAGGTGTGTGTGAATGAAGAGCGAGCGTGTGTGTGTGTGGGTGTGTCAGAGAGAGATGAATGAATCAAAGAAACAAAAGCCACAAGGGGGAGACAGAGACAGGAGAGAATACCGGGATCATGACAGTACTCCCTCCTCAACGAGCGCCTCCTGGCGCTCCCGAGGATTGAGACTGGCGAGCGCGGTAGAAGTCCTCAATCAGCGAGCGGTCCAAGACGTTCCGGGAGGGGATCCAGCTCCTCTCCTCAGGCCCGTATCCCTCCCAGTCGACGAGGTACTGGTGGCCACGACCCCGTGGTCGGACATCAAGTAATTTACGTACGCGATAGACAGGACCTCCATCAACATGAATAGGAGGGGAAACCTGGCGAGGGGGGGCGCGGACGACGGGCTTGATGCACGAAACATGAAACACTGGATGGATGCGCCGGAGGTTGGGGGGCAATCTAAGCTTAACCGCGACAGGACTGATGATCTTGGAGATAGAATATGGCCCAATGAATTTAGGGGCCAACTTGCGGGAAGGAGATCGTAACGGAAGGTTAAGAGTGGAGAGCCATACCTTTTGTCCGCAGGTGTATCTAGGGCTCTTAGTACGACGACGATTAGCAGCACGACGAGTGCGAGAACGAGTATGACATAGTGCAGACCTCACCCTTCTCCAGGTCTTCTTACAACGCTGAATAAACGCCTCGACGGACGGGACATTGGTTTCGGTTTCTTGGGAAGGAAATAGAGGCGGTTGGTATCCAAGACAGCTGTGGAAGGGAGACAAGCCAGTGGCGGAGGACGGAGAAGAATTGTAAGCATACTCTGCCCATGGGAGTTGGTCTGCCCATGAGGAGGGGTTACGGAACGCGAGACTGCGGAGAATACGACCAATAACCTGATTAGCGCGCTCGGCCTGACCGTTAGTCTGCGGGTGAAAACCAGAGGACAGACTGGGTGAGGCACCGATCTGACGGCAAAATTCCTTCCAGAACAATGACGCAAATTGAGGTCCACGATCGGACACGACATCCGAGGGGAGTCCGTGAATTTTGAAAACATGATTCACGACAACTTGAGCGGTCTCTTTAGCGGACGGAAGCTTGGGAAGTGGAATGAAGTGAGCTGCTTTTGAAAAGCGGTCTATGACAGTGAGAATTACAGTGTTGTCTCTGGACACCGGCAGTCCAGTAATGAAATCTAACGCGATGTGCGACCACGGGCGAGAAGGAATGGGTAAGGGTCTAAGCAGACCAGCAGGTGGCGAATTACTAGGCTTGGTCTGAGCACAAATAGAACAGGCGGCCACAAATCGACGAATATCGCGCTCGCGGGTAGGCCACCAGAATTTCTGACGGATTACTGCAATGGTACCCCTGACTCCAGGATGGGCAAACAGCTTGGAGGAGTGACCCCATTGCATGACGGCTAAACGAGTGGAGACAGGAACAAAGAGTAGGTCTCGTGGGCATTGGCGAGGAATGATAACCCGAGAAAGAGCTCGTTTAACCATACGTTCGATTCCCCAGATGGAGGAGCCAACGATACAACCCTGTGGGAGGATCTCTTCCCTAACAGGGGTTCCCTCGGGGGAATCGAATTGGCGTGAGAGGGCGTCGGGCTTAACGTTCTTAGAGCCAGGGCGATACGAAATGGAAAAATCAAAACGATCGAAGAATAGGGACCAACGTGCCTGACGAGCATTAAGTCGTTTAGCAGATCGAATGTACTCGAGGTTTTTATGATCGGTCCAGACAATGAATGGGACAGGGGAACCCTCGAGCCAATGACGCCATTCCCCCAAGGCCAATCGGATGGCTAGAAGCTCACGATTACCAACGTCATAGTTTCGCTCGGACGGAGAGAGACGGTGAGAATAGAATGCGCACGGGTGAATCTTATCATCAGTGGATGAACGTTGTGAAAGAATGGCTCCAACGCCCACCTCTGATGCATCAACCTCCACGATAAATTGCTTGGAGGGATCGGGGGTCGCAAGAATGGGTGCTGACGTAAACAAGGATTTTAAACGATCAAAAGCGGACTGGGCTGAGTGCGTCCATTCAAAACATGACTTGACCGACGTGAGTGCGGTAAGGGGGGCGGCGACCTGGCTAAAGTTGCGGATAAATCTTCGATAAAAATTTGCAAAACCCAGGAAACGCTGTAGGGCGACTCGTGAGTCGGGAACCGGCCAATCAGTGACAGCACGAACCTTGGCAAGGTCCATGCTGACCCCGTCAGCAGAAATGACCGATCCTAAAAACGTGACAGACTGGGCATGAAAGGTACACTTCTCGGCCTTTACAAAAAGACGATTCTCCAACAACCGTTGGAGTACACGGCGTACGTGCTGTACGTGAACCTGGAGAGATGGGGAGAAGATTAATATGTCATCAATATAGACAAAAACAAAGATGTTTAACATATCTCTTAAAACGTCGTTGACCAGGGCTTGAAAAACTGAGGGAGCGTTGACGAGGCCGAACGGAAGAACCTTATATTCAAAGTGTCCGAGGGGGGTATTAAACGCGGTCTTCCACTCATCCCCCTCTCTTATACGCACCAAATGATACGCGTTACGCAGATCTAGTTTCGTGAAAACCTTTGCGCCCTGAAGGATCTCGAACGCCGATGACACAAGGGGAAGAGGGTAGCGGTTTTTGACCGTTATGTCATTGAGCCCACGATAATCTATACAAGGGCGCAAAGAGCCGTCTTTCTTTTTCACGAAAAAGAAACCTGCGCCAGCGGGGGAGGAGGACGGAACAATAGTTCCCGCGGCAAGAGACTCGGAGAGGTACTTCTCCAGGGGTTCGCGCTCAGGTGCGGACAACGAAAATAGTCTGCCCCGCGGCGGGGTCGTGCCAGGGAGGAGATCAATACAACAGTCATACGGGCGATGGGGAGGGAGAGAAGCGGCCCGTGAACGACTAAAGACCGCCCGCAGATCCAGGTACTCCTCCGGGACTCCAGACAAATCCCCCGGATCCTCCTGAAACACAGAAACAGAAGAGACAGGAGGAACAGCAGACACTAAACACTTCACATGACAAGATAACTTCCACGAGAGAATGGACCCCTTGCCCCAGTCAATATGTGGATTGTGTTCCACGAGCCAAGGATGGCCCAAAACAACAGGAGTGTAGGGCGAATGAAAAATAAAAAAGGTAATTGTCTCTCTGTGATTTCCAGAAATCGTGAGACTCACCGGAATGGTAGCGCGGCTGACTCTTTCCAGCTCGCTTCCGTCGAGGGCAAAAACAGGCGTACAGTCATTCAAATTAACTAAAGGAATGCCCTGTTCAATGGCCCAGGTCTCATCCAAAAAACTTGCCTCCGCTCCCGAGTCGATTAGGGCTCGACAGGTAACCGAGGATCCCGACCATTGGAGAGTGGCAGGGAAGGTAGTGCGTGAACTTGGCGGAGGGACAAAAGCAGTAGTGCTCGCCAGAAGCCCTCTCCTTACTGACGAGCGTTGGCTTTTAACTTGCATGATGCTGCGAAATGACCGGCAGATCCGCAGTAAAGGCAGAGTCTGTTAATGATGCGACGCTCTCGTTCAGCCGTAGTGATGCGAATTCCTCCCAATTGCATGGGTTCGGGAGCCGAGCTGACAGAAGGAGTGATAGAAGAGACAGAGGGTGAGGCGAGCAGAGTCCTCTCCATGCCGCGTGCTCGACGCCGAAGCTCGAAACGTTTATCTATGCGGATGGCTTGGTCAATGAGAGAGTCAAGATGGGTCGGCATCTCACGGGAGAGGATCTCGTCCTTGATGTCTGTGTTAAGCCCCTCAATGAATCGAGCAACGAGCGCTGGCTCATTCCATCCGCAGGTAGTGGCGAGCGTACGAAACTCTATGGAAAAATCTGGAACTGACCGTTTGCCTTGACGGAGGGATGAGAGCAGGCGGGAGGCTTCAACGCCATGTGAAGAACGATCAAACACTCGAGTCATCTCCTCCTTGAATGTCGAGTAACAACTGGTGCAATCCGAGTCGGCGTTCCAGACCGCCGTTCCCCATTCACGAGCCCTCCCGGTGAGAAGAGAAACAACGTAGGCGATCCGGGTACGGTCCAGCGAATAGGTAAGCGGCTGTAGAGTGAAAACCACCTCACATTGAGTAAGGAATGAACGGCATTCTGAAGGGTCGCCGGAGTAGCAGGGCGGATTGTTTATTCTGGGTTCTTGGGTTCCAGAGAAGCGAGGGTGAGGCTCCGAGCGAAGATCGTGGACCCGCTCCGAGAGATCCGACAGCTGACTCGCCAAGGATTCGACTGCTCGACGAGTAGTGGACAGCTCGTCCTGTTGGCGGCCCAGCATGGCTCCCTGGAATTCCACCGCTGACTGGAAGGAATGATCAGTTGCTGGGTCCATAGCTGGCCAGATTATTCTGTCACGTTACACGTTCAGGAATTAGGACCCAAAAGCAATTCAAGATCAACAGTTCTTTAATGGAAATTAGGCAGGCTGCGTAGCTGTCAAACAGAATGTCTCTTGTTGTAGAAAATAGGATGAACTCAAAGTCTCTTAATAAATCAACTGAGGAACAGTCCCGCAAAGGTACTCAGCATTCAACTCAGCACTCAGCAGCATCAAATCAAACTGGGCTCGGGGTCCGTCTCTCGTCATCAGATGCAGAGTAGCTGGGCAGAGAAAAGCTTCAGCATTAAACAGTCCAGACAGCGCGTAGCTTCCAGAAACACGTGTACCAATACCGGACTTGGACAAGACAGGACAAGACAAGATTCTAGCAGGTAAGCTCCGTGACGTAAGAAACATTGACAATAATCTGGCAGAGGAAAATGGGAAAAGGGGTACTAGAAGTAGGAACGCTAATTAGAAGAAAGTGGAAGCAGGTGAGGAGATAGATTGAGTAAAGAGAAGAATGATGGAAAACAGCTGGCGTAGAATGAGCGTAATAGTAAGTGGGTGTGTCCGGGCGAGGTGTGTGTGAATGAAGAGCGAGCGTGTGTGTGTGTGGGTGTGTCAGAGAGAGATGAATGAATCAAAGAAACAAAAGCCACAAGGGGGAGACAGAGACAGGAGAGAATACCGGGATCATGACAAGTTGTCCATTTCTATAGGCGATAGTGCTGCATCCACTCACAAAAATATTTTTTTTATATATTTAAGGTGGGAAATTTACTAAATATCTTCATGGATCATGATCTTTACTTAATATCCTGATGATTTTTGGCATAAAAGAAAAATCGAAAATTTTTACCCATACAATGTTTTGTTGGCTATTGCCACAAATATACCCGTGCTACTTAAGACTGGTTTTGTGATCCAGGGTCACAAATGTTCACTGAATTCGATTTTTTCCTCTTCATGATTCTTTACTGAACAGAGTTCTTTACTGACCACCAAACTTTTGCATGATAATGTATATACATTTAATTTTTTAAAGAAATTAAAAGAAATTAATACATTCCAATGTATTCAATTCCAATGTATTCATTAGATTTTTTGTTTACTTTTCATTCTTGTTTTACAATGAACAATTTTGGTATTGTTTTGGGTCACCACACAATGTCCACTGTAAAAATCTGTGGGTCCTGAAGCAAAATCAGTTGAGGACCACTGGTATGATTAGGGATTATTGAAAGTGTCTGTGAGTGACAAGTGCACACACATAAGTAGTGAGCTGATCCTCTGCTGTGTTTGAGATGCCTCTCTTGATTTCATCTTTTGGGGGAGAAAAAGCAAACAAGCCCCTCTCTGTCTAATCAAAGTTTGGAGCTCTGATTCACAGATGTTCATTACTGCAGACATTTATACACTCACATATAAATGTGTTTATTAATTAAAATACTTCTGTGTGTGGAGTGTTTGATACTAAATGATTAAAAAGCGTGAGCATATGGTTCAGCAATTAAGATATGTGGTCTCTCTCTCTTTCTCGCCGCTGCCCAACTATCAGGTGTAAGTGGGTGTGATTTGAAAGCCAGGTGTCCACTGGTACGGTCCAAAACATTACATTTCAAAGCGTATGCATGTTCTCGTGCTATTTTACAGTTTGGTGATGAGAGGTAGGCTCTTGATTTTTCTGATTTAATTTGCAGAACACCTGGACATTTTTACTTTGTAATGCATGTATATGTAATGCATGTGTGAATAGTATCAAAATAAGAAACATTTTAGACACATACACATAAGAATGAGAAAGCCGGTCAAAGGCCATTATGTGTATTTGTATTCAAGTGCATAATGGGTTTTGGACTGCATGATTGAATATGTTCCTATAGCAGGGCAGTCTTTAACATTAACCAGGCGCAGTCAATTAGAATGAAATTGAGGATTTTCCATAAATTCCTAGATTTCAGAACGTCAGTTTGAATATTGGTTTGCAAATGTATAGAATTATTTACATACACGTATTTGATTGGATAAGAAGTGATCAAATATGTCCATTTAAGGGAGTTAGTTTTGCTAAATGTGAACCATGTACAGAATAAGCATGGTCATCTGGGTTTTGAATTTCATCAAAATCAATCAAATAGACTTATTAAAATAATTAATTTGATGAATTTGGCCCCTAATTGAGTAAGGTTGTTATTTGCATTGAAAAGGAGTTTTAATTACAAGCCTGCATCAAATTTAAAGCCAAGCTTTATATGCTTTGACAACAGGCTGATGAGTTTCTGTAAACTCGCTTTAATTTCATGTCACACTATGCAAATAGATGCCGGTGAATCAATAGACATTGGATTGAGATAGCAGGACAAAGGATAAAAGCCCTTTTAGCTACATAGATAAGGAGAATAATTCTGTATTTTTATTTGTTTATTCAAACCAGACATCATGGCACCATTGTATCGCCCCAGCGGCAACTTCATAGTGTTTATTAATTTATTAGGTGATTATGGGCTGTTTGACATTTCTTTTTATCTAGATGTCATTTACATCTTCATACTATGAAATTGAGCCATAGTGTGATAAGATAAAGCAGTCCAGGTAGTAAACATTTTAATTAAAGCACAGTTTACTGGTCGTAAGTAGCAGCAAATGCAGAACTGTTTGTTTCCCAGTTCTTTTTATAGTTTTAGGTATCTGAGTTTTTGGTTACAATCAGTGTGAGTGCATTTGCCTTAATGTTTCCTGGATAAAATAGTCCTGAAGATCTTATGATATATTTAAAGAATGCAATAGATTGAATACAAATGAGCTTAGTTTGTTTAGCCTGGAGGTGGTTCTCCTTGTGATGTCTTTCACCTTTCCAAACACCAAGGTAGACTGTTTACTCTCATAATTTCTTTTGTTTAGCTATCGACCAAATTGATTCACAACACACATATACTGTATTCAGTCAAATGTCCATGTTATAATTATAATCCTATAGGAGAATGGGAGTCCTCTCTTTTCCTCAACAACTTTCTATTTCTCCCTCTCGCCCCTTTTCCGTTAAAATGGTGCTGGATCCAATTTGAAAAAAAAGAGAGAAAAAAGAAAAGTCTAATTAAAAACTAATTTAATTCAGCATCTTTATGCAAACACAAGCAATGGTCAGAAGTTATACAATTTATAACAATAAATGTATAGCATAAATAATTGATCTCTTAATTAATTTTACTTTCTCACAGTGTCCATGTGTGACAGAGCTTGTGCACTCTCAGATAAAAGGCTTACTTTTTTCCTTTATTATTTTCCTGAATATGTAGAATTTGGAATAGAATGCTTTTCATTGTAGTATTTTTTTTTTTTTTTTTTTTTTCATATTTTAATAAATGAAAATTAGGGATATACAGGATAGGAGATATGTGGCACATTGATTTGCCTCATTATATGTCCTTTCATTAACACACTCTCATGTGACCTGTGTTACATTATGCATGCTTTCTTTCAGAGGTTGACAGTTTTAATTTGGATAAACCAAGTTTTCTTTACAATCTCAAAGGCATGAATGTATTATTCTAGTCAGAGTGTTTTTAAATGGTATGTAATTACTGACCCCATGGAACTGAATTAATTAGGCAGTGTTATGTTTAGCTGGCATAATGAGTCGTCGTCGATATAAACAGTGACTTTCTGAGCCAGTGTTCACATTGAGTTCAATAAATCATAAAAAGATTTAATTAGAAATAGAATGATTCTGCTTTGGACAGTCATATATAGTACTGGTGTTTTGCCTTGCTTAAGGCTTGATAGTTGATGTCAAGGAGGTCAATAATTCCTGGAGAATGCTATGTGTTATCATTCCAATTCATCTCAATGGCAGTTACAGATTAAATATAACCCTTGGATGATGTATGCCAAAGAGATGATATGAAAAAAAGCAATATAGTAATAAAGTTGTTTGCTATAAGATTAGCAACTCTTTCCTTCTCGCTCACAGGCCTTTAATTTGTCCACCGTGTGGTTTATAAAGTGAATTAAGCTGAACAGCAAACTTGAGCCAAGTCCAATTTCAGACTTTCAAAAGTTGTGTTCCTCAATACATTTATTATTTTTAATGTGCTTAGATGGCTGCCTATTTAAAATATGGCCACACTGACTGATGTTTGGAAAGTAATTGGAAATAGAAACCTGTCCGTCAGCGTTCACAGGGAGAGAGCTCATAGCAGACAGCTGTGAGAGGGAGATAAGAGACCGTATAGCATTTAAAAAGAAACAGTAATGTACTCACTTCAACATCATTTTAAAATGTGATAAAAATAGTAAAGCAATATATCTCTCAAAACACTGCTGATTACAAGTGTGTATTATTTAGCTTCTATATTTTTGATTGCAGAAGAATAAAAGTGGCTAAACAAACCATGAAGTACACTACAACCAAATTCTAATACCCAAGGTAGGATAACCTTTAACATGTCTTGAACAGTTATTTGAATAATTTCTGGTTATGCAAAATTCAAAGGATGGTCATGGAGACAAAATATGTAACGCTTTCTTGGCTCAGAAACACACTCCCATATTTGTGACCTGTGATTACTGTATTACTGTTCCTTTCAATGTTCTTAAATTCAAATGAAGTACTATACTTAATTTGACTTAATACTTTTAGGTTTATTATAATATTCTGGAGAAAAAACATCCCAGTAGTGCTCAATGCAAATGAAGATACAGTAGCCTATGTGACTACGGTGCTGGTGTGTTTCTTTTATTTTAATAGCATGAACTAATTAAAGGGAAAAAAACAAAGGACATTTGGAAGGAGAAAAGCTAATTGCAAAGGCCTATTAAAATATGTTAATATACTATTTAAAAAAAATATTTTTAATAACAACTGAAGGTTGTTCAAAAACATACAAAGTATCAAGTGCTGCTGTCCAACAATTTAAACCATTGAGTGAACATTCAAATGATTTTGTCCTGCATTGGTTCCTACGCATAGAAATATGCAAATATGTCTCTAGTCAACAGAACAAGAGTAGTACATCTAAGAAGACAGTAAAAAACACTTAAATCAGAAATCCCATAAACAACCTGAACACAGTCCTGCAACAGTGACTGCATGTGAATATCCTTAGGATGTCCATCGTGTAGGATGGGAAAAGGTGCAAAAGGAGAGTACAAGCAGTAATGTAATGTTCCAGCACTCACTGGGATATCTCTTAAATTGAACTAAATTATGTACCTTCTGTAAATTACTTGAGAGCATCAGGACATGGTTTCAACAAGGACACGTTTATAAGGACATCATTTTCCTTTAAAATTCAGAGCTCAAAATAGAGCTACACTCCAAAGAAACAGCAGTGACCCAATAGCCCTGCTAACATCTGAGTGAGACTGCAGCATCCACCATGCAATTCAGGCTGATGAGCTGCATTAACACATGCACCCTAAGACAACCTGCATATCACACTAACAGTCCTGAATGATTGTTGTACATTTATTTCATTTTAAAAAGCACATCATTTGTAAAAAAAAAAAATAAAAAAAAAATTGACAAAACAAGTGGCTAAAATTTCTGTTCTATGTATTTGACTATTTTGATCATCCTACTCTGTAGGAATTTTAAATGCTTTAGTACAGTGGTTCTCAACTCCAGTCCTCGGGACCCGCTGCTCTGCACATGTTGTATGTCTCTCTTATCTGACACACTCAAATCAGTTCATGGAGTCTCTCCTGACGAGCTGATGATCTGGTACAGGTGTGTTAAATAAGGGAGACATACAAAATGTGCAGAGCAGCGGGTGCCGAGGACTGGAGTTGAGAACCACTGCTTTAGTAATATTGCACTTTTTACTTTTTAGTCATCAATGATCTATTTAAGCAGTCTTATAATGCACTTTTCACAATATGTAAAATAAGTATCTGATGTCCCCAGAGTGTGTATGTGAAGATTTAGCTCAAAATACCCCACATAATTTTTTTTATAGCATGTTAAAATTTTCACTTTTTGAGGATGAGCAAAAACTCGCTGTTCTTGTGTTTCCCTTTAAATGCAAATGAGTTGCTGCTTCAAGAGCTCCTGTGTTAGCAGGTCCAATTACCTCACACAGAGACGCACTGAAAATTTCTAAAACGCTGAGCCATTTATGTTCAAACCGGAGTCGATTTGATGGAGAGACTCAAGAAGAAGTGACAACATGTAGACTGCAACAGGACATTTCAAAATGGTTAGTTGATGAATTTATGTAGCTGATGTGGAGTTCACTTTTCTAATTGATCTATAAATCGCGTTTATGTACATTTTAGGGTTAGTGATGTCATTAACCAGCGAAGAAGCTCATTGTAGTCCCTACCATCCGTTTGTTGTAGTCCTTAAAAAGGACCTTAAAATATCTCCCTTTGCTTTGAATGTCCTGTTGCATTCTACTAGAATGTTATGCATGTTGTCACTTCTTCTTGAGTCTCTCCATCTTTGTCCGACTCCGGTTTGAACATAAAAGGCTAAAAGTTTCTGAAATTTTCAGTTTGTGTCTGTATGAGGTAATCGGAGCTGCTAACACACAAGCTCTTGAAGCTCCGCCCTCTGTGCCGGGAGCAGCAGCTCATTTGCATTTAAAGGGACACACAAAATGATGTGTTTTTGCTCACCCTCAAAAAGGGAACATTTTAACATGCTATAAAAAATTATTTGTGGGGCATTTTGAGTTAAAACTTCACCTATGGTTTGTATTTGTTAAATCTCTGCTGTTTTGTGAGTCTCTCTGTATGTCTGTCTACGTCATCTGATTGGTTCCTGCAGGATGTTTGGAACGCCATTTGATTGGTTCCTGCACGGTGATTGATGCTCTATCCTGATTGGTGCAGAGTGTTTTAAAAGACACGTCATCATTTCCTCTAGAGGCAGAGTGGGTTTTGTGTTTGAGCAGAGAGTTTTTGTGATTATAATGGGCTGAGTTTGTGAGTGTTAAGAGCATTTTGAGTTTGTGTGTGTTAAGAGTTTTGAGACTGTGAGCATTGATTGTTTGTTTGATTTGTGAACTGATTGTATCTGAATATCTCCATTGGTATATTTTTTACCCTTTGCCTGTTTACTGACACTGATTTGGACCGCCCTTTTCAGTTTGTTTGCCTGATTGTATATATATTGTAAATATTGGTTTTGGGAAAGTAGGGAGCTTGACGCCACCTTTTTTTTTTTATTGTAAACTGTTTGAACTCTGTTTTTGGTTAGGGAGTTAGGTTTACAGATTGTATTCTCATTTTCTTTTTTTTGGGTTAGGGTTTAGGAAGAGGTTTAAAGACAAGGTTGTTTTTGTTTGTTATTTTGGCTTGGTCAGCTCCTGAACCATAAGTCCCAAATTAAGAAAATAAATAACTTTGTTGTTCTAAAATCCTTGCAAATCTCTGACTCTTTCATGTTGCCCCTTTTCCCCTAGACGGGGGTGTAACAACACACTCTGAGGACATCAGAGACTTATTTTAAATCTTATAAAAAGGGGCATTATACCACCCCTTTAACAGAACAATACTGACCAATATGTAAATCTATTACTGTAACGCTCATTAAGAGCTGGCACGTGCCCGAGGTACTACTGCACTTATAGTATACTGTATGTGCCAGACAACACTATAATATAGCTAGTAATATACAGTTGCTAGATCTAAATGTGGAGGATCACTCATATCCTTATTATATAGTGTCATATCACCCAGGCCTAAAACTTGCTCAATGGTAAAGCACTACTGCATTATAAACACAACAATATGAATTTCTGTAAAGCTGCTTTGAAATTGTGCTTAAACAATTGTGTTCAAATACACTTGACTTAACCGATTTGTTCAAAAACACTGAATAATTTAAAAGAGAAACACCACTATACTGTGTGCTGCACGGTTCTGCTGTGGCATCAAGATCCAGAGAAGCAAACTGGGTTTAAATGCATTGCTCAGTTGTGACCATGAAACCCTCCTGGGATTTGAACAAATAACATGTATTCATTGGGTTACCAGTCCATTCTTTAACTTCTAAGCTATACCACCCCATATTTGAACACTGTTATGACTTTGAGGGTTTTAAACAGCTCAATAAAAATAAATTTTCACAGCAGTGGCAGTCACTGAAGCTGTTCAGTTAACATTTTAGTTTCAGTGCTTTTCATTGCTGTCATCAACTGACCTCAGTGGACTCACCAGTACACAATGTGGTGTCAGTTGTGTTGTGGCTAGACTGAAAAAAGGGAGCTAAACAGAGAAGACGCTGGTGGGATTTCATTAGGATTGTGTTCGACAGAAGAAGCAACAACTACACTGTACATCAGAGACCACTGGGCTGTTATACACGCACATACACATGTTTACACTCGTAAAAAAAAAAGGATATTTGCTGTTTTTGATCTGAATAGAAGGATAAAATAAGTTATTTTCACCCAGTCTATTTCTGGGCCATGGAGGTTTATTGTATGCTTGACAATAGGCATCATTCATAACTATTAGAAATGTTAGAAAACGGTAGGCATTGATTTGCTGTGGTAGCAGACAATTAAATACAATCTGATGGCTACATTATTGCAAGTGACAATGTGACACATGGTCCACCAAATGTATTGTCTTAATTGTGTCTTTTAGAGCAGTGCTTCTCAAACCTGTCCTGGGGACCCCCCACAAGTACACATTTTGTTTGTCTCCCTCATCTAACACACCTGATTCAACTCATCAGCTCTTTAGCAAGACTTAAATTGGATGTGTCTGATAAAGGAGACATCCAAAATGTGCAGTGGTGGGCCAAGAGGTAATATGTAAAATAATAAGTCAATTGTAAGCATCCATTGTGGCATGACCCACCTTTCATAGGACTAATGCCTGTTTCTAATTTTGACTCGCTACAAAGGTACTCCAGTTCTCTTTTTTACCCATCTTTCTGAAATAATATGTTTCCCTATCTGTCACTCACTTGACTTTGTGTCGATGTAGTGACACTAGGGGTCACCCTTGGGAGTCCCAAACATCTGTGATATTTCAGAAAAGGCCAATGAGATTTGGCCAGTGGAATTTGCATGCCACTCCCCCAGACATACAGGTATAATGAGATATGGCTTGCTCCACTCATTCAGATTTGTTCTTTGAAGTGGAGCATCAGCACTGACAGTTCATTCACCTCTGAAAAAGTAAAGCTGTTGGAATCTGTACGGAGTGTTTCAACGGTCTCTCTTGTAACAGTCACAGCCTGTTACAAGGCAGGCTATCTTTTGCTATGTTCATCCTAGCCACTAGGGGTCACTAGTAGCACTCCATGTGTATATTTAAAAGGGGAAGTAGCAGAAGGAGAATTATACCCAGTCAGAGAATGTCTAAAGCCACGTTTCCACCGCAGGAACTTTCCCCAGGAACTAGGAACTTTGGGCCGGTACTCGATGTGTTTACACCGCAGGAACCAGGGTCTAAATTAAGTTCCGGGTAAATATTTCCCCCTCCGATAGTCCCTGCTCATGATGTAGTACTTTTTCAAAGGAACTTTCAGGGGTGGGACTTGTGCGCTGCGCAAGCTGATTGGTTGTGTTCACGCCGCATTTTGGTTGGATGACTCCGCGCAGATAAAAAAATCTATTGCGGTTCGTGTCGTGGCTTCATGCAGTAAGAGTTGTCTGTCTGCAAATATGGAATTTAATTAAAAAAAACTGGTGGATTGGCGACGAGTTTCAGGCTTTATTAAGGGTATTTGTGGAAGAGGAAACTTTCTGCGCGTTCATCCCAGCCATCTCACGGTCAATGTCCGCAATAGCTGATAACATACAAATTTTATATCTAACGTTAGCATTACGAGCTTACTGAACACGCTTTATCAGTGCTCGTCTCTTTTCTGCCACAGCTTTTATTATTAAGTCATTATGTTTACATATTTTATTGTCATCTATTGCAAGGCACTCCAAACCATGTTACAAATTTACTATAACAGGATTGAAATAGCGCTTTGAGGTTAGTAACAAACAACTATTTACAAGACTGTCACTATTTATGATTGATAGACGGGGTTCAGGCTTTTTTTAAGCGTATTTGCGAAAGAGGAAATTTTTGCGCGTTCGTCCCAGGCATCTCACAATAACTGATAACATACGTTGTCTAATTTTATACGCATACGAGTTTTCTGAACACGCTTTAGGGCGTTTTTCCACTGGGTTCGTTTGCTGCGGTCCGAACCCGAGTGCGCTAGTTCCCGGCGCCCCCCGCAGCGTTGGTCTGGTTTCACACTCAATTAGTTGTATCGAACCCAGGTGCGTTTGCAGTGATCTTACGTCATCGCAAACGCACACGGAAAACGCATGGAGAATACAACTCGACTGAGCATAGCTGTAATTTGTCTGTTTTTTTGGTGCTATTATGCACAACATAGTGAGAGACAACTACGTTTATGTTCATTACATGGTGTAATTCAGCACATATCCAGGGGACGCCGTGTTTCTGCTGCTCGCAGAAGATTTTTCACTGATGCGACAGTGATACGCATGCGCGGGATACTATACTTCCTCCTGAACAAGCACGCACCCGAGTCCGTGTTGCTTGCACATTAACGCGAACCGCGCCACGGTTCGGGAGCAACCGAGCTCAGACCACCTCCTCCATGTAGTCTCGGGTTCGGTACTCTAGTGCGCACCCGGGTCCGATGACAGCGTTCACATTAGCGATTTTTCATGCGAACCGTGCCCCGGTCCGCACTAAACTGCCAGTGTGAAAGCGCCCTCAGTATCAGTGCTCGTCTATTTTGTTTTGTTAATTACCTCGTTAGTAAACCAATACATAACTGCAGCACAGTTTGAATCTCCTCCATACTTATTATAAATGTGGTGCTCAAAACTGATTACTCTCTGTCGCAGACTGGGAGGAGCAGTTGCGCGCAGTTTACCTTCCCGGTACTTTAGACCGCGGTGTAAACGCAGAAAGCAACCGGTCTGGGGCAAAAAAAGTTCCTGGGAAAAAAGTTCCTGGGACTAATTGTTCCGGGTAATTTCGGTGCAAACACGGCTTAATAGGAAGAGAAATGACACTCTCTGGTTACTTCCGGTTTCTCGACTGGCTGCAGTAACACGTCTCTGTCCATGAGGGGGCGCTCGCAGGCGAGTGCAGAATGAATGGAGGTCTATGGCGCTATACCCATCAAATTCCACTTTTCTCAGGATATAATTTTTTGTCTAGTAATTTGAATGTTGTATTCGAAAGGAGATGCAAAGAAATTACACATTGCTGGGTGTTAGATTTTTTAGAGTCACTTATTTGCTTTAAAAAGTCTTTTAAAATGTCAATGACGTCATACACATCGTACGACCAGAGATTCTGCTTTACGGCAATCCTTCAGGCACTTTCTTTTCTCTCGAGGCATCGACAACACAGCTGACACAGGTAAATACACGTGCTAGAAGAGTTTTTGTTTTGTTTGTTTCTGGTCCCGCTTCGGATGCCACGATGCCATCAAGCGGTATCTCTGGTCGTAATCAGTCCTTCACTGACCAATCAGCGTTCATTAGCAGAATGCTAGTGTGTTATGGGCAACAACAACTCAACCTGTAAGAAATCGAAAGGACATAAGTACTCGTTCATTCAATTTTCGACCCTATAACCCATGTTGAACTTTCAAAACCTACAATAAAATCTGAGATTTCTCAACGGCAATCGGGTGAAAGAGACAAATTTAGCCGTCTAGCCCCATAGACTCCCATTCAGTTTGCACTCTGCACTAGAGTTCTCAACGGGCCTGAAAATTACAACCCGACCCGACCCGGCCCGTGGCTTTTAAAGCCCGGACCCGATGTAACCCGACACATCAACATGAATTATCTGCCCGAACCCGGCCCGCGGCCCGACGCCGCGTCGGATTTTTTTTTCTCATACACGTATTATCATGACCAGCAGACGCGAATTCAAATCAACCTTTAATGTTCACGCCTTTTAACAATACAAACAACTGAAACAATAAACTTTAAATATATAAATAGGCTGTAGTAGCGACGGTGAATTCACCTGCAGCAAGTTTACTTTCACCAACTCCATCTTCTTCTCCAGGCTAAAGGCGTGCACGCAGCGGCGTCTGCCCCCGCCCCTCTCCATGATGCACGTTGCGTGCAGCAGCCAGACTTTCTTTACGGTGAACAGCAGCGATGATAATAAATGTTTTTTTTTTGTTTTTTTTTTACTGAGCGGAAAAGATTAAGCCCGAGGTCCGACCCGACCCGAGTCATTTGCTTATATTTTCGACCCGAACCCGGCCCGAACCCGCGGGTCCCGTCGGGTTTGTCGGGCCGACCCGACCCGTTGAGAACTCTACTCTGCACTCGCCCGCGATCACCTCCAGTGGAATTCTAATGGAACTGCAACCAAGATCGATACAATGGGGCTAATAGGAAGTGCCAAGGCTCTCCGTAGACGGGCTCTGACCCAGTGTGATTTGCCACATGCTGTTGACCGCTGTCTTTGAAAAATCCTGATTTGGGAAACTGTTTGTTTGCTGCCCAAATGTAAGTGAGGTTATATTATGTTTTTGTTTTTTTTGACAGTATAGTGACGGGGACACTATACTGCCAAAAAGAGCACCGTCCTTCGGATGAGACGTTAAACCGAGGTCCTGACTCTCTGTGGTCATTAAAAATCCCAGGATGTCCTTCGAAAAAGAGTAGGGGTGTAACCCCGGCATCCTGGACAAATTTGCCCCTTGGCCTCTGTCCATCATGGCCTCCTAATCATCCCCATATACTGATTGGCTTCATCACTGTCTCCTCTCCACCAGTAAGCTGGTGTGTGGTGGGCGTTCTGGCGCAATATGGCTGCCGTCGCATCATCCAAGTGGATGCTGCACATTGGTGGTGGTTGAGGAGATTCCCCCATCTATGTAAAGCGCTTTGAGGTCTCAGAAAAAGCGCTATATAAATGTAACGAATTATTATAATTATTACATCGTGGAGAGAAAAAAAAAAAGCTGGATCCATCCCTGTGCCTCAACTTCTCCACAGGCCTCTTCCATCACTTGAAGAAGACTTACTTGGTTGTAAGGGTTGTGATGATGTACTTTCCATCTCCAAGAGAAGAATATGCTGGAAGGAACACAATCCTGAAATGTAGGAGATGCTCAAACCACTCTTGCACCAGTACTGAATGGTGAAATTGGAAACAACAGCACAATTTCGCTCAATTTGCTCCTGATCATCCTGCAGAAGGTGGATTTCATTGCAGGAGAGTTTAAAAAATGTAGGAGCCTTTTTGTGTTGTTCGGCCCCAAGACAGCATTGTGTGCCACAACACCAGTGGATTGTAGCACTTGTTGTCCAGGGACATTGACTGTGGCACAATGTTTATCTTGGGCTGAACTCTCTGTCCAGCTTCTATCAAGGAAAGACCATAATTTATTACATGGTCAATTAGGTTGGTTTTGATTTCATTTGAAACTCATCTGTACTTTCCATTTTTTTTCCACTTTCCCTCTGTCCATGTGTTATTTTATATTCTTCTCTTGCTCTTTCCACTAATACCATTGCCTTCCACTCTACCCATCTCTTCTCACTCTACTTCTCCCTCTTCTCCTCTTCCTACATCCTCAGGTCTTCTTGCTGCTCCTATCCTCAACTCTTCTTACTCCATCTCCTCTTCCTATACTATTTATTCCTTTCCCCTCATCTCTTTCTTCCCTTTCAATATTACTCTTCCTCTATCCTCTCCAAAACCTCTCTTACACCTCTTCCTTTTCCCAGACTTCATTTTTTTGTTGTTTTTCTTTTCCCCTTTTATTGTTTTTGTAATTAAGATAGCTGTGCAAACAGTTAGGATATTTGCATTTCCTGTGTTGTGTGTATTACTAACTCACCAGATATTAATGTGGGGCTAATTGAGGACATTCCAAGTACAACTGAGAATTTAACAAATAACAGAGTTTTGTTTGTCGTGTTTGGAAAATGGCTGTATGAACTACTGTGAAAACATTTGAGAATTTTGTGCAGAGTGTTTTGAGAAAATGCTGCCTGTGATTTGTAATTTGCATGAAATGAAGGAAAATTTACAACCTGTTTAGGACAGTTACAAATTGTTCAGGTTACTGTGTGAACTGTTTTGAGAACAGTGACCAGAGTTTTGAGAAATGTGTCAAATCGATAGAGAAAAACCCTTCATTTCTCATTGCCTACACCATGTTGTCATTTAGAAAGCACTAGCATTCAATATTGTTCATTCAAGTCAGCACAGCTTCAGCTCAGTTAGCACACAATTACCCAGGTGGAAACACTAAGAGTCAAAAAGACATGAAGGAAGAGATCGAGGAGGGATAAGGAGGAGGATGAGGATGAAGGGCAAGGACAAGAAGACAAGCAGTCTCAGATGAAATTCAAGCCACTCTAGTTGCCCATGTCTTTGTCAATGGTATGACTATGAGGGAGGCTGGGCTACGAGTAAGGCCAAATTTGAGTCGCTTTACCGTTGCCTCGAGAACCTTCAGGGAGGTGTGGTGGCAAACAAAATTCTATCACTGAATAAGAGACAAACATTTCCAATAGTCTTTGATGAGGTTTATTTTCTTGCAAGAAAAGGTCAGCAGTGGTACAGTCACACAGAGTGATTATATAGTGTGACAGTGAAGGGAAGGCATCCTTTCTCCTTTATAGTCTTGACTTAGCCTGGTTAAAACCAGACCATTCTCAGTAGTAACTGAGTTATGGTCTGGCAAAGCTCCATTAATAACTCATTTCCAAAGGGGCGTCACCAACGGACGTCGCTCAAATGCCTCTGGGCACAATTGGATAGACCTAAAACCAGTCAGAGCGATCGTCATCGTGTAAAGCCATATGCTGCGTCCCAATTCGCCTAAGTTACACTACGCCATAAAAGTATGTACTCTTTTTGTGAAGAAAAGGTATTTACTTTTGAATGTGTAGCAAAAAAGTAGGCAAGCTTTGGGACATACTACTTCGTCATCTTTATCGGACGGATATGTCGCGTGCATCCTGTCACTTAAACTGCCCTGTCAATCATCTTGTCACAGTTAAAATCCTCTATTAAATCTTACTTCATTTCCTACCGTTTCGGAGAGAAATGTAGTAGCACGTTCATCTGCCAGTGGGTCTTTCATGAAGACTGTCCTCATGTGTTTGCAATTTTACAGTTTTTCTCGATTGTTTACACACATTTTCTGAAAGCATGCCTCATATTCTCAGAACTCTACACACAAATCCAAAAACACACACACAATGGGCAAAACCCCTCCATTCTCCTGCAAAATGAAACTTTACATTCAAAACAATGTTATTTCTTCTCAAAATGGTATTTTGTTTTCAAATGACACACACAAACCATCATATGAATAGACATTTATAAGAACCAGTTGAACACTGATGTGCTCAATGTAAAACACTATGATGAATGGAAAACACTTCTTCTCCATTCATCATAATGACTTAGGCCTTTTTTTTTGTTCAGTGTTACACTTACTACAGACAGTACATACATAAGTGTGCTGTAAAATATTTGAGAATATTGTTTTTATACTCAGAACACAGAAATACATGGTAACAAATATATTTAATTTTTCCCACAAAAACAATGTACACAGTGTACATCCCAACCAACACAAAGTTGTACATACAGTGGTCTACATACATTTATAAAACAACAGAAGAATTTACTGTATACAGTTACAGTAAAAAAAAAAAAAAAAAATCCAATGTTGGCATCCATTGCTCCATTGAAGAGCTGACCTGTTGCCCTCTTATGCTAAAGCTCTGATTGCTAATTGTAAAACTGTGTGACGGGTGTTTGCCCATGTGATGAGTCAGTGTGCATATTTGAATGGCAGTGTGTTCCTTGTGAAAACAAGAGATTTTCTGCATGAAAATTGTGCCAAAAGCAGAGAATTGTGTGTAGTGTTTTGAAAAAAGTGTGTTTTAGAAGTACAATTTGAGTGTAAAGCAGGAATTGTGCTTGTAGTTTAGCAGAATTGGTTCAGGGGGATGGTGAATGAGTTACATGTTGTGGTCATTGTGTCTCAAGTACCAGAAAATGTGTATAAACAATCGAGAAAAACTGTAATATAATAATGCATTTAAAAGTTGAGTGCGCTTCACCAACGGACGTCGCTCATATGCCTCTGGGCACAATTGGATAGACCTAAAACCAATCAGAGCGATCGTCATCGTGTAAAGCCCGCCTCAACGTTTCTGATTGGTGCCGCGATTTCGACGGATTAGAAATGGGCTTGAATGGGCTCTTTGCCAGACTACTTGCAGAGCAAATCTAAATTTGCCAGAAGTTGTCTGGGTTTTCCCAGGCTAGTCTTGACTCCCAGAATGTTATCTTTCTAGGCAAATATGGTATTTCAACCATATGTAGAACATTCTTAGACGTGTTCATCATATTGTCTCTCATAAAAAGTAAAACAGGGAAAAAAAAATGTGTTTTGTTGTGTGTGTGTTGTACTGTGTGTAGTACATTAATATAAATAAAAGTGCCAATGTATCCATTGGTTGTGTATTTTGTGTTCATCATGTAAAAAGGTTTGTGAGGGGGGGAACTACAAGCAAGATAACTTACCAGTTTTGGAAATGTTGTTTTGAATTAATTGCACCAGTGTTTTAGACTATGTTGACTATGTTGTAGTGTGTGTGATTTTGAGGGCTTGTGTGTCCTGTCTGAGGGCAAAGTTTGTTTTTTCAGCAAGAGTGAATGGTTTTGAGTGTAGAGCTTCATTTTGACCTGAAAATAGGATGTTTGGGGAATTGGGTGAGACGTTATGGATTTGTGTTTACAGTTTTGAGAATACGAGACATAGTTTCAAGAAATGTGTTTAAGCAATCGAGAAAAACTGTAAATAAATGATATTCTTTGGAACTTTCCAGTCATCAAAGATCCTGAAAAAACAACAACAAAAAAAACACATTGCCATCAGCTATACAATCACAATAAATTGCATTTTTAAAAATATTAAAATAGAGAACAGTTAAACATTTTTAAATTGTAATAATATTTAACAATAGTATTACTGTTTACAGTTTTTTTCAATTGTTTAAGCACAATTTTGAAAACAGGGCCCGGTTTGTCACAACACTACACACAATTAGCACATCCCTACACCAAAGTAGCACAACACTTCAGATCATTTGCAAAATGGAACACTTTTGTCAAAACTATACACAACTTCATAAAAACAATATTTTGTTACCATACGAAACACACACATTTCATATAACTTCAATCTTTTTGAACCAGTTACACACTGCTGTTGCTAACCTAAAACACTTTTAGCAAGTCTAATTCCCAGTGATTAGAGTACTGTAAATGAAGTACACAGAGAAAGTGTAACAATAGTTCACCCAACACTACACAAGACCAATGCTGCAGACTGAGGAAAATATCATTTATTTCTCTCCATATACCCAAATCAGTCAACATGTCAACATGGAGAATCACAACAAAACATGTCCCAGTTTTCATGCTACTACAGTAGTGTGCATAACACTGTAAGCTCAGCAAACAACAGACAAACGTAAAATACTGTATCCAGTACAGGTTACAATTACAGTAAATAACAACAACAACAAACATAAAAAATAATCTAAAAAAAAACCTGACAATATTGTACAGAAAATACTACAGTACTGTAAACATACTATACATTATCTCTTCGCCTAGCTGGATCTGGTCAGAGAATTTCATCAACATCACAAGCATTATCCTCATTAGCAAGACAACGCAGGAAGAACCGTCTTGAATGTCGAATCCATCCTTGCACAGCTGCGGCGTCCTCCATGGCCTGAATGAGCCTGGGCTCCAAGGCTGGAGATCGTAAACCTTCCACCGCCATGCAGAGAAAAACTCTTCGATAGGGTTTAGAAACGGAGAGTATGGTGGAAGGTATAGTACTGTAGTCAACTGTGGATGGTGTTGAAACCAGTTCTGGACCAAAGCAGAGCGGTGGAATGACACATTGTCCCAGATGACAGTGTATTGCATCTGGTGCATTTCATTACCTGCTGTGACGATGTGGTGCAATCGGTCCAAAAATGCGAGAATGTGAGGTGTGTTGTAAGGGCCCATTTTGGCATGACGGAGGAGAACCCCATGCTGTGAAATGGCAGCGCAAAAGGGTGATGTTACCCCCCACGTTGCCTTGGGACATTGATTATATTTTATATATTTTTATCACATTTTATAGTGCTTAAACCTGATTGGTGTGTCTACAATTTAGCAATCATGTGTTTGTGCACCTGATGGCTGTGTTTAACAGATTGGCTCATATGTGTGGTAATTTGACAGTCAGTGCTTTGGAATTGCAAGGAAGTGACATTATGATATACTTCTGTGTCTCATGTATACAAGTGTGTTTAGTGTTTTGCAAATCACTGTGTGTAATGTTTTGCAAATAGTGTGAAGCTGACAATGTGCTTACAGTTGTGCAAATCTAGCCTTGTGTTTTGCTCCTTGAGTGTAAGGTTTTGCTAATTGTGGGAAAAGTTTAATTTTAGTGTGTAAGCAATCGTAAAAAACTGTATGTTGTATTTGTTAAATAAATGTAGTCTTGGTGACTAAGAGACTTTTAAACATTAACTTTCACAATCATTATAATGTTTTGAATGGTACTAACATTGTGTAAAAAAATATACAATTATTTCACTATTATACAACAATCCATGCAAGATGACGTTTTACACAAAAATATGGAGATTTTTTGACAGATTTTCTTTACAGTATATCATGGTTGATGTACATCTGATTGGTCTGCGTTAGAACATTCTGAGATGATGTGTGCTGCCCCGATCTTCTAGCGACAGTTGCTCCACATCTGTGTCAACGATTCCACAGAAGTGTCTACTTTTGGTATTCGAAATACCTGGGATTTGTTTTAGATTACCAGCTACACAGATAATATTGCTTTCAAACCCCATTCTCAATTGATAACACCGAAATGCGATATTTTCCAACGTTTTCTTTAAAGGAAATGCTCTTGTTGTCATATTATGACCACCCATAACTTTGCCTCTTGGGTGCCTCCCATAACTCACCAAGGTGGACAGACTCTGAGTCAGATTCTTACAAATATTGATGTATTCCAGTGATATTTTTACAACATAAACCAAAACGAGTCCGCGTCACTAATAACTGTCTAAGGTAAAGTCTGCATTATTAGTGCTGATGGATTTTTTATTCTACAACCCAGTGTCTGCCTAAGATGGATTGAAACCCACTTCTCCTGCACTGAAGGCCATCCAGCAACATCTCAGAGTATATGAAACTTACTACCTAGAAAGATAGAGAACCTTATAACTCTTGTACAATCTTCCTCTTCCCGCAACCCTCTTCAATGAGTTTCCCTGAACTGATAGGAAAATGTGACACAAATCAGATATGTTGAGTAATGCTTTTTTATAAAGTAAAATAAGCATGGGTTCAAGGTCTGATTTCTGTGAAGGTCAAATTTCTTTCAGTGCTGATTTTCACTCATTTAGGTGCGTACCTGCGATGCTGCTATAAAAAAAGAAGCATTTCAGCCATTATTCTCAGTTTAGATTGTTTTGTCCCACTTGAAAATCAATAAAAACCAAACATTTATTCTGCAGACTCATTCTATGTTTATATGTGTGTACCTCACCTTGACCTTTGCCAAATGTTTTGAGGGACAGCCGTAGCAGAATAATCAGTACTTTGTCTCAGTGTGTTGATGAGGGACTATTGATTTAACTGAATTGATAAGGTCAGGCCCTGGGCAGGCATACACTTCTTATTAACCAAGGGATGGTGAACAAGTATCTCTCATTCCTCAGAAGATGTTGGTTACAACAGTAAGTGTTAGGGACAAACTTGTAACAGACAGATACTAAGATAATTTATTAATCACATGTGAAAAATTGTGGTGCATGAGAAGCCATACATAATCAACACAGTATGAAAAACATTACTAAATGTATAACATACTCTATATTATTGAAAGTCACGGAATCATTAATTCAATCGATTGATTTAAAAATGATTCATTCAGGAACGAAAAAAGTCATGACTCTCTGATTTTGGAACTACTAGAAAACTATTCTTAATACGTTTACCATACTTTTACATGGTATAAATAATAAGAGTAGTGTGCAATAGTTTTTGTACAATCGCTAGGACACATTTCTCAATACTTAGGTCACTTTTTTAAAAACTCTTCACACAGTGAGCACAACATAAGTCTATGTGAGCTAAACTGTGGATCATTTATCATTGCTTTGGCACAAAATACATTCAATGACAGCATCTACAAAATGTTGTTTTGTAGTAATAAAAACTACATTTTTAAAACAAAATTACAAAATTGAATAAGACCGCAAGCTGCTACATTTTTAATACCATATTGATATTCCAAATCTACAAAAAGAAATACTATCAAAACAATTAGATGTAGCTGAACGTCACTAATAACTGTCTAAGGTAAAGTCTACATTATTAGTGCTGATGGATTTTTTATTCTACGACCCAGTGTGACCCAACTTCTCCTGCACTGAAGTGCCATCCAGCAACATCTCAGAGTATGTGAAACCTACTACCTAGAAAGATAGAGAACCTTATAACTCTTGTACAATCTTCCTCTTCCCGCAACCCTCTTCAATGAGTTTCCCATTGACAGAACTGATAGGAAAATGTGACACAAATCAGATATGTTGAGTAATGCTTTTTTATAAAGTAAAATAAGCATGGGTTCAAGGTCTGATTTTTTTTTTTTTACATTTTTAATACCATATTGATATTCCAAATCTACAAAAAGAAATACTATCAAAACAATTAGATGTAGCTGAACGCCTTTCAATTTCAATTACCATCTACACTAAAGGGGGAACTTAGGACTAATGTTTTACTGTAATGTACACATGGGTTGTGTAACACACTGCAGTGAATTCTATAAAGTAGAGGGTGACATTACTGTTACAAAAGAAAACATTGTATAATGCTACCTGTAGTTATTGATTTTTAGGTCATTGTTTTATGAGTGACAAATTGTGTTTGTTGTTTAACAACCTTTGCTAGAAATTTTATGGAAGAATTGGTTGATCTGAGAAATGTACGAAGTGTTTTTGTAGTTTTAGTTCATTTTAAATGTGAAATTACTAACTGCTGTGCCACGTTGAAAGTTGGTTAGAACTGTGTGAAGAGTGTTGAAAAAGTGACCTAAGAGGAGAAAACTGTAATATGCAGTTTCGAAACTGCCTTTATGTTTCATTAAAATATTCACTTATTCACTAAAATGCAGTATTAACACCTTTTTTATTGGGCTGTTGTATAAATGTGATAACACACTCTGTTAGTCTGCCAGCAGCACGCTTGCTTGTGTGATATTGCATAATTCTAGATTTGTGATTTGGAAATAATGAGAAACATATATCATGTGAAATAATGCTCGAGCAGCAGTTAAACTTGAATCTGAGAACCACAGAATGAAAAAGCAAATGAAGTCCTCTGTTCATATGAAATGCTTAAAGCAGAGGCTAAAAATAAGCTCTGCGTTGAGAGTCTGAGATCATGTGTATTAGAGCAGAGATCACAGCCATGTTCCCTCCACTGTGATGTTTAATGTCTCTAATGAGCTTTGTTCTCCTGGTTAGTAAAAGCCTCACACTTTCACATTGAGCTTTCAGGTCAACCACAGTATCTCCAGGCCAAGGAGCTCCTGACCACACAAACGTGCAAAAAGAATATTCATTATCCTTAGGTTGTGTATAGCCTATGTGTGCTCCATTGCGTGAGTTCGTTCGTGCGTGCATGTGTGCGTGTTTGAGTGTAGAAAAAGTCTTTGTTCGTGTAAGTTAGGGAGACTTGTTATTATTAAATATCACAGGGTTAGAAATGGGAATTTTTCCACCCTCTTTTGCTTTGATTTTTAAGTAGCTACGAAATCCAACAGCAATTCAATCTCCCGAAGTATAGCAGCAGAGCTTTGTTTAAAACCTAGTGAGCTGCCTCACTAGGCTACAGCCTAGAGAGCTGACTGCCATGGAACTTCAAATGTGAGTGATTTGGGTTTCCCTTCACATAAGAGAGTCGACTCGCAGTTGATTCCAATAAAGTTTCCGTTAACATTTTGATAAGATAACAGTGTGATACTACACTAAGATCTACCTTTTGGAAAAATCTTTGCTCCAGTGATGGGAGAAGCAGCAAAAAGTAGCTCAAAACGCCACAAATTGGCAGCACCTGGGGGCTGGTTGCATAAACATAGCCATTATGTTAAGACAGTGTCTAAAGTTCTAGTGTGACCCACAATCAGTTAGTCTGGGGCAGCCAGTCTTACTTTTCGGTATCAAATTAGGCTTATCTACATTTTTATGTAACCGAAAAAGCTATGAACAGTCTTAAAGAAAAAAACGGTATAAATGCAACGTGAACATGGTCTAAACGTTAATAAACACACAATTTACAAACCCATTACAAATGTTAAATGTAATCTACAAATCATTAAGAAATATTAAATATGATGTGTCTGTATAATTTGTGTTGTTTTATTAATTTGTAATGCTTGTGTGGTGTTTTCCGGATTTTTAAGGCCAATCGTTTATTATAATTCATTACATTCATTAAAATTATAAAAATGACCAAAGACCAGATAAAATCTAGACACTAGTTCATGCCAATGATTCAACATGCCTATAATTCCATAAAATGCTGTTGGGTAGCTCACTAGGTTTGTGAACAGCAAGTGGGATCGATTGGTAAAGGCTGCCTTGTGAAGGAAACAACAGTGGTCTTTCATAAAGCATATCAAAGAGGCCTGTAAGCAGTGTCATTACCTTTTTATTGCCTTGCTATAGTGTGTGTGTGTGTGTGTGTGTGTGTGTGTGTGTGTGTGTGTGTGTGTGTGTGTGTGTGTGTGTGTGTGTGTGTGTGTGTGTGTGTGTGTGTGTGTGTGTGTGTGTGTGTGTGTGTGTGTGTGTGTGTGTGTGTGTGTGTGTGTGTGTGTTGTGTGTGTGAGAGAGAGAGAGAGAGAGTCTACCATTTAATTCACGTCAAAAATGCTTGACTCGCCCATCAGTTGTGGATGTTGACAGTGAAGAAGACTTCAAGACTTCTGCTGCTATGTGCATACTGAAACAACATGGAAAGTTGGAGTCGTGCCTTTTAGTTTTGAGAGGTTGTGATTTATTGATTAAGGAGATCATGTTTTATTCACGGGAGGAAGACGAAAAGCATGTGTGTGTATACAGTATGTGTGTGTTATGGAGGAGGATGTTTGCTAGTGGGAAATGATATGGTTATATAGAGACATAGCACTAAAAGAACTGAAACAGTATACGTTTGTTAGTTGTCAAGGTCTATTTGCATCAGCTGCTAAAATCCTAAATGCAATGACCTACATCTTGTCTCCACTGTACCTCAAAATGGATTTATCTGTCAGTTTTATAAATGGACCTCATGTATTGCAATTTATATCACCTCCTGGAAGTCATCCCACCATTACAGATATGGGGCAGAAATAATAATTTTGCTTTAAACATTTTATTCAGCCAAACTATATAGCTTTAGTATGCAACTTCAGAAGGAATTACTAATTATTTGGAACAGTATTCTAAAGTAAAAAGCATGATAACTCTAAAGTAAAAAGCATGATAGTAATGACTGAAGTCATTGTAAGGTTTTTAGGTTTTTGAAAGGTTTGGATAGTAATGACTCAAGTGTTACTACTTCCTTCGAAATGAATTATTGATTATTTGGAACAGTATTATATTGTTAAAATCATGGTAACCCACAAGTAATTACTCAAGTGTTACCAAATCCATCAGAAGCAATTACTATCCAAAACCTTACAAAAACCTCAAAAGCTTACAATTGCTTGTGTGCTATTATTACTAATTAGTTCATCAGAGTTTCTTGTTAGTTAATAGCAGTTACTAGAATGTTAGTATTGTGTTACTCATTGGTTCCTATTCATTAATGACGGAACAGTATTTTAAAGTGTTTACAGAATTTAACTAATTTAATATATATGAATACTCCTATCAACCTAACAACAGAAACAAGCAGAAAACAAGCAGAATTGTCATAATTACAGCATAAGTCTGACTGACTTGTCAGGAGAGGTTTGATTGCCGATAAACACATCGCCTCAAATTTGTGCTGTGCAAGTGTGTGTTCTCGGTGAGTCTATGTCTCTTCAAAACTATCGCCTGATGTAAGTCCTTCAATTATACCACAGAGTCTTTGATTTGGGGCTGACTAAGGCAGGGTGCACGCTTTAATGATTGTTGCTTGTCAGATAGCACACAAAAAAGGGGGGGGGGTCATGTTCTTCATTAGACGGCTGTCTTAAGAGCAGCCACAATTTTTTTGACACAGTTTACACTTCATTATAAACTAAAGTTCTTTGTAAAGACTTTATTTATTATTTGTTACATCACCTAGAAATGTTGGACTTCAAGCCAAAAAAAACATATAAAAATGCTTTTAATTGAGAAACTGAAAACATATTCATTAAAAGGTGCATTCGCAGTCATACTGTATTTTGTATAAATTGCGTTTTTATATCATTTTTAATAACTTCATTCAGAAGTTCAAAAGAAATTCATTCATACTGAATACAGTGACTTACACCTCTTGATGAACATGATATTGTTATATTATAAATTTAAAAACTGCCTCACTGCTTATTCATATTTGAAAAAAAATTTTTTTTTAATTAACGTTATACCTTAAAAATAAGTTTAAAAACTCTTACCTACATAAATCTTTTACAACCCCTGAAATGAGATGGTAAAACCGCACTATGCACACCAGGCTTAACACACTAAATGACTGGCAATTTTAGTTTGCACAGATGTCCTAGTTTGCTAATAATTAGATGGTAAAGATGGTTGCATGTGTGGGTGAGATTTGACTTTAATTAATGCAAAGCCGAATTTTCGAAAGACTGGAATCAAACAGTGTTTGTATGACTGCACATATGGAATCCCTAGCGAGAGGGATCAGTACAGACTAACTGCTTAAGTGGCTCTTTGGGGATTTAAGAAAAGACACAGATTCTCCCTTTACAAAATCTTATTGTGTCTTCTGTGAGGGTCTTATGAGACATGTAGAGCACTACTGCTATGAAAACATTCAAATCTTGAGAGGTCAAATGAGCTGATGAGATCAGCCCCACACAGAGCTTTAACACTGGATGTATTCCTCTCTCTGATGCTCATCCATTTCCTCTTTTCTTAATTAAACCTTTGAGATCGTGCCAGAAGAGGAAACACAGGAGTGGGTCTGTTGTTTGGAGAGGATTTAGAGAACACAAATGCTATACACAAATCATTTGGCGCATTGCATCTCTTCAGGAGAGAGATGGAAAGAGATTGTTTTTGGGGATGGAAATAGTTTATAAAAAATCCCCACATGGTGTTAAAATATGAGTGTGTGCAAGATGCTTTCCTATGACAATACTAATCCAAGCATGCAAATCCATGTAGAAAATGCTCCTCTTGTGGATAATCCAACACATTTTCCATGAGATTATGACTAAGCGGAAATGCAAACAAGCATTTTGCCTGCTATGGACATTAAATGGCTGGAACTGTTGAGTTTTAAAGACCGTCCTTGAGTAAAGTTCTGCTTTACTCAACTTTCGTTTCAAGGAAGCTTAACAAAGAGGCATCTTAGTCGTATGTGCTCTTGTATATGTGCTCATATTATCTTAAGTATTCAGTTCAATCCGCAGTATAAGTGACATTCAAGGTTCTTATGGACATATTTATAAGAAAAAAAAAAATGCTCTTTTTTGCAGTGTTTGCTGTACAAATACTAGAATGTTAGCAGCACATTGTGCATGCATCTTTACCAATTTAAACAGTCCTTAAATGTGTCCATAAAGGTTCAAATGTACAGTGTATGTCTGTTTACTGTGTATTTTTATGTTTGTGTATTTTAGACACATTTTTTTCTTTTCTTTTACCATTTTCTCACTTTTTCTGATTCTAAAGCTAAAAAGGGATTGAAACACCTACAAGAAAAATAGGCAAAAAGAAATCTAAGCCATCAAAAAAATTCTGTCATTTCCATGGAAAATATGTCTGTATAGATATTATATATAATATAGATATATAATATACAGTAGATATTTATATTTATTTATTGATTAGATATTTATTGATTTTAGATTTCTTTCTTAGATCTTAGGCCCTGTAGACGCTGTTGTCACGCACGCACACACACACACACACACACACACACACACACACACACACACACACACACACACACACACACACACACAAAACGTCAACTGAAACCAAATTTTTATTTTCGAACAAACAAAAGTGGTCAGTCAGGTACAGCAATGTTGTTGAAAAAATTCTACATAAATAAGACTAAATAAATTAAATACGGCTTATTTATAATGTTAAAATTATAAATAATAATATGCATATGGCAGTAATAACAATGTAATATGCATATACATCTTAAAGCGCAGACCTTTGCAGAAAGTTTGGTTAGTTTGCATTTTCACTCTCCGTGACTAATTTGCGTTGACAGTTCCTTCCCCGTATTATTCTTCAGGAAGGCTTTCCTTTGACAGGCACTGTTTCAGCCTTTCAAAAGAGCTTTAAACATTAAAACATAAACCCACCAAAGACTTAGATAGCCACAAAGAAAAGCGTTTTCATTTCTTATTTTCTCAATTTCTGTCAAACTTATTTTTGAGCAGGTGTGGAATCTGTAGATAATACTGTTTAGATGCAATACTCAGGTTCCCAGCAATGCACCAAGGCATGAATAAACTATTCTGAATAATGTTGGATATTACTGTTTATATCCAATATTATTGCTATTCTATTTTACTGCCTCCTGTTGTCATCGTATTTGTTGTGGCCTTCAGTTATTTGTCATGTGGTGATTATTCAGAGCCTATCTTTGTTTACTTAATGTATTTTTGTTGATGTTTTTGTTGTCATCACAATTATTCTGGTTTGTCCATGTGCATCTCCAAAGTTGATACATTCATACTCTGTAAGCGAGTGGCACATTGTGAGGCAACACAGCTGTGTTAGATCTGTTTGAAACATAAAATAAATATGAATATACATAAAAAAAAACATAGAGTGGTTAATAGGGTTAAACATTATACATTTGAATGTTATGGTTTTTTAGATAATATCATGGCAGTAAAGTTTAGGAAAGTACACTTTCTCTCTTTTTTTCAAGACTTACACAAAATTATCTTACTGACATTATACTTAGATATAAATTATAAATTTTTCACCTCAGTTTGTTCTTAGTACTGTGAGAATGCCTCTCTGTAATTTCCAAGCTTTAATTATGATCAGGCAAGCATCTTTACGTAGACATTGTGGAGAGCGAGTTGGGATGAATTGTAATTCTGACAGCAGCAGTTGCTGCCATTGCCTCTAGAGATGTACTGTTCTCAGCTTTAACAGCAGATTAACAATGACCAGTCCAGTCTCAGCTGAGGCGCTCTGCTAAATCACAAACACCTCAGTGCCAGGGAAATGCCAGAATTGAGCAGGCACGAGTGGGTAGGCCAGATGGTTCAGGCACTGTCCTGTCTATTATTATGATGGAAACATGGTCCCAACAAGACATTTTGGGGACATTTTGCAACTAGCAATTTTTTAATTTTTAATGGGCCGCTATCTCACATAAACTGAATATGCAGTGACAAAACAATAGACTGTCTAATCTCCTATTTAAAGGTTAATGATTAAGTTATAGTGATTCTGGTAGCTCTGGCATATTTCTTGATCAATTTATTTTCATTAGTCTTCCATAGCCATATTGTAGACTAACAGCATAAAGAAGCCAAGTCCAGATTGCGGTTTATTCTGCCAAAGAACCAGCAAACGAGACAGGAAAAAAACATCTGACTGACATGTAAAATGACCAACCGCAGTTCATTTTATTTTTAGGACCCATTTAGGGGCAGGTGAATATGAAATCGGGCGACAACACCACATTACTAAAAATGTGTGAAAATATACTTGCAATATACTTGCAACCAATGGAAATATATGTATGTACATTTACTTATATGATTATTTCAAAGGCATGACTATGAGGTGAACAGATTTTTTCAGAGTAAAAGAGCAGCCTAAATGAATATATTGAGTAAGGTGCATTGACATGAATCTTGCAGTTCAGTAAGTAAGTTGATTCAGTATCTGTAACTGATTAAAAGTCCCCCTGTGGGGAAAATCAAGCTTTTAATGTTGTTTATATGTCTATGTGGTGTTTTTAATATGCTTTAAGACAAACCATGTGCAAATTCATAAGTAAAAACAATTGCTGAGTATTTTCTCCTTAAAACTGCAGTGATCTAAAGACAGTCTCAAAAACGCGGTTTGAAATCGCTGGTGTTTCTGACGTTTTTTTCTCTCAAATCAGACTACCCAGGTTGTGCTGCATGCTGAAAAGCACTGCAGGAAACACTGCTGTGATCTGTGTCACCGTATTGTATGCAACTGTGTGTCTTTCCAGTTTGTTTTGACATATTTTTAACTACATACATATGCATCTTAACATCGCTATTGAAACAAATCAGACTCAACTTCAGGGAATGGCATTAGCTGAAGGAGTGGCCCCTGCTGGTTGGTGAAGGTGAAGCACAACCACCCAAATATTAACATTAGTGTTAGCGTGGTGCCAAAATCACAGAGTCTCACTGTGAGGCAGTGGTCCCCGCTGGTTAGTGCGAGTGAAGAGCGGTAGCACACGTGGTGGCGCTGAATGATTTACAGCCTGTCAGTCCCAGAGCAACTGGAGTAGCTGTGACTCTCATCCAACAGCATCTTTAATGAATGGGGAGAGTGTTAAAAATACACAGGTTGTCAATTATTGAACATCTCTCTCTCTCTCTCTCTCTTACATACTCGGACCCTTTTACTCACATTTATTGGCTTGCTACCTCAATCTTTTCTTTTTTCAGTTTTGGCCCTCTTTTTTGAAACCTGTGTCCCTTCCTTCACGCCTACTATATTTATTTAATATGCTTGTCACTAAAGGACCGAACTATTTATTTAAAAATGTTTATATAGTAAAAGTTTTGTAAAATAAAAAAATAAAATATTGCAAATTGTATCATTTAATCATGCTCATGCCATTTGTAGCATTTAGTTCCTAGGAACACAAAATAAGAAGCTTTGCAGAATGTTCTCGCTGCTCTTTTCCATACAACAAAAGATGATGATTGCCAAGAAAAAGAGCACCATAAAAGTGGTACATATGACCTTGACCAGACCACTTAAAAAACGTAGTCAGACCACTACAAAAGCACATTTTATAAAATAAAATTTTACCCTCATTTAGTTTCAAACCCATACAACTTTTGTTTATCTTCAAACATGAAGATAATTTTATTAAATCCTGACCCTCCATTGAAAGTCCATTCCCCCAAAACTTTGATGCATCTAAACGTTCTTAAAGACATCATAAAAGAAAACATAATTGAGTGCTTTCATCCGCGGTCTTCTGAAGAGACACGATGTGATGAACAGATTTAATTTAGGCTTTTATTCACCAGACTTCACCAGATGGTAAACGGAAGCTGAAACGTGCTCGTCTCATGCACTAGACTAGAACATATGAGCTTTGTTCTCACACATTAAGCAAGTACTGTAGGTTTGAGCTTCCGTAGCTGTTTACCATTTAGAGTAAGGGGACAAATGTGTACCTCTGAAATTCCAAATTCTTCTTAACTAATATTTAATCCTGTTGCCAACTCTGCTGGTGCCCTCAAACTTCAGTTGCACTTCTGCATATTTAAACATCAAATTTAGCATCATTGACATTAAATCAAAGTGTGTTCACGCATCTTCACCCCTTTGTGTTCCACAGAAGAGGTGAGTAAACAATGACAGGATTTTCATTTTTTGGTGAACTGTTATCAAGGGTTTCTCACTGCATGGTTCTCATATTATTCAAGTACATCAAAAGCACTCCAAACGTGTTTTGTTAACATAACGCAGTGAAATAAACAAGGAATTGCATTAGTACAACAATACTGCTGCTGAACTCAGCAACCTCCATTTTTTCACACATGCAAATTACTGCTTCCATATCACCTGGGTTTTCAATATCTAGGGCACTAGCAGTACATTGAAACACCTTGTTATTACTGCACTTTGACCAGCAGGTCTCTCCAACAACTAACTGCTGAAATCCAATATAGTCTGCCTCAAGATAAACAATACAATAAGTAATTGGCTTCCAACAACAGAAAAAGAAAAGAAAAAAAGAAAGAAAAAAAATCTTTTATGGGGTTTAGGTAGCTGCATTCAGCACAGTTTCATATCTGATGACTTGTTGAATTTGGTTATGACTAAGTGTGACAAATGGCTGAAAGTGAGGTTGAATATAATGCTTATTTATTGTGTGACTACCCAAGAGTATCATGACAACAATGTCTGCTTTGCTGTAGTTATCATATAAAATGAATGATCGAAGAGTGGGACATATATTAATGATGTGCAAGATGGCACATGGATGTAGTATTGCTCAATATTGCAGTGTTGCAAATCCCAGTGCATTACCGAATAAGTGCACGCTCGGGTAATGCCGTGTGCAAGTACATACTGCCCCCTACAGGCTCACTAAGATTCACTCCACAGAGATTGAGTGCTGTAGGCAAAAAGACAAATGTGAGTTATGATGCAAATTCTCATGTGCTCGATGACACAATGAGAGCTGTGTTCTGACTGAGTGTGTGCTTTGCTCTGTCACCACCAGAGTACAGAGAGACACAAACTTAGCTTCCTAAAGATGCAGTCACAGTGTGAGACTTGGGAGGTAGAGAGAGACAGAGGCACACTTTCTCCTTTACAGCCACAAATTTCATAATGAAAAAAGTGAAATACTTTGAAAAACTTTCAACGTTCATTTCTTGTTTTCCAGAATTGTTTAAAAAGATCGAATGCATGGGCTCATTGGGGAGGTTGCAGAAAAACTCATATTTGAGCTCCAAAACCTCAGAAAGCAATCACTGCTTTATTTTTTTAGCACATAAAGTTGCAAATAGCCTAAACTTTAAAATAATATTTCAGCTCCATGGAAAACTGCAAATATTTACACATACTACACATTTACCACAGTGGAGATTTTAGCAATTTTTAGCAATCAAGATCGCCCAATCAAAGTTATCGATCACTGCATCCAATGACTGCTGAATACCCTTTAAGACATTAAACACTTTTTATTTATTTTGTTTCATTTTATTTTATTATTTCACCAGGGGCTACAATATATTTTAAAGACTTTATAAGTGTAATTTATGTATTTTACTGCTATAATTTTTTTATTAATTGTATTAGTGTATATTAATGATTTGGCAATGTTGTATTTAAAGTGTAAAAAAAAAAAAAAAAAACTTTAAGAGTCACAGAAATAAAGTTAACACCTCAGACATGTGATTAGGTGTGTGTGATGTGCGGTAGAGGAGTTTGTGTAAAGTTGTGTGCTTGTTTTGGTGTTAGTCTCTCACATGTTAACGAGACATGCAAGAAAAGTTTAATTTGTCAGTCAAACTTGTGACTTCTCCAGCAGCAACTGAGTCTGTCACTTTGTTATTTTTCTTTAGCAGATTTTGTATACACAGATGTTCAAACGCTGTTACGATTTTTAAAAATGTTTTTACAAGAAGTCTCTTATGCTCACTGAGGCTGCAGTAAGCCTAATATTGAGCTTTCCAGTAAAAAAAAAAAAAAACTACATTACAATAAATTACAATTTAAAATAACTGTTTTCTAAATGAATATATTTTATTTTTGTGATGGCAAAGCTGAATTTCAGCATCATTACATTCTTCAGTGTCACATGATCCTTCAGAAATCATTCTAATATTGCTGCTCAAGAAACATTAATTATTATTATCAATGTTGAAAACAGTTTTTTTGCAGCTTAATAATTGCACCTGAATAATGTGTGTGTGTGTGTGTGTGTGTGTGTGTGTGTGTGTGTGTGTGTGTGTGTGTGTGTGTGTGTGTGTGTGTGTGTGTGTGTGTGTGTGTGTGTGTGTGTGTGTGTGTGTGAGTGTGTGTGTGAGGCAGAGGGAAACAGTCAATGAGTTCCACACAGAGCAGTCTGGATCGAGTGCATTTTTGTGGATCTCTAAAATGATGGGGTTGGCCACTGTTGATAACTTGTAATTATAAGGAGACTTGTGGTACTTTAACCTCTAAAAAGAGTCTATGTGCATAATTCTACATTTATTAACTCTACCCTGCATTTTGGAATGGGAATTCATTATTTGATTACCATGATTTCATGATTTGTGTGCCACCCCAACCAATAAATATTTAGAATTTCTTTACTGACTTTGCCAATCACCGAAAGCTCCTGTCAAAAAATGGAACTTATCAGAAGGTGTCTAGTTTATGTTCTCTGCACTTCATGAAGGAAGGGCTGAAAAAATCCTCTTGTTAGAGGAAACATTGAGAGGATGGGGCCGGAGAAACCTGCCCTGTAACCTCCTCCCGAAGTGTTGAGAGGAAAATTTCACGGCTAGTTATTCATGCTGCGATCTCTTCCCCTCCAAATCATAGTGAGAAATTGGCTGAGCCCTAAAGTGACTCTAGCTTGTAGTCTGTTTGATAGAGACCCATGACAGAAGAGAAAATTCAACTGTCTCTGAAAGGCCTTCTACACTTCGATATGGAGCTTTTCAATCCAGTTTCCTGCGCCTGAAGCTATTGTCCAAACAACTCTGTTACCAAATCCCAAACCGCTAAGGCTTTCCCCTGGGCCAAAAAGTCCATTTTTCAAGCTCTGTTGCAACCTGATCTCAAACTGGCCTTAATCCAACTAAGTAAACAGAATGCAGTATTCTTTTCGAATCATGCAGGGAATGTTTATTACTGTAGATTCTGCTATAAATTGTGCTTTTTTGGAGCTGCTTGGGATAAAAGCCCAAATGTGCATTTTTCTGCTGTTGACTTCTTTTTTGTAATATTACTTGTCAGCAAGACCTGGAGACTTACAGCTCACCTCCTGGCAGCTTCAACTCACAGCTCAATCACTGGGTCAGTGTCATGAGAGAGGACTTGTTAACCTCGCGAAATGTGACATCATATCCTGGACTTGGCCTGAGGGCACTCTAGAGATTCGGTTATATGGAGCTGAGGCTCTCATGAGTCGACGCACACATCGATGCAAGACCTTTGAAATATTGTAGCCGGTGTATAAGGTGACAAGAGGGAGACTGACATCCAGAAAAGCAGACAAAAGTGGAAGGAAGGCCTCACATAGTAAGTTCAAACCTCTGTGTCGAGAGTCTCCAGACCACCTGCTCTTCTCCATCAATCACTCTTCTTCAGCTCAAATCATTTTTCATTATCACAGCAGCCCACCGAGAGACACAAAGACCCTGAGCTACCGAGCAGCTCCTGCTTGCCAGCCCAAAAATCACTTATTATCTACGACGCAGAGGTCCCATTAGCAGCTGCAATTCTCCGGTCCTGTTTGCACGCCCCCTCCCCCTTATTTCCTCTGTCAGTCACTGTCAAATATCTGAACGCACTGTTCCCATCGGAGGTTTTCGGTGAGAGAGCCTGTCGGCAATTTTCTATAACACCTTATGGTGACGACGTTCTCTTTTCAACATTCTCTGCAGAGAATTTAACTGTACAAGCAACCACAGAATGCTGCTGTAACACGGCCATAAACAGAAAATAATTAGACGTTCAAGGAAAAAAAAATGGTCGCTTTGGGAAAAAAGTGTCTGCCAGATACATAAATGTAAATTAAATTAAATTGACTGGCTATTTATTATGTCTATTTCACCAAGTTGCATCTGAAGATGAGAGCAGGGGTGTTTCAAATACAAATTTCTTTCATTTGCTTCCATTCCGGGAAAATCACATTGTTCAGCTGAATTCATTGCGGTCACCAAATTAAATTTAGCTCAGTTTCTCCAGATAGAGCAAGAAACAGCATGTTCTGGCTCATAAACAAGTCACGTTTTGATCTTAATTTTTGTTTTTTAGTTGTGATTGGAAGCCGCTTCAAAACTACATCTGTGCTTTTGATTATTCTGGCTAAAAATAACAGCTGGCTTCAGAGTAGACATTCATGCCAAAGATTAAATGCATTTTCCCACTAACATTGGCATTTTTATGTGTGTGTTTAATTGCGTTTGGCTCATCTGAATTCATTCAGCCGTGAAGTTCATCAATCACACATTCCCAAATGCCCGGAAGTATGCAATATACAATCTTCCATGTTTGCTCATGGGCACTCAGTTATGCAGCCGGGTAGTTTTGAGCCAATCACATGAGCTGATATATTGATATACAGTGTGTGTGTGTGTGTGTGTGTGTGTGTGTGTGTGTGTGTGTGTGTGTGTGTGTGTGTGTGTGTGTGTGTGTGTGTGTGTGTGTGTGTGTGTGTGTGTGTGTGTGTGTGTGTGTGTGTGTGTGTATGTATATATATATACAGTATATTGAAATAATGTCTCTAGCCAACCTATTTGCATTATCCAACTCAAAACAAGTCGGAAAACTATCCAAAACTCATCAAAACTTATTATTATTTTTGATTTTATAGGGAAGGAAAAGGTCTATGAGAAGGTCTGACTTACAGCATCTTGTACATAACACACATTGTCAGCCATTCCATTGCCGTCGGCACTGTATCATGGCTTACATTAGTTTGAAAGTCAGACCAATCACTATCTATAGCCAACCGCCTGACTGATGACTGGCACCATGGGAGGAAATGAAAGACTAAGCTCATTAAACTATATATTAAGCCATCTTTCCCTCTCTCTTCCTTCTCGCCATCCCCAATTGCTTTGTGTCTTATACCACGTTGATGCTTGCTAAGGATGATAAATTCTCTATTCCACTTGAGAGGCGGAGGTAATGGGGCAAACCGAACATGGAGACAAAAAGCCTTTCAACAAGGACAAGAGAAAGACACCGAACACGGATACAAACATCTCATTAAACAATCCCATCTCCACAGCCGCCTGTCCTGCTCCTTTCGTCTTATCACTTATGATTAAGTGTATCTAGCTGCAGGTCTTTCAGAATATTATAAACCAATATGACTGAAACTCATAATGTTTTGCATTTAATGTGAAAGCCTCCATCCAGCCCTCCAATGTTGGAGTCCATTTACTTTGTAGCAGGTCATGTTTTTTTCTTTTCTTTCTTTTTAAGGAGCTCTGTGCTGTGTGTGTCAGTGTATGTCTGGCATATCTGGAATCAATCAAGGTTGTTTTAATGCCTATTCTACCACAAACAAGTTCTCTTTGCTGTTACTCCAAGTCGGCTCATTCACCTGTTTGCATTTAAAGTTTGCCCAGAATGCTGCTGTCTTGTTTATTGTACTTCCTGCCAGTGTCGCACTCTGATTTATTGCATGCTCTGACCAGTTCCTCAACAGGCCACCCTTTAATGATTATCATCATTAGCAGAAGGTTGATCCTCAGTGTACCGTTCCTGTGTAACTGATTTGAATTGACTGATTTAATAGAACTTTAAAAGGATGTATTGAAATTAATTACACAGTAGCGAGGCCATATTGTGTGTGTGTGTGTGTGTACTCCAGTGTTTCATTGTTACAGTGGTCTGCTGAGGTTTTAAATAAGAGGGCTTTGCCATGTTCAGAGCTATTTTGGTTTAAATGGTGGCTCACTCGTGGTAGACGCTGTGTCTGGAGAGAAAAAGGCTTGGAGACACACTGCCACCCAACCCCCCTCTCTTTCTCTTTCTTCAGTCTGATAAATAATATGGCAATAACCTATCCTTTCCGACACACCCTGTGATTTAAAACCATGGTAGGAGCAACAGCGTGACACACACACAGACACACACACACACACACACACACACGCACGCACGCACGCACACACACACACACACACACACACACACACACACACACACACACAAGCTTATTGTCTTGAAAAAAAGATGAAGAAGAAAAGCCAATGGGTAATTTGTCTATGGTTGATGCTATTTTATTTTTATTTATTTTATTTGTTTATTTTTACATGATCAGGGAAGTGAAGTGTGGTTGTATCTCTTTCACTGAACAATAACAACAACATTAAATAAATAAATAAATAAACTGGATTTGTGTAATGTTACAAATATACAATTACTCTATAGAAAAGAAAAGAAAAGAAAAGAAAAGAAAAGAAAAGAAAAGAAAAGAAAAGAAAAGAAAAGAAAAGAAAAGAAGGTTAAATCATATTTTTTCTAGGGTTGATGCTAACTTTCGAGTTAGCCTACAAAAATACGTCATCACTGCAACAGTATGCAGTGAGTTCTCCGACCGTTTGGTGTCGCACTTTCCTCCAGCCGCGTCTTTAGTGCGGTCCTCTCGGCCACCGTATACACGCAGATCTGTTGGAAAACTCTTTGCTGGCGTGAATAACAACATATGATATCATCCCACAGAAACTGCCTAAATCGTGTGTGATCATGACAGAGTACTCACACGTAAAGTCTACCAAACTGGTGCTAAAAGGGTTAAACGATAAGAAGTAAGGCTTTCTTTCTGTGTTGCGTTCATGAAAATGTATCGATTCTATATAAGTTACAGTTATTGCTCTAATTAATGTAAATAGCTTTGCTGTAAATGAGTTTATGTTAAATATCACAATTATTCCCGCTAATGTAACGTTAAATGACCTGCGACTTCCGTACTGTGCAGAAAGAAGAAAAAGAAGGACAAGAAGAGAAAAAGAGAAGATGAAGACGACAAGCTGGATGTTGTGGGTATGTGTTGTCACTTTGCCTATTGAGTTGAAAATTATCATAGTATTGAGGGATAACGTTAGATAGAATTTGACTAGTGCAGTTTCTGTCTTTGTAAATGCTGTATGATCTGCCTCATAGCTTTATCTTTGTGTAATGCGTGTTTCTGAATGTGTCTCATCAGGAGGATGGTGGACAGTGAAGAGTTTCGGTGAGATCACAGGCTCAGTGGCCATAGAGATGCACAGCAACTCCTACATCCATGCACTGGACACTGGACTCTTCACTGTAGGAGCTCCACATAAAGGTGCTGATTCTGTCTGCTTCATTCTACTCCTGAAATGTTGCAGTTGCAAGGCAGCTCAGTTTTGCTATTTAAAACTTTCAGATCCTGTTTTGTGTATTATTTTATTAATAATACTCTTTATTTTATTTAGCACCTTTAAATCAGCTTCTTAAAGAGTTTTACACAATAAAAACACACAGGTAGAAATACCAAAGTGTAAAAAAATAAAAATAAATGACACACTGGAATACAAAATAATTAAAACCATTTTGATTTTGGACACAAAATCATAAAACATAATTTAAGAAATTATTGTACACGTGTATAAATCATATTTCTTACTCTTAAGGCCCTTTCACACCGGATGCGTAACGAAAAAGCGAAACGAAAAAGCGAATAGTTCGTGTGCGAATAGTTCGCATCAAAACCATTCACATCAGCCGCGACGCGAATTTGCGACGTCTGTGACGTTCAGAGAGCTTCAACATTCCAAAACTTTCGCGCGAATCGCGCCGACAGCTGAGAAAAAATGGACACTTCATCATCATCATCATCCAGTCATAGTCATAGCATCCAGTGAAGACGAGCTTTTCATTTTATTTAAAAGACAGAAAAGAAGGTTTTGGGTGCACCCAATCTTACAGAACAGAGAGTCTGAAGGGGAGTATGTGCACAGTTTTTTTTTTTTTTTTTTTTTTTGCGTCTTCAACTAAACACAGTGCGTTTTGTAATGTAACTACACATTACATGTAACACACGAAGTAAGTAAGTTAAAAATCATTTGACTAGAAACTGTAGATATCACACAAAATGTATATACTAAAAGCAGCCCTAAATAGTCTCACTACATTTTGTTACGTGTTCAAAGTAAACACGGTCTCTGTCTCTATCTTTGACGATAATAGTGCTTTCTATCCCAAATGTAGTTTGGCCTGCTAGCCTACACAGCACAGGACTATATGACTAAAACTATCACACAACAAACTCACAGTCAAGATAACCGAGTTGGTTGGCAATGCTACGCCACACATTGTCTTTCAAATCGTTGTCCTTGTAGTATGTGATTGGCTGAAGCCTATTCTGTCGCCGCAAAAGTTAAAAAAAATCGACATCGAAGCGAATAAAATAAAAGTCGTTTTTTCGCCGCTGCGCATTCGCGTTCGGTGTGGAAGCACTCATTACACAAACAGCTGATCGAAAAATAAAACCATCGCGCGAATGATTCGTGCGTCAAAATCGCGTCCAGTGTGAAAGGGCCTTTAAGAGTACTTAACGTAATTTTTCTTAAAGTCGACATGAAAAATGTTATGATATGATAGTGTTTTCTTCCCTATTGTGATGAGTATCCAAGTGAAACAGCTTCTCGAACAAGAAAAAAGTAGGACGGGATTTGATTTTGTTCATCGAGAACTGATTTGACTCATGTTGTTGTTTGGTAATATTCCATAAAAAAAAGAAAGAAAAGAATTGTCCATTTTGATGTCTTGATGACTGTAAAAAGTTATAGGCTAGTTGAGCAAATTAGTAGCGAGTTTGGGTTACAAAGAATGTCCACAGTCAAAATCTGTATCTGGAGAACTTCAGTGACATCAGAAACACCTTTGTTACATGTGTATTTGTATTTTTTCCTCTACAAAGTTACAGTCCATCATATCATTTTAACTCATTGCTGTTTACTGGCAAGACTTAAAGTAGCCGGCAGCCGCAGCACTAAAGTGGAGCATTTCAGACAGAGGGTCAACATTAGGGAAGATAGTAATAATCTTTTACAAATGACTTATTTTGTGCAAAAAACATTGACTAATATAAGTGAACCTCATGGAACCTATTAAAAAAAAAATATATATATATATATATATCATTGATAATATCATATCAAATTACATACAGTATATCTTCTGTGGAAGTCTCTGGGCCAACATTTTTTTCGTCCAATCATTGCATTCGGTCCGAATGCATTGATAGGATGTCCTACCTGACTGTCAACCTATCCATACCTCCACGCAGACATCACACGTCTTCAGTGCGTTCTGTGAGGCTATGCAGAGCTGTAGACAGACAGACCTAGAGCACTGCAAAAAAACAGCTGAACCAAAACAACAAGCTTATGCTGCATTCATGCCTTGTCATAATAACCGTAATTAAGAGATGGCAACCTGTGACGTTCTACTCTGAGCTGTTCATGTCCTCAGACTCAGAATTATGCATTTTTATGGCAACACTATCAACGCCAAAATGAATCTGCAGCAGTCAGGAGGTTCAAGTCAGATCTCTTTAAGGTGTTTACATTCATTATTATTGTAATGTTATGTGCTTTGAGACATGAGGTAATTTAATCAACACCGTCTCGTGACGCTTTGCAGACTCTGCTCTGGTTGTGTGCGTTCATGTGTTTTGAAGGAGGTGTGGGTTTGGAGACGCTCTGAAGGGAAGGTGGGATCTTTTGCTTTCAAAGCTAGCTTGCTATTACTAGCCTCTCCAAACTGCCTTCCCTACCTTCAAATATGATGCACAAGTGCATCAATGTAGTGGTGAGATTTGAAAGGAGAAAATATTGTTTGACATAAACTAGAACCTGAAATATTTATTTCTTAAGGTCTATGTTTTTAAAAATGCACTTTACAAGATATATTTGCAGTACTTTCAGGCAACAAGCAATTCTTTCTGTGCAATTATACTGCACTCTATTTTTTTTTTTCTGCCATGCGGCTTTTATATTGCCTTTTAAATTGGAAAGGTCCCTCTAATAGTGCGGAACAAATAAGTCTCAAAAGTAGAGATGGCTAGGTGCTGCTGTTTCTCTGTTGCTCTCAGTATGGAGGGATTTAAAAACCTGAATAATGTTAGGGATCGTCAGTTGCTATTACCGCAGCCATTCATACAAAGCACCGAGCAATTTCATAGTTCAGTCACCAGAAGGAGTTGTTTACGATTGTTTTCTTTCCAGCTTCATTTTCTGCTTTTCACTGACCGTTGGCTGTAAGGATCAGTCTCTACATCACTCTGGAAGCACCATTTAATTTGTGCATGGTCTCCAAAATCAATTTAATTTAGTTGTTGAGACCTGAAATTAGGAAAATAATGACTTTAACTGTTGTTGATACCCACTTCATGACCAATGCATCTGTATGATTACCACACCTCTCCAGGCCAGAGATGTGGTAGATACACACACACACACACACACACACACACACACACACACACACACACACACACACACACACACACACACACACACACACACACACACTCACACACTCACACACTCACACTATTCTGTAACTTTTTGAGCATATCACTGGAGTGCTCTTGCAGTATTCAATATATTAGATAATTCATGAGTTCACAGCAGGTGGAATATAATATCAGCTTTCAGGTTTGCTCTTTTGTTCAGGCATTCATGGTTGAAGAAAAATAACTGTTAAAATGCTGCAAGACTCAATAGGTATAATAAATTATTGTCAAGTAGTTTATGGTTACAAGGCCTTTCTTTGTTCTCTGAATTTGATGTTTTTTAGCAAGTCTTTTTGAGTTTGAAAAGGAAATTAATACTTTTATTCAGCAAGGATGCATTTAAATAGGTCAAAATTGACAGTAAAGACATGCATAATGTTACAAAAGGTATGCTGTAGTTTTAACTTTCTATTCATAAAGAATCCTGAAAAGAACATTAATTTTCCACAAATTTTTTTTTTTTAGTTTTCGCTTACCAGTATAGACGTTTATTTGTAATAATAATTGTAATATTTCACTATATTACTTTTTCTATGTTTTTGATCAAATAAATGACTCCAAACTTTTGAATGGTAGTGTACACAAGTTTAAAAAATATGTCTTATGTTCACAGAGGATGAAGGTCCAGATCCTCCTGAACAGTTCACTGCCATCAGACTCTCAGACTCCAGGTAAAGATCATATCCATATCCATAACTAGGTGTTCTGAGTAGGGATGGGTGCATGAAGTAAAAAAATAAATAAATTCTGCAATTACTAACAGCACCTTAAAATGTTTAATAATAGGTGCCATGTATTATTCTGTAGATACTTTTTGAATCGATCATGTGACTAACTTTTCTCGTCTGTTTTGCTGGTTTCTAGGATAGCGCTGAAGTCAGGCTATGGGAAGTATTTAGGTATAAGCTCAGATGGTGTTGTTATTGGTCGATCAGATGCCATCGGCTCCAGAGAACAGTGGGAACCAGTGTTTCAGGATGTGAGTGAATCTGGCAGTCAAATCAATTCACCAGTCACAATGTTGGTATTTCGAATTCAGCTTTTACCATTTCGTTTATGTTTGTTGTTTTCCGCAGCGTAAAATGGCCTTGCTTGCTGCAAACAGTTGTTTCATCTCGTACAGTGAGAACGGAGACATAGTGGCCAAAAACAAGACAGCTGGAGATGAGGAGATGATCAAGGTGAATCTCTCCTGAACTCAGTCAACACCAAGATGAATTGCTTAAGGGATTTTTTTATTGTTGTTGTCTGAAGGACGGAATGATTCACAGACAATGTGTTTTATCTGAACACAAGAATATTGCTTTTAAATTACACTTGACTTTTTTCCTGGAATAAATATTAACATTATTTGTAATGCTTATCTGTCCTCTACAGATCCGTTCATCCATAGAAAGAGAGGTGAAGAGTAAAGACGATATTGCTGATGAAGACAGGGGTAATGTCAAGAACTGTGAGATCAACTACGTGTGAGTCCTTGCTTTTATTACTAGGCCTGTCACGATTATTGATTGATTGTCTAATCGTGGTTATTCTATCTAATCACAATTATTTGAGGCAACCGTAATAATTGGGCAGTTTAAATTTCAACCACATTTTGCCAAAGAATATAAAAAAGGTTTGTTGGTTTAATCAGACTGCATTGTATTTAATATGTTGTAATATATTAATTGTATACATTTTCATTTTCACAGCATCAAAGTAAATCACATGGGCCTTTTTTAATATAATTTTATAATCATATTTTATACAATTCCAAAAAAAATAAAACAAAAAAAAATAACTTACACTGTAAGTGACATGAATAAAACAGCATTAATCGCAATTATTTGTATGAAAATCAGACATCAGCTCAAAGTTCATGATTGTGATTTGCATATTTTTTACCTTCAGTTCAGTCAAATTCAGAAGCTGTGCTGTTTATTGAGCATTCAGTAAAATAAATGTTTATGTGAATGTTTGCCTACAGGAAGAAGTTCCAGAGTTTTCAGGATCGGAAGCTGAGGGTGAATGAGGAAGACAGCGGTTCTCTGAAAGTAGCCAGAACAGATGGAAAATTCCACGAGGCACTGCTGGACAGGTAAGACCTCTGACTTTACTGCTTCTGGAGGAGAAACCTCATACTGAATAATAAATGAATGTAGCCGGCTAATTTAGCTCATCCTTAGACGGAAGAAAAGTTGGCATGTTGATATACCCCATTGGATGATTTATTATAGAAGATGGTGTGTGAAACATTGTGAATATGCTAACATTACTACATTATTCAAATGTTTTTTTTCTTTTTTTAGGAGAGCAAAGATGAAGGCTGACAGATACTGCAAGTGAAACCAGGATACACTGTTTTTTTTTATGTTTTAATTTTACATTGTCATGAAATCTCTGCCATTTTTTTTAAAATAAACTATTCACTGTTCACAAGAAAATGCCCCCTCCCACTTTTTTTTAATAGACTACAGTTACAGTTTTTTCCAACTGCTTACACACAAAATCTTTTCATGTCATACGATTTTTGAAACCTCTCACTCAAAGTGCAAAACTACATACCAAATCTCCAAAACCATAAGCTATTTCTCAGCCTTTTCAATTGCATTAAACACTTTTTTCAAAACACTAAACACAATTCTCTACCTAAAACACACAAATCTAACAGGAAGTGACTTGCTTTCCTTTTCCAAACACAACTAATCAAAATGCTACACTTATTCACCAGGTCACACACACACTTCTCATATGTGCAAACACGAATTGCTTAACTGATCACTAACCAATCACTGCTTTACTGTAGTATAGGCCTGAACAGGTCAAAGGTCAGATGATCTGTTTTGAACAATGGATTCCTGGGACCCCCCGTGACCCCACACACACACACATACACACAATTGTGTTCTTTACTGTATTCTAAAGAATATACTTTTGGTTTATAGTACATATGTTTATGGTTTTGTTGTATGCTACTGTAAACAACAATAATGTTAGGCCTAATACATATTTTCTGTTTCTACATTGCATTGGTGTTTAAAGTGTACTTGTTACATCAGATTACTTTCACTGTAGAACATTGTATTGAAATGTAGATATAAGCCTATGAAAGACCAAAGAGCTTTAGATTTAGAACAGCAGTGTTTACATGGTATATCCAAAAATGTACTATTATGAAAGAAGTGTTTGCCATTTGATGCAAATGCTTCATTCTGACTTGTGTTTATGGCATTTTGAATGCAGTGTTACATTTTGAAGGAGATGTGAGGCATTTTGTGTGTGCAGTTTGGGGAATTGTGTGTAGAGTTTTGAAAAAAGGACACAGTTTTGAAAACGTGTGTGAACAGTTGGAAAAAACTGTAATAATATTAGAGATGTTGTCATTTGTGTAATGTCGAACTGTAAATGTGATACATTTCCCAAATTAAATGGATTGTAAACTAAAAAATCTATGTTTAATCACATTCTTATTTTAATAAAATTTTCACAGTACATAGAATGAAAAAAATCTTTAAAAACATGGTAAACATCATAGAAAACTATTCTTAGAATGTTTCTGACTGAAGTCGTCAGTGTTGATATGGTGTGATTTTGTATGGCCTAAATGAGAATATTATTATTGTTGAGCCACATTTGAAGATGTAATTCATCCTGTGCAGTAACTGTGCTGTCCGTTCACTGAATATTGATTTGGAAAGATTTTTGTAGTCTTTAAGATTTACACATAAAATGGTATTTAGTTTTTTTTACTTCCACTGCAAGGTCATTGCAGTTACATTTGAAATAATATGAAACATATAAATATACAGTAAAAATTTAATTTATCCACACACACATGTTGTGTTTTCATGTTTTCTGGGCACTTTCCATGGACATAATGATTTTTATACTGTACAAACTTTATATTCTATCCCCAAACACTAAACCTATCCATCACAGAATGCTTTGCGTTTTTACATTTTCAAAATCATCACTTAGTATTTCTAAGCTGGTTTTCTTATGGGGACCAAAAAAATTGGGACATTTGGTTTACACACACACACGCACACGCACACGCACACGCACACGCACACACACACACACACACACACACACACACACACACACTGCTTGTTGTTGCACTTCCATCTACAACCGTTAGATGTCGCAAAACATTCGTTACCTCTCCTGTTTGTTTCGGGAGAGGTAAAATGCTTTGTTCTGCGGTTATTGTTTCTCATTACCTAATTAATAATAATAATAAATGATATGGGACAGTCTTGTGCTACAAGTGCTTGTGCTTGTGTAAAATAAAGCAGAGACAACCCCAAAGACAGAAAGTGTAAAGTCATCTTTTATTTTGTAACTCATTGTTATGGTAACTCCCCCAGTGTCTACTGGGTTTGCGCAGATGAGGAACTGTCACGAGAATCATCTCATCATCAGCACTTCCGTGTTCACAGACGCTTCTGAAGTCTAAAGACTGCGGGTGTCTCATCATGATCGTCAAATTAAACGTCTGCTGTTTTAGTCTCTCTTTTATGTTTATGTGCTTGTATGCGCAATATGTACCACCGGTAAGTCACCACCTGTCGTTGTTAATCTTGATGGAAACGTGTGTTTATGACAATACTGTTTTCATATTATTTTCGGGTTTGTTTCATTGCAAGTTACCGTACAATAATAGCTGGACTTCAGTGTTGTGTTTACACGCCATTGGGCTGTTTTATAGCTTAAATGACCTAAATAATGCTGTTGGAAACAACGCTATTTTACTGTAAATATGTAATAAATCACTGGTGTTGATGTTTCAGTACACAGAAGAGTGCAGAAGTGGCATGTATCCTCCAAACGGACCAACGTGAGTATGACAACTGAAAATATGGATTATACAATCTGCAAACACTTCTGTCAGAGTATCGTCCCCTTGGAATTATAAGGTTCTATCTGCGTTCTGAGCAGTTTTGAGATATTGGGCTTTAAAGTTTTTGCATTCCATTCGACTGTGTAGAAAGAACCTTTTTATTTTCTAAATAAAAAGTTCCAAAATGTACACAACTTAAAAAATAACATCACATAATGTAAAGAAGTGGTCACAGAATAAGAATATGTGAACCTTACCCAAGGGGACGGTGTAACAATGTTATTCTAAACCTTAATCAGTACAAGCATAGAACAATTGCATGTAACAAAATTATGATTATGAAAATGATTATACAAAGTACGAATTAAACGAGTCACACAGGAAAGAAACAAAGACTTAGCATGAATAAAAAAGACAAAAACATATTTCACAGTATGTCTTAAGTGTCAGTATAGTTTAGTTTTAAAGAAGTGAATCCAAGTCAGGTGTTTTGTAACGTGTTATGCCTGTTATGCAATTACTAAAATACGTCATATTTGTCACATTACTTCACTTGTGTGGTTTTTGCTGCTTCGCACTGTTTTTTAGTACTAGAAAGAAAACTGTAAATTTATAAATCAAAGAAAACTGATGTTTTAAAATATAATTGAAAATATAATTGTATATATAAATATACACTGCCGTTCAAAAGTTCGGGATTGGTAAGATTTTTATTGTTTTTAAAAGAAGTCTCTTCTGTTCACCAAGGCTGAAATATTATTACAATTTAAAATAACTGTTTTCTATTTGAATATATGTGACCCTGGACCACAAAATCAGTCTTATGTGTATTTTTTTTTAAATTGAGATTTATACATCATCTGAAAGCTGAATACATAATCTTTCCATTGATATTAGGTTTGTTAGGATATGACAATATTTGGCCAAGATACAACTATTTGAAAATCTGGAAACTGAGGGTGCAGAAAAATCGAAATATTGAGAAAATCGCCTTTAAAGTTGTCCATTTCTATAGGCGATTGTGCTGCATCCACTAACAAAACAATTTTTTTTAATATATTTAAGGTGGGAAATTTACTAAATATCTTCATGGATCATGATCTTTACTTAATATCCTGATGATTTTTGGCATAAAAGAAAAATCGATAATTTTTACCCATACAATGTTTTGTTGGCTATTGCCACAAATATACCCGTGCTACTTAAGACTGGTTTTGTGATCCAGGGTCACATATTTGAAAATGTAATTTATTCCTGTGATGCAAAGCTGGATTTTCAGCATCATGACACTCCAGTCTTCAGTGTCACATGATCCTTCAGAAATCATTCTTATATGATGATTTGCTGCTCAAGAAACGTTTATTAGTATCAATGTTGAACAAAGTTATGTAAAAAATGATTTGATGAATAGAAAGTTCAGAAGAACAACATTTATCTGAAATATAAAGCTTTTGTAACATTATACACTACTGTTCAAAAGTTTGGGGTCAGTAAGATTTTTATTTATTTTTTTGGGTGGAAGAAATAAAATAAATTAATACTTTTATTCAGCAAGGGGGCATTAAATTGATCAAAAGTTACAGTAAAGACTTTATATAGTTACAAAATATTATATTTCAAATAAATAAAATAGAACTTTCTATTCATCAAATAATCCTGAATAAAATTGTCCACAACTGTTTTCAACATTGATCATAATAATAATCAAATTAGCATATTAGAATGATTTCTGAAGGATCATGTGACACTGAAGACTGGAGTAATGATGCTGAAAATTCAGCTTTGCATCAGAGAAATAAATTACATTTTAAACTATATTCAAATAGAAAACAGTTATTTTAAATTGTATTATATATATATATATATATATATATATAAATATTTTTTATCAAATAAATGCAGCCTTGGTGAGCATCAGAGACTTCTTTTAAAAACATAAAAAATCTTACCGATCCCAAAATTTTGAATGGCAGTGTGTGTAAATATATATATATATATATATATATATATATATATATATATATATATATATATATATATATATATATATATATATATTGTATACATAATTGAAATTGTAAGTTGTGTGAGGGGAGAAGATCTGTATTTGAATCTCTGTATCTTTTAGATTTAAAGGTGATGTGTCCTGGTATACCGTTGATCTGGACTTACCACCAAGCAAAAGATGGACAGATGTTATTACAGACAAAAAGACGGATGTGAGTTCATACCATCACTGATTCAATGCTCTATAGTTCAAATGCTCTACATGCATTTAATGGCATTTCTGTAAGCGCTTAAATTTATTTGTTTGGCAAAATGTGAAATTTATTGCCCAAAAGCAAACTAAAAAGGAATGATCTGAGAAGAGTTGATGTGTTCAGTGACGTTTTCAAGAGCTCATGTGCTTTTCTTTTAGATGGCGAGCATGATTCAGGCTATCAGAGATCTAGCGGATGCCTTTGTTCCCAGTGGGAAGCTCATCCAACTAGTAGACAAGGAATTGGTGAGTAGGCAGTCTGACATATCACTTTGTATGATGCTAAATCATAATTTATTGAAGTATACGACACTCTTAAATCTCATATCGCGCGGACACACTGATCTGCATACCTGTCAGAGATCCCCTACATTAATGATTTAAGCTGTAATAACTAAAATGACTGATGTGTTTGTCCTCAGCCCTTGATGGTGAACACCCTGCCTTATCCTTTCAATGAGGAGCTCAGAGGAATAGCATCAGTGTCTGGCGTTCCTTTGGGTATGAAATGCATCAAAACCATCATGTTTCACACTGTTAAATAAAACGTAAAGCATCAACTCACTCCATCAACTGTTCTCTGTAACGCAGGTGAGGTGGTGCTCTTCAACATATTTTATGAGGTGTTCACTGTATGCACTTCTCTGGTTGCAGAGGATGTCAATGGTGAGGATATCATCTGATATAACATTGTTTGAGATTATTTTATTATTTTTATCTGTGTTATAACATGCATTATATGACATAGACTACCATTCCGAAGGGTCAGGTCAGAAATATATATTTTTTTTTTTGACAGAAGTAAATACAAATGTATTCAGCCAGGATAGATTATATTGTTTAAAAGTGACTGTAAAAACTTGAAATGCTACAAAACATTCATTTAAAATAAATGCTGTTTCATTTAGAAATGAACTTTCTATTCATCAAATTATCGTAAAAAAAAAAAAAAAGTTAAGCAGCACAACTGTTTTCAACATTGATAATAATAAGAAATGTTTCTTGAGCAGCAAATCAGCATATTATAATAATTTCTGAAGGATCATGTGACTGGAGTAATGATGCTGAAATTTCAGTGTAACTGACATCACATAAATCACATAAAATATATTCAAATAGAAAAGATGTAAGAAATTACTGTATTTTTGATCAAATAAATGCAGCCTTGGTGAGAATATGAAACTCCTTTCAAAAACATTAACTTACCGATAATCAAAATCTTACCGACCCCAGACTTTTGAACAGTAGTGTATAATATCACAGTAGAGTATTGATATAAAGTTGTGCCATTCAGGAAAGATTAATTTGTTTTTACTCTAGGCAATCTCATCCATGCAAGGAACCTGGACTTTGGACTCTTCATGGGGTGAGTTTAGTGTTATTGTTTTGGCATTTGTTGTTAACCTACAGTACTTCCTCGATTTATGAGAATTGTTTGAGTGAATTATATATACATTACATACAGTAGTCAAAATTTGAAGTGGATCAAAAAAGCTCATCAGTTGTCCCAAGACAAGAACAGGTATTGTTCAAAATTCATGTATATCTTTGATGAAAGGTTTTGATCCAGATCAAATGTTGACTACTATATATTGAAGCCTAAAACATTAAGATTTCAGACTGTTCTTTGGAATCCTCTGTTTACAGTTGGGATTTGAAGAACAGGTCATGGATCATCACAGAGAAGCTGAAGCCACTTATTGTCAACCTCGACTTCAGAAGGAACAATCAGACTGTCTTTAAATCCACCAATTTTGCAGGATACGTGGGCATGCTGACTGGTATTCATCAGGTAACTACGGATGAGAGAATCACAATGAGCGATCTGAGTTGATTAGAGTTCAATCCAGAATGGATTATAAATCATGGTGACAGGATCCAGAATGACCTTTTGTCTCTTTTTAGTTTTACTTCTGCAGTTTATCAGGAAGGACAATTGTGAAAGCATGGATTGTTGGTCAATAATCACATTGCTTCTGTCCCTTGACTCTTTGTCTTTTGTTTTCTTTCTAGCGCTCTTTCACACTCACTATGAATGAACGATTCAGTCTGGATGGAGGGTACATCGGTAAGCCTTTGCTCTTTTATTTGCAGAGCTATATGGCATTGTCTGAAATACGTTGAAGCTTTCTTCAAATATGATTACTCATTTCATTTGGTTAGATCGTTGGTATATAGTTTTATTGTGAATAAGTGTGTGATGTGAATTACAGGGATTCTGGAGTGGATCTTGGGGAAGAGAGACGGCATGTGGATGAGTTTTCTGACTCGTTCTGTGTTGGAGAATGCAACTAGGTTGGCTAGAGATAATTATTTTAAAATATGGTCACACTTTAGATTAGGGTCCAATTCTTACTATTAACAGGAGTTTATTGAGGCAAAAACTCATAAATTACTAATTAATAGTTAGTAAAGTAGTTGTTAAGTTTAGGTAATTGGTAGGATTAAGGGATGAAGAATATGGTCAATCAGAATAAGGCATTAATATGTGCTAATAAACAGCATGCATATTACTAGGATATTGGCTAATAAGCAACTAGTTAGAACTGGACCCTGAACTAAAGTGTTTTTTTTTTTAGAAGTCTCCTGTTCACCAAGGCTGCATTTATTTGATTAAAAATACTGTAAAACAGTAATGTTGTGAAATATTATCACTATTTAAAAGAACTGTTCTCGATATATATTTTAAAATAAAATGTATACTTTATTTTAGCTCCAAGTCAGCATATTAGAATGATTTCTGAAGGATAGTGTGACACTGAAGACTGGAGTAATGATGCTGAAAATTCAGCTTTGCCATCACAGGAATAAATCACATTTTAAAATATATTCAAATAGAAAACATTTAAAAAATAAATAAAAAATATTTCACAATATTACAGATTACTTGATTTTTCATCAAATAAATGCAGCTTTGGTGAGCATTACAAATCATAATCATTCCAAACTGTGCTAGTGTATATTTTTTGTCTTTACCTAAACTTAAATAAGAAGTGACTTTTTTATGTTTGCGATATTGAAGAAACAAAAGCAAAGACACATGGTCATCTCCTGGGTTTATGAAGATGATGATTTGGATGTCATTTGTCTTCTTTTAGCTATGAAAGTGCCAAGGCTCTGTTGGCTGACACTAAGCTGCTGGCTCCAGCCTACTTCATCCTGGGAGGAAACCAGACGGGTCAAGCCTGCATCATCACCAGATCCAGAACACACAGCATCAGTCCACTGGAGTGAGCATTGCATTACACTCTACACACAGTTAAAAGTAGACGTGTGAGTTTTTTGGTTAGAAACTAATAATAAACTGAAATGCTATGTATTTCAGGCTTGATGTGAAGAATGGCAGGTGGTATGTTTTGGAGACTAACTATGACCACTGGAAAGAGCCTCTGTTTTTGGATGACAGGAGAACTCCTGCTATGAAATGCATGAATCAGACCACACAGAATGTGAGTTTTGCCCTCGCATATAAACTAAATCATGTTTATCCATTTTGACAAATAACAGTGATTTTTATTTTCACCACTTACATTCATGACCCTATTCTCTTTCAGGATATCTCCTTAAATACAGTCTATGATGTCCTGTCCACCAAGCCAGTCTTAAATAAAGTAGGTTCATTATCCATTACTGTTAATGTTTTATGTATCAGTTTGTAGCACATTTAATGACTTGTTCATTAACGCTTCCCTTTATGATGCTGTGCAGCTGACCACATACACTACTCTAATGGAGGTGTCTAAGGGGACATTGGAGTCTTACATCCGTGACTGTCCTAACCCCTGCATGCCGTGGTGATGGATGGCACCTGGGCAAGCTGCATCACTGGGACGTTCTTATGTATGTTTAGGAAAAGCATGCAATTCAAATTTTAGCATCATTAAAAATCAGCAGTCTTACATTTTAGAAGGTTTGCAACATCTGATTTTGAAATCATGAGGGCATCATCTGGATTAATCAAGCTTAGAGAGGAAAAGCAGCCTACTTACTAGTCTAAAGATGTGTGGGAAATTGCACTGAAAATTAATATTGCATATGGCAAATTGTATTTTTTTTTTTCTTCAATCATGTTTTTTTTTTTTACTAAAAAATGTGCACAGTGGAACATGTTTCAACTGGATAATCAACACTACTGGTGCCTTGTAACTTTATTCAACCTCCTCAGTGCCTACCAATGTGTATGAGAGGAAAAATGATCAACCAAAAATGAGTGTACAAAATTAAGCAGTATACAACTAACATCAATAAATCATGGAAATTCAGTATTTGTTGTGGGGAAAATGTTGCATTGACATTTTATGCAAATGTGACAGAGAGAGCAATCACTGCAGGAAATGATAAAAATCAATATTTTATTCATTTTAAATCTCAATCTAAACATTAGAGAATCACATAAGGTGAAATCCCAAGCAATGGCCAACATGCCTTAAAAAAAAAGGTAAAAATGAAAGCAAGAGAAAACATTTAAAAGAGTGCAATAAGAGAGGACAGGACAATTTATCAGTGCTACTATGTGATTCTGCTCCATACTGGGTCAAGTCAAATATATTTAAATAGAGAATTTTTCCAAATGTGCTTGAAGTTTTATCCTGAATTAGAGGAACGTCTATTGTCCTCTGTATATTGCATTCACAAAAAATGCTGATGGTCTGGGAAGGAATCCCAGAAAGAAATGCAAAAACAAAAGCCTAACCATGCCAAACATGGACACACAAAAATGTATTGCATCCCTTAAACTGTAGCCTTTGAAGGAGCTTTTACAGAGAGTTCTGGCTTAAAGAGAAACACAGAAAATGAACTTACAGACTACAGAACAGCTTAAAGACAGAGACCCTTTCAAAACATCCTCTCCTACATTCTCCATAAAACAATCAGAATAAAACTTCTTATAAGTGTAGAGACTTCTTTAACATCTCTTGAACTGTTAGATCACACATGCTGACAGGCTAATTCACTAAGACTTAGCTTAGCTGTTGTTTCCAAGGAATCTTAAGGTATTAAGCTCATTATATAGTAATGTTGAATGAATTATGGTTTGTAGTGTAAAGACGAATCAAAGAACCATTCTCATGCACTCTGGGCTCCAATGGTTTCTGACAAGGAAAAGAAAAGAAAAAAAGAGATAAGATTTACACTAACGTGAGTAGAACATGTCTTCACATATCACAGGGATCTGCTCATATACAGATCATAGTAATTGAGCTCAATTTTAATATTCAATGCATTACTAAACTAAAACAAGAAATCTTAAAATGTAAAATATACATGAAAATACTGAATGTGAGTTCTGAACTAAAGTTATCACCTTCTTCTAATATTATACTTTGAATTGTATTAAAGTTACTGTATGTACAGTCTAAACAGATAGCTTAATGTTTAAGGGATATTTAATAGTTACCAGGCTCTTTGAGTGCTTGAGCATTTCCCACCAGTCCTGTAAACTCTTCTGTATTTACATTCAGAATTTCAGCTGCTAAGTTATTATTTTGCTGCTCTTCTGAGATCCTCTTACAAAGTTCTTCCTGTACAAATTATAAGCAAAGAAAATTAGAAAATGTTTAAAAACCATACTCTTGATGACTATCAACCATAGATGACTCGTACACTTTAGAGAGTTGAGATATGAAAAACTGTGGCAGGTGACTGACATTTTATATATATATATATATATATATATATATATATATATATATGAATAAAACACTGTATACTCCGTTACTGTATATATATTAGTGTATAGAGTGTTTTATAAAAATAAAAATGATTATTAAGAAAAAAAAAACATGAATATAATATGAAACAAATAAATATAACAATTGCTTATTCATTGATAAAAATAAAAATAAATAAAAAGTGGATTAACTTCCCACATTTATTTGTAAACCTCACTATCCTGGCCATCCCTATTAGAGAGAGACCCCTCAAGCTCTTACCTCACACAGAACAGACATTTGAAAAGGGAGATCCTCCACTTTCACAAAATCTTCCTCATCTGATTTCTGGCTATTGTTTCCAGATCCAGCCTCCTATATTACAAACAAAGGAAGTTAATACCTTTTTTTCATAATTTGGTCATTCTTAAAAAGGAATAAATGAAGTTTGAGGAGAACAGCTGCTCTGACATACATCAGTGTTGATCATGACTGGGGAGTCTGTGTCAGGGCTGGCTGTATCTGAGCTCTGAGGAATTTCTTGTGCTGAAGCAGCAGTACGGTCCTCCTCCTCCTCCTCCTCTTTTTCATCTTCAGAACCAATTGTTGCCTCCTCTCTGCCCTCCTCTGGAGGCTGCTGATCTGTCTCTTTGGACTCCGATTTCATGCTTTTAGCTGTTAGAAAATAGGAGACAAAAATTGTTCAACTGTAATGAGTTGATTGTAAATACCCCAATAAATGTTAATGGTATAATATTACAGAAGAAAGGTGTACATTGGCTGCTTTCAGGACTTTCTAGGTCTGATTTGGTTTCCAGGGGGGCTTCGTTTTGTAAGGCAGAGCACTGAAACAACACAACAGGTCATTATTAATGTCTTCTGAGTCGGGTTATTTGCTCTTTCGTGCGCATGCCAACACACCTGTCTGTGTTCACTAGTGTTGTCCATGCAGGCTTGTAGTGATGTTTGCACCTCAACAGGTTCAGCCTCAAACTCCTCTATCTCTTCCACTTCATTTTCATCTTCTCCACTGCCATAGTTGCATAGAGCCTGTGTCTCTGCTTTAGACAGGCCTAAAGAAAAGACCATACACACACAACACACAAGTCAAACATATTCTTATCAAAGTCAAATACATTACAGAACAGTCTCAACATATAGGCGATAAGATGGACAACCTCCAGCAAACAGGGTTTTGTTGAATACTCAGAATTTTATACTTACTATTCTATCACATAGAATATACAAAATATATTTTTTAAAACAATATATTTCAAAAATGTACTTTTATTTAGCAAGAAAACATAAAATTAATCAAATACGACAGTAGACTTTTACAGTTACAAAAGTTTTCCAAATGAATCCTTTCCCCCCCACAAAAATATTAAGGCAGCACAACTGTTTTAACATTGATATAAATAAGAGATGTTTCTTGAGCACCAAATCAGCAAATTAGAATAATTTCTGGATCACTAAAGGCTGGAGTAATTGCTACTTTAAAAAAAATGAATTTTAAAATGTATTAAAACAGAAAGTTAAATTTAATTGTAATAATATTTCACAATATTACTGTTTTTATTGTATTTTTTTATCAAATAAATGCAGCCTTTGGAGAGAACAAAAATAAATTCTCACCTGCCCCCAACTTTTGAGTGGTATTGTATATTTATTTCAATCAATAGCTATTTTTTTCTCTTCAGTTCCTGGCTGATAACCTTACTTATAGAAAGAGGCAGCCCTTCTTCCTCTTCTTCTTCCACCTCAGATGCTTCACTCCTTTGTGCATCTTTCTCCTTGTCCTCTTCCCTCTCATGAGGCGTCCCTCGCTGCTCGGCCTCATCCTGATCCTGATGAAAAAACATTGAAAGTCAATTTTAAACATTGAAAACATTCAGGTTTGCAATAAAACAAAAAACAAACAAACACCGCTGTAAGTTTGTTGTATGAAACCAGCAAAGGCAACAAATATAAAGGATTTATTTTATTTTATTTTTTTTACTCAATTCATCACTTACTGCAAGCTAATACAATATATAAAACTGTTCTGCTGTGGGGCTTTAGATTCAGAAGCAGTGTAGTTTAGTGTATTTGTGTGAATGTTAAGTGCATCAACAATTATAACTTACTCTGTCTTCATCAAAATATGATGGTGAGAATGTATTTTCTCTCTCTAGTGTTTTCTTCTCCTAAATAAACAATGCGAAGATTATTCTCCTTTAACACAGAAGCATTGCTACAGACACACACATTAATCACTCGAGCCTACCTCAGCGCGAGGCGAGTGTTTTGGAGATGTATGGTCAGAGCGTCTCTTGGTCCTGCATTTGTTTTTAGAGGTGTTCTGATCTAAATCCTGCATCAGTCTGAAGAAGGCGAGTTCATTAAAGAGGATCTCAGAGATCTCTACCAGCAGGTCCTCACCACAATCCTGCAGCGTCCGTCCAACAAACTTACTCAGGGAGTCCTGTGAGTGCACACACAAAACCAAGAACATCATTATCATAAACTTCATAAAACTATTTAAAGAACCCTTAATTAAATGTAGGCTGTACACATTTTTAGACCTTTTATTTTATTTTACAGTGGGGTAATTTTTAAGTGCAGTAAGCCACGAAAAATAACTCAATTTGGTACTCACGAGGCAGCTTATATGCATGCACTTTGGATGTGACTGAGCGCACAGAAAACCGCCTCTGGAGTGCGCATGAACCAAATGGTTAAAAAAGATGTGCAAATTATAAACTTTTGTGACGAATCAACACTGACCGGATTAGGCAGGAGAAAATTCTGCCAGCTGTCCCAAAATAATGTAAAAAAATGTAAATAAAAAATGTATTGAGCGACTGAATCACTCACACTGTTTTCAAATGACTGATTTGATCTGATATTTTATGTGGATTAATTTCCTCATCTAACCTACATGCTATAGTTAATAAATGTTTGCAGGAATTTCCACATTAAAAGTGTGAAACTTGCGAGACTGAGTAAAATCATGCGATCTATGCAATCATATGCCGAAATTCAGGACCTGAATAAACATTCTATTATACAGATATATGTGAAACAAATTTACATGACTTTTACTAAACTTTCTGGGTTTATTTATTTTTCCAAAATTTTTCCAGACCTGGAAATTGCTATTTTACAATTCCATGACATTTCCAGGTTTTTCATGGCCGTACGAAAACCTGCAACTAGTGGGCTTCCGACACAGATTTTCAGGCATCATAGTCGCGTTCAAATGTTCAAACACACCCATGATTCTCAAAAATGCAGGTTCTTGTGATTCATATAGAGGTGTGCGAAATAACCATCTTATGTCACAATATGAGTAATTTTATTTCCCAATAACAATATCCTTTTTTTGCTGGAAATAAATATATGTAACAATAGAAAAATATTAGATTTTGAGAAATTTCACAACTTTCGATACCACAGCAACAAACAAATACTAGGCTAACTAATGCAAGTCGTCAAACAACTACTGAAGAAAAGTAAACAAAAATAGTCAGTAATAAAATAAAAACAAAGAAGCAAATTACATTCGAACAAATAAATACATTAAATTTGTTCTTACCTGCAGGATGCCGCCCAGCTGTCGGTGGAAAAACCGAACAAACTCTTTGCTTTCATCATTTTGCTGAATGAGTTTGAGCACCATGCGTCTCACAGATGTGAGCAGCTGGTGTGAACACACCTCCCCAACGTGCTCCTGACAAAAAGACACATGCAAGACACATGCAAGACAACACGTCTCTGAACTGCAGCTTAGACAGTTGATTTATTTGAAATGTTAAATAGAAAAGTAGAGCAAGCTCACCTTTAGGAAGGGAATAACTTCTGTCATGATGGCTTTGATCTGTCTGTCAAGCTGTTGTGTGTCAATCTGAGGACAGTGTGCATCTGCAGATGAATGTCCAGCACCTAAAAATAGACAAAAGATACACAGAAATGCATTAAAACACATAACCAGAGTTACATAAAGGGGCATACAACCTAAGCATTTATTATATGCATGTTTAAAGCAAAGCAGAGCTTTAGTCAAAGGTCTAATCCCTATGAACATTAATAGCAACTCTCAGATTAATTAAAGACATATTCCAGGTTACTTTCAGCCTAATGAACGAAATGTGTTAGTGTGAAATGTGTACCAGATACAAAGATACAGGCTGTACTAAGCCTGAATTATTCCTTTTAGACATGGACTCACTGACAGTGATGTGTGCTGTGACAGCAGAAGACAGTGCCCATCGTGAGCAGATGTGGACGCGATAAGGCATGTAAAAGTTTCTAACCAGCCATTTGTTTCTATTTCTATAGCATTGTGTTAAAAAACATATTGTATCAATTGTGTCAATTTGCTTGTTGCATTGTATCTGGTAGGGACATGCCATTAGAAGCACTTGCAAATGAATGTCAGGTCTATTCTGCAGTCTGAGAGTGATCGCAGGAATACCTTGCGTGAGTGCTGAGGCGGCAGCAGCAGCTCCAGGGCTGTGCTCAGGGTTATCTGTGTTACACTCAGCCCTTAGCTTCATGCGCTCATACTCCCTCATCCTGGCCAATGCCTTATCTAAATGAATCACTGTGTTGCCTGGAGAAGCAGAAAGGAAACAAAGGGACAGAGAGAGAGAGAGAGAGCGGAACATGAAAGTATTCCAGGGGAATACGATAGGATTCAGTCTAGCCCCAACCCAGCAAAGCAAGCATGATCATGGTAAGCAACCTATCTAGGGCTGTCACGATTCCTCGATTAAATTTGAGTACTCGATTTTAAAAAATGTTGAGTAACCTGAAAAATACCGGAAGTGGCGCACTACACGGATGAGAACCCATGAACCGCATTATTAGACTGTTTTCTAAGGCTGCACAATGTATTAAAACCAAAAACCATACTATAGCATAGGGCTATTGTGAATTCACAAAGGCTGCGATTCAATTAAATAAATGTATGCCCTGCGTTTTATATATAGCGATTTAATTATTTACATGCGTTTAGGTCACGTGCATCTCAGAGCATCTCTGTTCACTGTAAATGCTGCTACACATGAACTGTTATCATTTATATGCGTAAAATGTGTCTCAAACTCTATCTCTACATGTGCTGAGAGTTTGGGCTGCTTATAACGTTCATCTGGGATCGCAATGTGCGCCATTTCATCAGATCTGTAAGGTAAATCATTTATAAACCTATGCCAACACGAGAATACATCAATCTGATTCTAAATTGCAATTTCAAAATAAAAGTTCCGAGTTTGCATGTTTTGATGTTCCCATATTCTTTTTCCCATATTCAGAGAAATTTCAGTCGCTGTAGCATTTCTATCGTAAAGAAGTGGCCAAAAATTAAGTTCACATTTGAATTAAATGTCATTTGGCAATGTCAAATGTCATTATATTATATTATGTATTTTAACAGTGCTAAAACAAAACCAAAAACCATACGATTACTTGCTTTTGATCCTTTATTTGAACCAAAAATTATTGCTTCGTTATTATACATGTATTTTAAGTCATATTAAAGGCTATTGTTTGCTTGGGTCTATTTTTAATACCACCGGAAAAAAATACAAAAATCTGATTACTCGATTAATCAAAATAATCGACCGATTACTCGATTGCCAAAATAGTCGTGACAGCCCTAAACCTATCAATTGTTTTTCCCATGATTGTGTCTGTATGTACGCATACAGCTCTGTCTTCTTACCCAAGTCATCACTAGCAAAGGGTTCAAGGTTGGAAGAGGTGGACAGCAGGCTCTCGTTGTCCATCGAATCTCTATCTGCTACCCTCTTCAGAACAGAGTTGGATTTAACGGTAACAATCTTCTCAGATGTATCCTGGAAAAACCAGGGAGAAAAATAAATAAATCAACTGTGTGATAATTAAAGTGAGGAAATCAGATGGGCAGATGGAGAAGCAAATGTCTTACATTGTCACTGGTAGCCAAGCTTTCACTAGGTGTGAGCTCTGACTGTGAGCCTGTGGCCCACACAGCCGGACCCAAAGAGGACGCATGCTCATCTGCCACACTCTTCTCTGTCAGGTGCCTTGTTACAATGTCCTGGTGGCCAAAACCAACAATGAGATTTGATATGTGGCATAGGATGTGTGCGCGCACACACATTCTACGCCACTTGTATTCAAGTACATTTGACATTCAATTTAACCCTTTAGGTTGTGTTTGGGTTATTTTGCCACGGAGAGGATTTTCCCGGACTCAAAAATGCTAGTTAATGCAATTGCATTGGACTAAAATTTACTGACTTTGCTCACCCAGAGTCTAACAACTTCCCGAAATTGTTTTGATACTTTTTGTAATTTGTTGTGTTTTTTTTGTTTTTTCACATTGTAACACTTGTGATGTTCCCGGTCAAAAATGATCGGCCTACAAAAAATTGCTTATAAATCTCTCATTTTGCTACATCATCACCAGATTAGGGATGGCGAAAACTAAACATTTTCTTGACCGACCACCGAGCCTCATTAGTCGGTTGAAACCGGTTAACCGATTAGTTTAAAATATGTGCTATTTGAAATAACAGCCATTTCGAGCCGCGCCTGCAATTTCGCAACTCTGTCGCATCTCTCTGCTGCTCTGCCTCCCGCTCACACACACACGCTGTTTGTCACATTTCCTACCAGCTAGCATAGATGACACGGTAGGTTGGCTTTGGCTACCTTTCCCACCCGAAGAGACTTGCGGGTGTCGCGTTTTCAGGTGATACATCATAAGCCGCGTTTCCATTACCCTTCAAATTGCGCAAATTGAAATTGCGAATTGAAAATACGTACAATGGAAACGCGTCAATTTCGCATAAACTCCCGTTTATCGCAAAAAAGTTGTTACGCTCGCATGAGGTGGTTTTTCAGGCAATTCGAAAAAGGAATAGGCTATTTCGCAAAACTGCAATGGAAACATTTACAGTCACCTGACTTAGAAGACGCGGTGTGTTTGATGTCCATGTAGCCTATAGCTACGCAAATAATAATAATTTTATATTATTTTATTATAACATTTAATAGGCTATATTTAGAAGACGCTTTTATGCAAAAAAGGAACAAAGCTAAGTGTGGAGCGCGCACTGCATGGCACGGAGGCGCGGGCGCGAACACTTGCATTTTCCTATCAACAGTGGAAACATCTTAAAATACTCTATCATTTCTGGTCATACAGAAAATAATAATACATTATTCTCAACTACTTTTATTTGTGTGAACTCACAATAACAAGAAAAAGTGCTTTTGTAAAATAAAATAAAACAATCAGACGCACTTTCATGATCTCCGTAAACTGGAGCGCGAGAACTGAAACAAAAATATAGTCTATGTAGGCTAAAGCTTGAAATGTCCACTTTAAAACGAACAAATTCGAATCGAAAGCTAATACCTTCTGATTATGTAATCTGTATGAAAGGTGCATTTCTCTCTAAAAGCGCATCTGCTTAACAGAGATTGAGATGTGATTTTAGCCGACACTTAGAAAACAATAGTTTATTAATAATATTAATGGCTCTTCTCATTCAGAACTGCGGGTAAAATATCAATTCCAGGTTCTAATTTGGCCTTAGAAAACCAGTAAAATCGACATGTTTTCCATATTAATTTGTGAATATTTTAAATGTTTCATAAAGGGGCAAAAAGTCAAACAAAAATCTGAAAATTCGTCTATTTACTTTTTTGCGCAGCAGTTGGTGTAGCCAGGTCAAATTAAAATGTTGGTGTTCAACTTTGCGTTTTAAAAAGACAACAACAGTTCATTTTTCGTTTTTCAATTACGGGTTAAAAAAGGAAAAACGAATGGGCACAAAAGTAGCCTACATGGATCGCTTGGACAGAATACGAGACAGAGTTCTTTATTCAATTTATCAAATAAACAATAATTAGCCTTCTCGGAGCAGAATGAGGGCGAAACACCCAGAAACTCCTATGTGTCATTCGTATAGTAGGCTAGTCTTTCCCTGCCATTAATGCTTGGATAACACACCACGTCTCCTTCCATTAATAATAATAATAATAATAATAATGTCTAATGCGGTGGCTGTGATATATATATATATATATATAAACTTACCAACGTCCTTTGCTGTGATTTTTGGAATGACTAATCGCGAGAGAATAAAGGACGTTTTGTCGCATAACATCGGTTAATGGAAACGCCGTCATTTATCGATATTTAGATAATAGATATTTTTAGACAAATCTGTGCTACTACTGTATTTAAGCACTGGATCTGGATCACACAAGTTGCAACTTACATCTGTGTCATTCTTTTTGGTGAAATGGTCCCACACACTACCTTTCTTTGCACGCTTCATCCTGTCGTCTGCCCTGGCTCTAACCTCGAGTGTTTTAGCCTGTAGCCTTTACTTTTCGCAAACCTTGTGAGCGCGCAAACCCAAACGCTGTGACCTCGCGCCAAATGTTTTTATTGGTTTATTATAAGTAGCCTACAAACAGGCGAGTTATAAAAAATTGAGTGTGAGGGATTTGTTCACTTCACACAAAAAGATCTTGGAATGAGATGGCTAACTGTAGTAGCGTTTAGTCCACTGTCTATAATAGCCTAATTTAGAGATATTTTTTTTTTAACCGACTACCGACAACTTTGATCGGTTAACGTTGATACGGTCAACCATCGGTTAAACGGTCATCGGTTAACATCCCTACACCAGATGTTGGATTAAATCTTTTTGTCAACTTGTTTTCTTTCAATTAGGACAAGGTTTATATTTCTTTTTGGAATTGATCGATCGTAGGCCTTATTTATCATTTAAAAGCTTTAAAAATCGTGAAAGCTTAACTACCTCAGTTTTTGAGTGAAAAACAAAAACAAACAAACATTACTTGTAGATCATTTTGTCCATATTTATCCTCAACTTTACCCTCAAAGGGGCTCAGATCAATGAGGCCTAAGATCAATCAGTTTCAAAAATAAATACAAAACCTGTCGTAACTGAAAGAAAACAAGTTGACAAAAAGATTTAATCCAATATTTGGTGATGAAATAGTGTAACGAGAGATGTATAAGCATTTTTTTGTACCACAAGTGTGACTTTAAAATTAAACCATTTCAAAACAATTTCCTGGTTAAACATTAAAGCACACTAGTGTGATAAATAGTGTGTTTTTTTTCCTATTTTAAGTAAAAATGACAAAATTATCCACAAACAACACTTTTTTCACTCAAAAACGTAGGTGCGTAAGCTCAGATAAATAAGGCCAATTATTGATCGGTTCCAAAAATAAATACAAAACCTGTCCTAATTGAAAGAAAACAAGCTGACAAAAAGATTGAATCCCACGTTTGGTGATAAGGTAGCATAACGAGAGCTTTACAAAAAAATATTTGCAGGATTTTCAACACAGCACAAGGGTTAAGGCAATTTTGCAGATTTCCACCACAATCGATGCAGAACATGTGGAAAACCATCAAGTCTCCATGTGGGCCTGTTGTGTCTGTAGAAGTGTGCACAGGTTTGACAATAGTGTACTGTACCTGTAGTGAGTAGAGCGCCCTCTGCCGCAGGTAGTCAGTATTGAGCAGCTGAAGCTCATGGAAGAGCTCAATGAGGAAGTGAGGGCGAGACTCATTCTGAGAGATCAGTGTTGCCACCTCAGAATAGATTGTCTCTCTCAGGGCCTCAAAAAGAGAGAAATCACTGCTCACATCTAGAGAAGAGAAATATACACAGTCAGAACAAAAAAGACGATAAACAGACAATCTACTAAACCTCTTCAAGCTTATAAAGAGTAGATCAAACAACTGCTGCTGTCTGTGCAAACTAATTCTAAAAAAAAAACTATGTGTGGGAAACATACTTAACATAACTTCAAGTGCAGCATTAGCAACACCTGGAGTACTGAACTTCACACAATATTCAAAAACACTGTTAAAACCATGCTCAGATCCACACTTTCTGTCTTCAACTCAAAAGCAAAGGTATAAAACATCCATAACAAAACACACTGGGTTTGTATAATAAATAGCAAAGCAGACTCTTCCCCTTTCCTCCCCAATTTCCCAATGTTCTGAAATGACAATAGTGAACAATAGAAATAAACTTTATACAGCTCAGGGGAGTTGTTTCTAAAAATCTATATTTGTGTGAGAGATTTGTGCCCTGAAAATGAAAACATCTGGCGCGCATGTCTAGTATTTCTTATGCATGTTAATGCAGTTTAGAAATAAGAAGAGGAGAAAGAGAATGAAAACATGCAGATTAGGTAGTTAGCAGGTCAAACAGCTGATTAACTTGGAGTTACCTGGGACTTCAGTGCATGCAATTCTGTTAGAGAGAAAAGGTGTTCTCCAAGCATATGCTGTGAAGAACAAAACCCAAAATGAAATGTGAACAAAAACAGAAATAAAAATGAAATTAGTGACACTATAAAACAATACAAGGACACAGGAGACATAAGATGTTCAAATGATGATCAAATTAAATTAGAATGAAAAAAAAAAAAGTCTGCTATACTGTTCTGGCAGATACGTGTCTGATTGAAGAATATAGTGCACACTGCATAACAAGACAGTTGTCATTGTTTTACGTTTTGATGTTTAGAGTTATGACGTTTTATTCAGTGATATCAGTAGCTGGATCTATGTAAAGTCATACCAGATGAGAGATCATTTGGCTTGCTGCTCTTAGTCTTGCTGTCCAGTTTCTCCTGTGTGAGTTTGTCTAGCAGACCCTGGTTGAGATCTTTGTATCTGACCTGAGAGGTGCGCTCTCTGTCCTGATCAAAGTGAGAGTCACTTGAAACACTGTCACTGTCCACAGATGCTGAAAATGAAAAGAACACAATTTAACCCAATTTGATTGAATTGGGCGTCTTAAACTCCAAGGCTTCTTTTCCCTAAATATATATATTTTTTAGAATCCATAAACCCAATTAATGATGGAAAAAGGATAAACTTTGCTTTTCAATTAGCTTTTAAAGGTTGAGTATGTCAACTTTAAATATAGACACACCTGTGTTCTTCTGTCCCCTGCCTCTCTTGCGGCGGCTCTTTGTGTTGGGGGTCTTGTCTCTAGAGGCCAGGCTGGCCTGTGCCGCAGCCTTGCGTCCTGCTCTAAAGGTCTTGGTGACAGTGGTCGGGTCTGCCCTGTCTGGCAGGCTGCTCATAGACTCCTGGGAGTCAGGTATGTAGGAGCGATCCCGAGAAATGGAAGGGTGAGGAACAGGAGAGGAGGAAGGGGAGTTCTTCTCTATCTGACTTGTATGGCCTGAGGTGAGGGTGGGTCTCTGACCAGAGCGATTCAGGGAGGAGTTTAACCAGCTCGAGTTATTAGCATCAGCCACAGTATCAGGTTGAGACTGAAACCTTTATAAAGTTAAAATAAACATGATTTGTTAGGTTTCTCTTCCTTTTTTGTAGTTTAAACAAGATCATTTTGTTGACTTTACATCTAACCAATATATAAAGTAGGTCATTCTTAAATTTTCACCTGACTGTAATTGAAAGAATCATCAAGATTATATCATATTAATCCAAATTACAGAAACACATTTGTACCTTTTCTCTGTGTTGTTGAGTGGAGATCTCTGTAGTGGAGGGGGAAAACTCATGTATTCCGTTTTGACAGATATGTTTGGATCATGCTGATGATCTGAACTGGCCTGGTTCTGCAGGAAATCTCCTACCGAGGAGGGAAACAAGGGACTGAAATTAAAACCTAAAGACAGAAAAGAAGCGAGAATGAAAGAAAAAAGGTTAAAAGTATATATACAGTATAAATATATTTTTATTTTATATGGAATTTACCCAATTTAAAGAATTACAGACAGATAACAGACTTACCAGTTGGGAAAGGGGAGAAGTTTGGGATTCCAGGCATATTGAGGGTATTGACCGGTGGGTAATTTAGGAACAGAGAAGGAGATGCAGAATCATGTGAAGCATTTTGATGCTGCTGTTGTCCTGACAAGGACTGACTCTGCTGCTGCTGCAATAGATCATTCAGAACTTGTTTCAACCTGCAAAAAAAAAAAAAAGAGCACATTTTAAAAGTTGTGACAAATGATACCAAAGCTTGTTTCAAATTCAAGCAGTTTAGACCTTCACTACCATTCAAATGTTTGGGGTCAGTAAGATTTTTTTTTTAAATTTTTTTTTAAGAAATTAATATTAATTTCTAATACTAATACTAACAGCAAGGATGCATTAAATTGTAATGAACTTTCTATTAAATCAAAGGATGCAAAAAATCCAGTTTAGAATTTTTTTTTAGCAGCACATTTTCAACACTGATAATAATAAGATCTAGTTTTTAAACAGTTATTTTAAATTGTAATCATATTTCACAAATCTACCGTTTTTGCTGTTGTTGTTTTTTATTATTATATATATTTTCTAAATAAATGCAGCCTTGGTGAGCATAAGCAAGTTCTTTCAAAAAGAATAACAAATCTGATTCCAAACTTCTTAATGGTAGTACATCTACAGAAAATGCCTCATTCTTCATGCTTAAAATCTTACTTAAATACTTTTTCTCATTTATAAAGTTCGAAAGAAATCTAGACAGACCGATTGACATTGTTCTGTTGCCAAGCCAGTTGTGTGTAACACTGGTTTAGTTGGTGCATGATGAGAGGGACCTGAGGAGAGGTCACATTATTGGGCACAACACCATATGGCCCTGTGAGCAGAGCTTGCAGCATGTATGAAAGAGTCTAGAGATGAGAGAAGGAAAAAAAAATTGTAAATGAGGAAAAAAATTTGAAAGAATGAAAAAATAACATGTTAAACTCTGACCTGTTGGTCCTGTAGCAAAGTTTGGCACATGGTAGTGCTGAAGTTGAGTTGTTTCTGGAGGTGTGTGATCTGTTCCTGCCAGTGTGCTGGTGCAGCACCCTCAGAGAGAGACAGATCAGCTGCCCATCGCAAGTTCTCCTGCCGCTTAGCTCTGCTGGAACTACTGCTCTCAGTCTGTGGCTGCTGACGAGGGTGACCCCTTGATCCACGGGGGGAAGGACTACCATTAACTTCCCTGTGAACTTTCACACTGCGCAAAATGAAAAGACAGTTAATAATGGACTGGGTTCTGTGTCTAGACAAACTCTAGAATGTACCTGTGTGTTTACCTCTCTCTATTATTCCTGTTGTAGTTGCGCTGTTTTTGGGTGGAGCAAGCATGCAGCTCATCTGTGGAACTGGACTCCTCTCCCCCATCATGTTCATCATCATCATCACCATTATCATCTTCCTCAGCCCCCACCTCAGAGGAGTAATCATCATCATCATCTTCACCAAGGGGACACTGTGTCGATCCACCCCAGGTGGCCACGGTTCTGACACAAACATTATGATTAGCACCTGACAAAAAATTTAGTCTGAAGTATATAAAACACTTTTTTTAACTGAGCCACTATAAGCTACCAAGGCCAAGTGTTACCTTTCATCACGACTGTAGGAGTGGGTCTCATGTGCCTCGCTCCTGAACGGAGAGTCGGTGAGTGTGCTTCTCCTCTGCTGTTCTGCCATCAGACTCTCCAAATGTTTCCGCCTCTGTCTCAACTCCTCACGCAAGATCTGATGCCTTCGCATCTCTGACCACAGCTAATATAAAAATACAAAAAGACAAAGTTATTAAACTTCGCAACACTAACACTAAAACATGCTATAGTAAAATGACTTTAAATAACCTTGGACTTCATTCCCCTGTCTGCAAACAGATTGTCCTGCCCTAAACTCAATCCATTGGTTTAGCAAATGTAATTTGTCTGATCAAAGCAATACCACAGAGACACAGTGGTTACTCTTGTCAAAGAAATCAACCTACAATGGCCTACTATAGTTCTCTCTTTTTAAAAAGTTTTAAAATTTAAAAAAAAAAGACACTTCATTAAATAAATCTTAAAGCCCCTTTAGGGATAATTACTTAAAAATAAATATTCTGTCATTAATTACTCATGCTCTTGTCTTTCCAAACCCATAAGACTTTTGTTTATCTTCAGTACACAAATGCAGTTATTTTTAAAGAAACCTGAGAGATTTCTTTCCCTCCATTGAATGTAAATGTACTAAATTCTTAATGAAATCTCCCAAGTTTCATTAAGAAGATTTTAATTTGAGTTTCAAAGACGAATTAAAGTCTCATGGGCTTGGAACGACATGGTGAGTAAATGACAATTTAATTTTTTGAATGATCTATCCCTTTAAAACCCTATCTGATATATAAAAGGAAGCACATTTTTTATTTGAATTCCACACTAACCTCATTGTCAGTGACAGTGACTGGAGGAGGTTCAGTGGTGGGTTTAAGGCCACTAGTGTTGGCTTTAGCTGAGGAAGAAGAGTGTAATGGTACAGGAGCGGGAGTAGAGGCTGCTGCAGGAATCTTCCTCCTCATCTGACCGCTAGCACTACTGCTCACAGATGACTGACAGGGCACATCATGATTTAAGAAAATTAATAAATCATAAAACCCAGTCTCTGTTCAGTGTGTGTTCATAATAATAACAGTGTTTCCCCTACCTTTTGCCCCATGAATAAATAAAAAGCAATTCAGTACACTTTAAATGAAATCGTGATATAGACTAGTGTGTGAATATTAAACCACAAAAAGACTATTTAAATAAGAATCATACATGTTCTGTGTGAATGAATGGTGCAGACGACACGCAGTTTCATTTACTTCACACACACACTGAAGCACGTGGTGTGATGCTTGCGCTGTTTTTTGCCTATATGAGGACACGAATGCATGAACCTCATCTCCAGACTCTAGATCCGCTCTGAAAGTCACTTCGTGAGAAACTGCTTCATTTGAGAAAAACTATCGTCATGTCATAAACACAGAAATTCAAAACCCGTCAAAATAAAAGTTCGAATCAACTTGACAGATATATATTACTGTTGTACAGTAGAATTTAGATACGTCTCAATGTAATCATAATACTAACACTAATACAAATAAATGATCAAAACTTAATTTAAGGAATAATCAAACATTTTCAGTAAAGCTCATTGTGCAGCAAGTTGTTTGACAAAAAGTGTTTAATTTCATGTTTAAAATAAATAAAATTAAATGTTTTATGTCTCCATTTGATTACCAGAAAAAACACCAAATTTGTGTAAAAAAAATAAATAAAAAAAAAACCTTTCATAGAATTTAATTTTTAAATGTTGTATAAGTTTAATAATTGTGTAAGTTTCATGATTTCAATTAATTAGACATGCTTTTTGATTACTAAAAAATTTACACCACGTATCCGTAACACGCCTGCTCCGTGACACTAGTAGTTTCGGGGGATCTACCACCCCCCCCTCAAAACAATTCTAGGGGGAAACACTGAATAACCTACTGTAAATCACAAGTGTACATATGTGAAGTACCTGAAGGTCAGGGCAGGCCCACTGTATGTCTTGTATCTTGCCCTGAATCTCCATCAGTCTTTGTCTCTCTTCATGGAGCTGCTTTAGTTCCTGCTGCTGCTGCTTGAGTTTCTCCTCATATAATTTCTCTCTGAAAAACAAACATTATACAAGTTGTTTCACACAGGTCACATTGAAAAAACTTATATGCTGCAGCATGTTCTCATACAACACAATATGAACTGAAAATACAAGCACACATCCAGAGACACGAACACTAACCTGGCCTTATCAGAGAGGGTGATATCTCTCTGGGCTTTGGGAGTTGTTGCTCGGGTGTTATTGGGTTGTTGCTTCAAACCTTCATCCTCATTAGCTGTAGTACCATCTGTATCATCACTCTAGAGTGACATTAACAGACCCAGAGAAAAAGTCAACAGGTTGACAAAAAGCACAATAAAGAAAAGGCAGGCAAGAGAATGACTTCCTAAAAAAAATAGCTCCCTTATACAAACTCCACTCAAGCTATTTTTATTGTGAATGACCAGAATCTCACATCACCCTCGTGGCACCAGACCCTCACCTGCACCATGGCCACCAGTTCTTGGAGTTGTCGGAGTTTCTGTTTGGCTGTTTGAAGACGATGAACTTTCTGAGCATAATCTGCATCCCCACCTAGACTGCTTCTACGACTGGACCCTGAACCATCACTGTCTCTGCCTCCTCCTCTTGCTCCATCAACATCATCCTCCAGTGCCTCATCATCATCCTCATCTTTAACTTCAACATGAGGCCTGTCCCGGTTGAATTGGCATTCTGAAATTATTACAATACATATAAAAGAAATAGTTAATATAGAGCTGCACGATTCTGGATAAACGTATTTATTTTTTACAGATTACGATTTTTCCCACGTTTCTGAATAGACAACTAAAAATACATTTATTAGAGGTAAAAAAAAAAAAAAAAGTCAGCACACCAAAGCTCCAATATATGCAAACTTTTTTTTTTTACTTTTGATAATAACTTTTAACTGTCTGACGAAGAGCCTGTGTACTCGAAACGTAACCCGTGTTTGAGTCCACTATTCATTTTTTTGCATATTTTGGAGCTTGGTGTGCCAATTCGCCAATTTTTTGAAAGTGTTTATATCCAAACGATAAACTTTTATCCCAGTACTTCTGTGATAATTTGAGTTATTATAATACAGAAATGATGATACTGTGTGGTTGAAAAGACCGTTTGTGAAGCAGTTTCATACCTGTACAACATGACATGTTGTCATGACAACTACCCTCTCTGGGTCAGTGGCAGCACCAACACAGATTTGAATGTTCGTTGTGATCGTAGCTACTTGTCAAAAGTTTAATAGACAATAGCAGTATCACTGTCATTTATGGATAAGATCGGGTGGGTATTTGAATCGAGATCGCGATCGAGTAATCGCGCAGCTTTAAGTTAATGTGTTCATTGTTGTAGAACAGCTTTGTTAGCTCAGCATGCTTTTAATTCAGGTAACACATCTTTACAAAGGGTTGACAGAAATTGAAAGAGTGTGAGGTCTGACCTATGATTGAAGGGACGTTGAGACTACGGAGGTTGGCTGCTGAGCGGTTATTGATTTCACATTCTGTGTTCAGACGGCCATCTCTATTATTGGAGGCGCTGTGAGCCTTCGTCAAACTGTTCATGTCCATCCAGTTACTTGGAGTCTGTGGTTGGGCTGGATTTCTACAAAAACAAAAATAATAATAATAATCATAAAATTTGCCCTCAATTAACAATTATCTTCAAGTTCCTTCAACAGGACAATTCTCACAGAAGCAGAGTAAATGCAAGCAGTGCTGCCTCTAAATCACACAGATGACCACTATCATGATTGGTTTCAATTTAAATGAGATGATATTGATTTAAAATTGATGTATCTAGATATATATCAGGTACAGTGCATGTAAATTTTTCTTAATGAAAACAACTTCTCATCTAATGCTGTAAACTGTAAAGGTAACCCTGTCAGTTGATACATTAGTAAAGGTTTACAAATAACAGAGTCCAAACTATTAAAGGGTAACTCTCGCCAAAATGCAACCTAGGGTCTTTTTGTTAATCTACTCGAGGCAAACTTTCGTTTAAAAGCATAATTAGGCCGGGTTCACACCGGACGCAGAAGCGGCGCGGAACGGAGGCCGCTTCCTTTCGGCGCCCATGTTAACCTATGGTGTCGTTCACACCAGACGCGGAGCGCCGCGGCCGGCCCGCACCGTGAAGCGCCAGTTTCGGCGTCTGGTCTATTTTTTGCGCGACCGCGAGTGATCCGCGTCCATTCCGGCAGGAAGTCACACCAAGAAACACGAGACATCCGGTCAATTGTCAAAATAAAAGCAATTTTCATATTAAAATACCGCGAGTGACAAATGCGATCATATTTGTGTATCTAAACAGACTAGAAAGATGAAAACAAACAAAGAAAAAAACTGTCTACCATATTCTCTCTCTGGCTGCGTGTGTCTCGACAACGGATTAATAAAAGAAGTGTACAAACTTCTTGGTTACAGAAACATGGTGTATTCATTTTATGAGGTTATTTACTTACCCATGATGTAAAAAATAGCTCTGAATAAACAACAACTGAGCAGAAGCGCTTGTCGACCGCCGCGGAGAATACGCGTCTGGTGTGAACAGGCAGGCGCCGGACCGCGCGTGATTTTCCATTCCGCGCCGCTTCTGCGTCCAGTGTGAACCCAGCGTTAGAATGGAAATGCCACTTTTAAAGCTACACTGTGTGATATTTTCCCCCATCTAGCGGTGAAATTGTATATGACTACCCAGTGAATATTAGTTTCTGTTCCTTTCAATTTCGAGGGCGTTTTAACTCCTACGGTGGCCGTATTATTCCAAGATTAACATGGCTTCCAGTTCGACTTCGTCCAATTGCGCCTTTAAAACTATCACCTGTGATCCGTCGCAGCACAGATTTATGTTACAAGGTAAACAATACTTTTTCACCATTGACGTGAGGAAAAATAACGCAAGTTATACTAGAGGTCGTTCTGGCGTTATGCACAACCATGCTATGGTTAGACAAGCAACTATAAAACTTTGAATTTACACAAATAGGCTGAATTACCGGTCGAGAAGAAAGCAGGCAACTTCGGCGTCCGTTTTAAAATCTTTGCTCCTCATGAGCTCTTTCAATCTAGGAAAAGTTACTCCAGTATTGACTTTGGTCTTGCTGATTTGCCTGTCGCGTTGACGTTTTAATTCTCTCTTTCGCTTCCTTGGCGACTCTGCTACATGTCCTCGAAAATAGGCGTGATCCTCCATCAGCAATCTTTCAAATCTGCCGGCAGTCGCGAGTAATCTCCCCCTCGCATTCGTCTCTGTGTCACTGAGTGTAAAGCGCGAAAGACGAAGCTTGAATTTACGGGTAAGTCCCTCTTTGGCTAATGTAGTTTCAAGATGGAGGGGCAACATGGCGACCGGCATTCGAACCCCTCACCTGTATGTACTTTCAATGGCAGATTATAAACTTACGAGAATACTTTATTACTTGAAAGAAGTAAATATACATTAATGAGCACATATATTTTTGAAAGAACTAAGTGTTTTTTGCTAAGAATAAAAAAAAAAAAATAAAAAAAATCACACAGTGTAGCTTTAAGTTTGACCGTATTTTCGTTTTAGGTTAAATGCCTTGTGAATGGGAGTGAATGGGGCACTTTTATGACAGCATCAAAAATCACTATTTTTAAAACACTAAGAAGGTTCGACACAACATGAAACTTTGCTCGAAGTATCACCAGGGGCTCTACACATGAACTTGAGCATTGAGAACATTGTGTACAAAGAGTTTACTAAAAAGAAAGTTACCCTTTAAATTCAATTGTAAAGCAATTTAAAAAATATATATAATTTAAAAACTGCATTTTGCAATTAAAATCTTTGTTATTTGCCTTTTAATTAGATTATTATTCTACTCCAATATGTGGTTAAAATCTAAACATGTCTAAACAAGGCTGTCGTACGTTTGAATAAATAAGACATCACTAACATATTAAATAAAACACAATGGGTAATGAAGTGCATATATTTAGCCAAATGTTCCTCTCTAGACTCTAGAGGAACTCTTTTTTCTAAAAAAGGAGCTTTTTACATTGAATGGCTTTCCTGAGGTAAATGTAGAGTAACATGACATTAGTTATAAGCTGATTTATTTATTTTTTTGTCTTTCCACAGTTGAGCGATAACGAAACATTTACATGATGCATTTCAGTAAGTTATTTTATGTGTTTCAACATACCTTCTGATTTTCATTTGTGTTTATTGAGTGCTATAACTAGCAGTAAAGAAAGAAACAGTGATGATCGGTTCATGTGCCCTTGATTCATGCTGGCACTTGAACTGATGCGGTTACAGCGATCTGCCACACAATGTTAAAGCTGGGGACACACTTAACGACTAGCTGAAACATTCTAAGACTGAACTCAACATACTGTTTCCACCGACTGGAGCAGATTCTAGTCTTTGACAATCAGAGAAGAGCACACACCTAAAGACCTAACTAACTCAACTGTGTGAGATCTTGTACTGAAACAAAAAATCTACATGACAATGTTTATAAGCTGTTTTATTGATGTCTTTCCGCCGTTGAAAAACTGATTGAGCTATTACACGAGATATGATACATTTTAAGCATTTTTCAACATACCTTCAGATGTTAATTCATGTTCATTCTGTAACTGGTATTAAAGAGGAAGAAATTATTGCCTTCTCTTGTGGTCCGTTATGCCACTGATCTGTCATGCCAAATTAAAGAGCGCCAAAACGGCATTTACTTTTTGATTTTGGTGGTTAGGCTACAACGCTGTAATCGCCGTGTGCACAGACATTTATGGGATGCATACATGTACCCTTACACCCTCAGTTACTATTTAATCAAATGTCAAGGAAGAAAAATTAGTTTTGAGACATAAGGTAAAGCAAGGTCAACCTCAACAATGGGCCAGGGCTGGGACGGGGCAGCAGGAAGCAGGGTGGTTTTGGTAAGCCAGGAGAGAATCGCGATTCATATTTTTCGAGTTTTGTGTCTAATACTTTGAAAACAGTGTGTATTTTAATGCTTATACTGTGTTTTTGTCCATTAAACTTTCACTCCTGCAAACACAATTTTTATTTTGAACACTGGACATTAATTAAAAGAAGAAACTCCACAAGATTTGAGATTCACTACAACACAAAAATAAACTACTTAAATAATTAAATTACTACCTGATATTGGTGACCGGTTCATGGTTCTCCTGTTCTGAATCAAACATGACCTCAAAAATTGAACCGTCCTCTGTTCCCTCATCGTCATCCTTTACATTCTCGTTTACCATGTCCACCGCCATATCTGATGTCTGTTCATAATACTGAACAAGCTCTCTTAGCTCATTCAAACGCTTGTGCACCTCCTTCAGTTTCCTGCATTGAGTGACAAACCAGGCATCAAATACACTAAACCGCTAAAATAAAAAATAAATAACATCACTTTGGTACAATCATCGAAGTGAGATCAAATGAGATGAAGAGAGAGACCTGAGTTTGTCAGCAGGGTGGCTGTTATCAACTATCTGTGTGTAAGAGGAGGAGGGGTCCTGCCTCACTGGACGTGGGCCATTTCCCTCTCTACCCAATATTGAGGGACGCTCTGACATGCCCATGCGTGCACCACGTTGACTGACACCCTGACCTGAAGAAACACAAACACCTTATTTAGCCAATAACAGTCAATTTGAACACAAATGCATCAGAAGCATCTATTGCAACACCAAATATTTTGCAAAAATGTACAATTGAAATAATCTAAAGGGAAGAGACTTATTAAACATGGAAAGTGTCTAGTAACTGTGAAATAGTAACTGCATGTGCTGCTGTGTGAGGGGGAGGCTTACAGGAACTGTTGTTGAGAGTCTGGTCTCTAAGGGAGTGGAGTTCCTGGAGGATCTTGTCCATGGTCTGCTTTTTGTCCTGTAGCTCCTGCAGTTTGGTAAGTTTAGCACTTGTGGAGGTTGATGCAGTAGTTAGTGGGGCAGAGCAGGGCAACTGACCCCGTGAATTATGGGTAGTGCGAGACCGACACACCTCTCTTGAAAGAGAGAGACATTCTGCCTGTCGTCGGTTGTCAGGGACCGTCTGAGACTGAAAAAATAAATAAATAATAATAATTGTAGTTAGATTTTGTTTTATTCAGGAACCGTGACAACTTTAAAAAAATGTCACAGACATTTTCAAATAATAAGTCATGTGATGCAGTTATATTATCTGGTTAGGACAATAGAACCTTTGTCTGCAGAAAGAAGGAACCATCTACATGAAAATTATTCAATAATTGCTTTCACTTCTAGGTGGCAAAATGTAAAACTGCAACGTACACAATTTTGATATATACAGTACTGGTCAAAAGTTTGAAAAAAGTACTATTTTTAATGTTTTTGAAAGAAGCCTCTTATGCTCATTAAGCCTGTATTTATTTGATAAAAATTACGGGAAAAAACTGTAATATTGTGAAATATTATAACTAATAATAATAATAATAATATTTAAATAATGCTTTTCTATTTTACTATACTTCAAAATATAATTTATTTCTGTGATGCAAAGCTGAATATTCATCAGCCATTACTCCAGTCTTCAGTGTCACATGATCCTTCAGAAATCTATCTAATATGCTGATTTGACACTCAGTTATTATCAAAGTTGGAAACAGTTGTGCTGCTTTTTTTTTTTGGAACCTGTGATACTTTTTTCAGGATTCATTGATGAATAAAAAGTTTTAAAAAAGAACAGCATTTGTTCAAAAAACAATATAATTATTAATATTTTGATCAAATACATGCAGGCTTGATGAGCATAACAGACTTCTTTCAAAAAAAAAAAAAAATAGTAATGCTTCCAAACTTTTGCCCGGTACTGTATGTAAGTATGTGCATATGTATATGTATACAGAATATGCTTTAATATAAATCCTAGTGTTCTGCCTTCTATATTCCAATGAACAAAGTATACATACATTTATACATTTAAAGATGTGGCTGGTTAGGTGTGGGTGTACCTGAGAATCATGCAGTTGGTTATGGAAACGCTGGATAAGATCATTGAGTTCATCATTGAGCTCTGAGGTTATGCTCCTGCCAGACACACTTCCAGTAGTCTCTGTAACAACTGTAATATACAATATTATTTATACAATAACAATGGAAATGATTCTAACTTCCAGAAACATGAAGTAAACATAATACCCTCACCAGTGTCGTCCATCACTGCTATGGCTTGTTCAGCACTTTGCTGCATGGCCAGTAGTGCAGCCTGACGGCCTTGCAGTGCTCTGAGTTGCTCCTGCTGTTCTAGCATCTTTTTTAGTAGGTCATGCTGCTTCCGCATGTTCTCTAGCTCTTCTGTCTGCTCTACACACACCCCACGGCCCTAAGAAGGAGAGAGACAAAAATATCATTAGAACAAATGACTAGTATCAATCTGCTATGCAATAGCAACAACATGTTGAGGTTGCAGGTTGTCATAGAAACATTGCAGTCAGCTAATGTCTGGGCTCAACAGTAAGGATCAGCGCTGGCCAAGGGCCAATGTGAAAGACTTTCAGGTCAGCTGATACAACTGTCACTTGCCCTATCAGGGCTCTAGACTAACACTTGAGAGAAGTAGCACCGGTGCCATTTTGGTAGCGCTGCCACCGGTGCCATTTTGGCACTGATTTGGTAGCGCTGGGGTAAAATTTATCAAGTGTTTTGAATAAAGTGTTTACAAATTTAACAGTAAAGCACTGAGCTTGAATTGATATGCGATAAAATCAACTTTTATTAACAACAGTAACGTGCAAAAACCTAATTTTTATAAGGAAAAGTTAAATATTCTACTCTTTTTAAATGTACCATTGTTGTTCTATACAATAGTATCATACTGAACTGACCAACAGCTTCAGTGATTACAAAAGGAGCACTCTTTACTTTACTTTTCGTTTTCATGAGACTTTGTGACTCCCTACTTTTTTCCATATATTAGGGTGTAGAAATGGTTAAGTCAACAAGTGCACCATCTGCCGTCATCTACTGGTTATAGTGGTAATTCAATTTTTTATAAATAAATAAAAATTGTTTCATAAAAGTGCCTGTTTGCCACAGTGTTAGTTTCTCTATATCTTTAAACTTTTAGTTTTACAAATCATAATTTAAAATAACAATAAAATCGGATACTATTTAGAGCTTTGAATTGCTGTAAAAAGTGAGAAGCACTTGAAAGGCCTTGAAAAGTGCTTGAATTTAAATTTCAAATATTGTACGAACCCTCAGATAAATAATGTTAAAAAAATAAACATTTGACTATTTCTGCCACAATACCATGGTTACAGTTAGCGTTGCAACATTAAATCCATGGTGAATGTTGGTGATTTGTGAATTAAAAAGCCTTCTATAACTTGTTTGATCATGTTTGTTTCTCCTGGTTTCCACATCAGAGCTGTTTGAATTGATATTTGTGGTTCATAACTGAATTCTGTGCCAACTTTGAATGCTTCCCCCTAGATCAATATTATTAATTTTGCGGCAAATTCAAAAGCTTTCCTCAGTGGATCTCCCAGAGCTATGTAGTAATGGCAGCGCTTAACATTAAGCCTTGTCGTGCATGTCCTTCGGAGAAGTAAATCTCATTAGTAAAGTAAAGTCATTTACTAACTGCATCAAGCCGCGAAAAAGATACTGATTCCTATGCGGCTTTATGTGCGCGCGCTCCGAAATGGAATGGAACACGAACAAGCAAAGTATATTTTGGGCTTCAGGTTCATCTAAACAGTCAAATACACACAGAAATATGCCAAAACGCCCTGGCTTGGTGAGTTTTCACTTAAACACAGTTGGTTATGTCTCAAGTGAGCATAAACAGATGGGTAATGTTTCAGTATACTGGATCTTTGCATTCAGAAAGAGACAGCAGCCTAATATTCCTGCTGCTGTCTGTGCCATTAATGTAATCAAAAAAACAAAAGACAGAAAATTACCCGATGCTCTAGATTTACTAGGATTAATCTATCCGATTGTTAAGTCTGACGTCACGCGTGACGTTTTGGGTCCAAGCGCTCCTCTCGTCCAGAAATAACAACGGTGGAACCTGTACATTTATTTACGATCACGTCCTTCTTAGTGAGGCACCCTTGGCGGTCAAAAAGGGTTTAAATTCCTTTAACACCAACAGAGTGGTTAGTGTAGCTCATCACTCAGGTGGCATAATTAAGGGTAGAGTCCAGGCATCAATGAAAAAGAAGATTTATGAGGTTGAAGTGAGTTAGCTCGGGACACGGGACACAGCACTGCGGCATTGTAAAAACACTCAATAATAACCAAAACACTAGCGAAAGCGGTAGGTAGGTAGGGAGGACCTGGACTTTGGACCCGGAAAGAGTATTATCGGAGAGTGGTTACGTCACGACTTAACAACCGAATATTGCATTTATACAGTGAAGACTATGTGGTTGTGTTTTACATTTGATTGCTTTCTGTTGATAGACTTGTTCTGTTTTTTTGTTTTTTTTTCACAGGAAAGCTATATTTGTTCAACTCGGCTGTTGCTACTCACTTCTAAGAGAGGGAATGGAATATGTTGCACATTGTTCGCCTATAAATAAAGTTCCTAATTCAGGATACTTTGTCATCTCTTAATTTAAATACTTAATATACATTGTTGTTAGGAATAGCTGTGGGTCTATTTGAACTTCTATTCATTATGTAGGCCATCATGTAGAAATGTAGTTATTTTGTTATATCTTGTGCCAGGAAAATGTCGGAACTACTGGCCAGACCAGGTTAGCAGGAAATATCCCTACTGTTGAGTCTGTAATGCACAATCACATCACACAATTTAAAGACAAATGAAGCAGTTATAAATCCACAGAATCAGCAGTTTTCTTAGCACTGAAACCCGAAATAGTTGGTCACGGTCAGGTAATTATGCTCCCTTTTGCTTGATCTTCCGATTAACTCCATAAGTACACTTATGTTCCTGAACAAGTTATTAGACTGTCTAGCTACTTCCTGCAGCAGATGACTAGCCAATAAGCATTTGAGAATGGGATCAACTAACTGAAGAATAAAAAGAAAGGAAAAGGGCATCATCTAACAAACAGAACCAGTTGAGTTGCATACGCTTCAAATTTCATAAAGCAGATTCATGGAAATGAGTCGGCATCAAATGTCATCCAGCAAAATGCTATATCTCAACAAAACACATTTTAAAATGTGTAAAATGACACATATAAATCACTTATCTTGGTCATCTGTACATACAACTCATGCTGTTACATAAATGTTACAATTAGCCATTAATTCAAACAACAACAACAACAACAACAACAAAAGAAATCCCAGCAAATGGGGTTAATTCTGTAAGATACTACACCAACTTGCTTGACATTCAATGACAAACTAGAAGAACAGATAAAATTAGCTAAATAAATAATAAACATACAAAGCTCCCATCTGTTCAGAGGAAGCAGCAATCCAAGTAGCCAACTATGCTTTCAAAGCATGAGCTCTAAATTCCACCTTGCATGCCCGGTACATCCTGATCAATGTTCAGTTCAGGCATCAATAAGGAGTCTTTGTGAGTACTCACAGTGGCACTGGAGGCTTCAGAACGCGGCTCCAAGTTCAGAGACGTGCTCTCGGCCACCGAGCCTGAACCTACTGCAGAGTCCACCGTGGCACCTTCATCATCCTCATCCTCATTTTCCCTCGCCTGTAGAGCGTATGGAGGAGGGGCAGGGCTCAGAACAGACCCAATTTAGAAGTTGCAGACACTTGCTAATACTGCTACATTTGAGTATTTATACAGAGATGTAAACTGAATCGGACAGAGGCAACTGCTCAATACAAAGGATCTGGAAATAATGCTTTTTTCACTGTGCTTGAACTGAAGAGCAAAAACAAGCTGAAGGGAAGAAAGACGACATGCTGCCCTAAATTTGGGCTCTACATTAATCAAGCCTGGGCCAATAAGAACAAAGCCTAAAACTGTGGTCTGATTCAGGTTAGTGACAGACTGCAGCTGTTTTTTGCAGTCTGACAATAGGTCTGAAATTAAATCACAATTAATTTAATTATTTTCATTTGTTAAAGGGATGCTCCACTTTAAAATGAAAATTCTGTCATCATATACTCACCCTCATGTTGTTTCAAACCTGTATGAATTTCTTTATTCTGCTGAACAGAAAGGAAGCTATTTAGAAGAATGTCAGTAACCAGACAGTTTCTGGTCCCATTGACTTCCATAGTAGGAAAAAATATATACTATGGAAGTCAATGGGACCAGAAACTGTCTGGTTACTGATATTCTTCTAAATATCTTCCTTTCTGTTCAGCAGAAGAAAGAAATTCATACAGGTTTGAAACAACATGAGGGTGAGACAGAATTTTCATTTTAAAGTGGAGTATCCCTTTAATGTATTAATTTTACAGAAAGAAAATTATAATAATATGTGCAATTATAGGTAACAACAATTTTGTGTTGAAGTCACTTAACGTACAAGAGCCATAGGCTATTACCCGAGTTGCAACGACGTGCTACAGCAGGGCAGTTTTTTTGAGCGATCTGCTTCCACTCCCTGCAGGCACACTGGATGTGCCAAACTTTATATATCCGCTAGAGATGCACCGGTCGACCGGCCATAAATCGGTTCCAATTTATGGCCAGTCGACCGGTTTATTTGGTCGATCTCTATTCCGGACTTGTGCACAAACTGCATTGTGGAAATATTAGAAAGTCTGTAAACAGGATGTTAAAACAGGCCAGAGATGCGACATGCTGAAGACAGACGCAAATAAAAGCAACAAACACGCCAGCAGAGCAAATACTGTCCCATACAAGCTCCAGGGCTTGATGCTTAGTTTTTTCCCCAAGGAGCACCTGTGCTCCTAAGTTTAGCAAATAATGTGTTTTTACTTAAAGGGATAAAAGGAGAAATTTGCAATCAAAATCATTTAATTTATTCAAATATAAACCAGACACTAAGTTTGAACTATTTCTGCTTTTTGTCAGTTAACATTTATCTATTTCGTAATGAAAATGTTTTATGCTTTTAGTTTTTGTTTAATATAATAACACTGATTCTAGAAAAATATATACATTTAATAATATGCGTCAAATAATGTTTAGTCTTTCTTCTTGTGACGGGGCATCCCACAGGGTTTCTGCAAATTTTTTAAAGTCAAATAAAAGGCTTTTTAAGACCTGATGAAATCAAAATTAATACTGTACATTAGGGGTGTGCAATATTGACAAAAAAAAATTATCGCGATATTTCCAAAGTTTTGTTGATTATAATGTGTTTTTGTGCTTGTTTAGGCCTGTTGTTGACAGCTGACTCACAAATATATTCATATTATTCATATTCTATGTGGTGGTCAGTTCACAGCAGTGACAGAAATTAACATTTTCATTAAGGGGCAATATTTGCCACCTTAAATTGATTTCCACGGGTATTTTTACCAATATAAGGAAATTTTTTCTTAACGTATTAGATGTATGCATCACCTTTTATGTCAAATTCTAACATTCAAATTAAATTCTATTAGAATAATAACAGTATAGGGCTGTTACCAGTCAAATGAAATCATTATCAACAAAATCCATCTTTGCAGTGCAGAGGTGACATAGTAGCGCCATCAGAAGTGGCAATTTACAATTGCATAAATAATGCTGAGATTTTTTTTCAATTCAATATTTAAATATGAAATGATTTCTAAATTGAACTTATTAATTAAAGGGTATTTTAAATATGAAACTAAAACCCCCAGTAAGTGGCAGCAAGTCACTGTCTTAAGTGAGTTGAGGGAGTCATACATTCAACCGATTTGTTCAAACGGCTGATTCATTCAGGAAAGAAGCAAGTGATAGGCCACTGAATTATTAATTAAACTGGTTCGTTCAAAATCACAGATTCGGTCACAATTTATTTATTTTTTAATCATTGCTATCTGTTGCAAGGTTCTTTCATTTTGAAACTTTCGTCGGCGAAATAAAGGAAAAACAAACAATATTGAGAATATTGTGTCTAAAATGTAACTCACAATTTTAACTTCTTGTTCATTTAACTGTTTGATAAAATAAATATCACACTTGCAATTGTGCAAAGGAAAACAGCACTCTTGCTCATGTGATATTGTAATATAACTAAATAATATGAAATAAATATAAGACAAAAACTAATTTGGGGACATGCCTATAACTGCACACATCACGCAGTGAAAGCACGAGTGACAAATGCTATGTCAGCTCGCAGTGCCTCGCACATCGTTAAAACAATAATTACAATATCATCATAGACAATAGATATCGCACACCCCTAAGCACATAAAGGATGAACTTACAATTGAACTGACATTAGCCATTTTCTTCTCCTGTTTCACATGCAGGAGACAGACGTAATGCTGCCGTAAATGATGCGAATTGTCACGTGAACAAGAAAATCCACAAAGATAGAGTAATAAAAAATAATATGTACGCTAATTAGATATTTCAGTTAGATCGTTATTGACATCAATAACATAATTAGATCGTTTTAATTTGGTAAAGCATTCAGATATGTCTAAGTCAAAGTGTCATCCGAAATTTAAGGCCTCTCATTAGTAAAAATAAGACTTAAGACTTTTTATGGTCTTAAATTTAAAAAATCTAATTTAAGACTTTAAATTAAAGAACCCTGATCCCAGACATAAGCTACAATAGTTTACTTCAAATTAATTTAAATTTTAATGAAATACAGTTTATGTAACTGATTAATTACTGGGGTGGAAATTGGATACACTGCGTGACATTTATAAACAAGCCTGAAATATATCGGGACTCTTATTTTGAAATGTATAAGCTTTATTATTGCAGGCTGCTCATTCAAATTCATTTGGGTCATATTTCCCACACCTAGCTCCTGTCCTCAAAATAATATAAGTCAAATGAGTGTGATTTATTATGTGACAAGTGAACTTTTTCACCATCTGAGTTTGACAGGGCAATTGGGTTGGGTATCGTTTGAATTTGAACGATTCCGATTCCGATTCCTTGTTTCGATTCCGGTTCCTAACGATTCTCGATTCCGATTCTTTTAAGAGGCAGGGTCAAAAAAGTTTAGATCAATTTTAATTCTATGAACTTTTTATGAAATTTACTATGAATTTCTCACAGGGCTGTTTTCAACTACAACATAAATATCAAATCTATTTTAAACAACTTTTTTAGGACATTTTAAATGAGCTAGCTAACCAACGGTCTTTCTGAAGGAAATAGTCTGACCTTCTCCATCAATTGAAATATAAAAAAAATTGCATCACAATAAGTGTATTGTATTGTGATTGTCACTAACATTTTAGTAACTAAACTGAATTTTATTAGGTTTAGTGACAACATGTTACAATGTTTACATGGTACAATTTCTGGTAAGCTACGCCTTTTTATTATTTCATTTCAATTCAGTTATTGTGATTTGATTTAATATTGACTCATTTGGATAAATATTAGGTACTCAAGATAGGCGTTAATTTTTCTCAAGAAAAAAACAACTCACCCTATGCTGTAAACATACAGAGAGCCCTATCAGCTGCCTGGCAGTATTATTTAAGGTTAAAAATAACTCAAATTAAATATGTGGTTTTTTTTTTATTATAATAACAACTTTATTTAATGATATAAGTACGAATATAATAAATATGTAATATAGTACACATATTTAGCAAAATACTCTCTATAGCTCTTTTTTTTCTTGCCAACTATGTGCTATAGCCTATACAGTATGTTCATTAAATGGCTTTCCTGAGGTAAATATGACATAATTGTTCTCCAGCTATGTTATTGACCTCTTCACGCTGATAAAAAAAACACTGATTGATCGATATTATGTATGAGGAATATACATTTAGGTAAGTTGTAGCCTACTGTATCTTTCAACAGTGTTCGTGTTTTTTTTATTATTAGCTGCTTTAGAATCGAGATGATCGGTTCACGTGCGCTAGGGATCTGTCACGTCACATTTACAAGCGCCAAAACGGTATTTATTGTTTGAATTTCGTAATAAAATTGACAGAATCTGAGAGCTGAGATTTTTTTTTAGATCATAAAGTAACTGCTCTGTCTAGTCTGTCGGTCTCCGTGTCCTCTTTGCTTCGCGATTTTATTGTGCGTGAGAAAATGGATGTGTGGTGTGAGAACGTGGTGTGAGAAGTGTTAATTGCGTGTGTCTCACGGTAAATGCGTGAGAGTTGGCAGCTCGTAAATGTGTTTTCATGAATATATATTTTTTTACGTTCGCCGGCATCGCGCGCAGTTTTCAAACGGACGAGCAGAGGACGAGGGAATATGGTTGCAACTTGCAAGATACCGAAGAATTAATAAAGAAAACATCATATAAGTCCGTTTTTAAGGTTAAACGTCAGGGTTGTTTGCTCTGAATACATTTTATGAGACGCTGTGTGAGTTAATAAGGCAACTCACACAGCGTCTCATAAAATGTGTCGGTTCGCAGTTTAGCATAACAGTCAATATACGCTTACACCTGTGCTAGTACACGCATTTACCATGCCGTGTGTACGTTACAAATGTTTAACTAAAGTGTCAGCAAGTTAACATTTGGCAGTTTGACATCGATTATGTAGTTACTTCAGTTCAGAATAGGGCTAGAAATGACTTAGACAGCGGTTTTTTCTTCCGGTCGGCGGATTGTGAATCGAAACTAGGAATCGAAATTTTAACTTTTGAACGATTCCGGGAAAATCGCAAAGCTAGTCCCGGTTCCAATCGATACTCGATACTCGATACCCAAGCCTATCAATAACGGTTTAATTTGGCATCTAAAATTTGCAGCCAGTTTCTACATCGATAGTGAACTATTTGAATAAGACCACCTCTGATGGACACTGCCGTGTTAGCATAGACCCCGCCCTGAGCGGGTTGTACACAGTTCGGCATTTTCTCCAGGCCCGAGCAATTGTAGTGACAAGAATGTCTCATAAGCAACTCAGGTGATTTGTTGTTGGATTTAAGAGTGAACATAACAGTCTTCATGTACTCCCGACATCAAAGCCGCTGAAGACACAGTGGATTAGATTTATTTTTGAAGGGAATGCACCCCCCAGTATAGGCAACCCAAATTTGTTAGTCTGCGTGAATCATTTTACACCAGACTGCATTGAGAATGAGGGTCAATACAAAGAGACAATACAAAACACAGGTTTTGCAAAAAAGTTGTTACTCAAGAATGGATCAGTACCAACGGTTCGTGATTCAGCTTATTGTCTCCGGAGCGATACTGGTTACAGCAGTAATGAAAGGGAGAGCATGCACTTTATTACAGTTCATTTGAGTTGTTTTACGTATATAAATAAAGTTTACCAGTTTATTAAGCACTCCCCGAAAAAGGCATAAGGTCTGTATTGTTTACTGTTAGTTGTAACAAGAGTTGTGTAATTTGCTGTGTATGTTGATGATAATGCAAGGGAGAGAGAGTTTATGGATAAGCAGGTCTCCAGACTAACTTTTTTAGGAGCACTGTAGACTCTTACTGAAAATTTTTAAGAGCACAAGCAGAAAATTTAAGGGGGGACACCTAATCAACCTGCAACACAGTTATTCACATTTCCCCCCATTTTCACTATTACTGACATATGCCTTGGTAATAAATAGACTTAACGTTCAGAAACTACAATGTGCAGTTTTATTTTAAGCACCGGTGCCACTAAGTTCTACAGAAAGTATATGGTGGCACTAGGGGGACAATAAAGCTTAAGTTGAGTTGTAGATAAAATTTACTTTAATTATTATTATTCATAATGTCCTAATATTAATTAAAAAGCAAAAGTTGTGAAAAAAAATTGATATAAGGGAGTGAAAATAAGCCAAAACAAAAACAAAACAAAAACGCTTAATGGTTACAATGGTACTTTCATGTTTTTTTTTGTGTGTGTGAGTTTTCCTACATCTTGAAAATGTTTGTTTACTGGAAAAAGATGTGTAGTACTTGTAAGCATTTGACTATATCTGCCACAATACCAGTTGGTGTTACTACATTAAATTCATGGTGAATGTAGCTGATTTGTAGCCTTCTATAACTTGTTCATTCATGGCAAAATGTTTCTCCTGGTTTCCACATTCACATCAGAGAATTCTGCGCCGAATCGTAGTGCTTCTCACTAGGCCTCGCAGCGATGTTATTAATTCTGTGGTGAATTCAATGGATTTCTCCCAGCACTGTGTAGTAACCGTGTCGCGTGATTGAGATCGGACCGTGGCTCACAAGTAGCTTGTGGCGCTACACGGTCTATTATTGATCCAAACTAATAAACGGTCCGTGAAGCACAAATGAGTAGCGCAGTTTAGTTCCGTTTTCATTTTGTTTGCCATTTGATGTTGGGGAAACATTGTGGTTGCACCGGAAGTAGGGATGGGACGGTATGAAAATTTCATATCACGATTATAGTGACCAAAATTATCGTGATTATCAATATTATCACGGTTTTGTTAAAACGAGATGAAAGTGTTCAAAAAGAACTGATGCTCACACTAAAAACAGTTTAATATTTGAAAATCAACAAACAACAAATAAAACAAGCAGCTCTATGCACTTTTTAAAGCAAGATTATATTCTGTGGCATTTCCTTCCTTATAATGACCGTAGTCAATAGCAACGCATTATAACACAGTGCACATCCATGTATCGCAACAGACGCGCATGCGCTCTCTCATTTCATTCAAATACAACTTGCGTCTCCGTTCTTGGGCGATTGTTTTGTACGTTGTACAAAATGGATTTATAAACAGGTAAGATTTAAAACATTAATCTCAATTCAATATGTCCCCGTAATTGTGTGGTAAAAAAAAATCGGTGTAATAAGTGTACAAGTCTTGTTTGAACTTGTTCGTTCATCTTTGGCTCAAAGCCACTTGCTGCAAACTTTTCTTCGCGGAAGCTTCACGTTTATTTCAAGTGAGTGAGATAAAATATTTCAACTCAAAACAACATTTTGTGCCCAATTATTTCCCAGACGTAGTTTTTGGTAAGTTAACTTGCTATAAACAGTGGGTGATGGTCACACAAGAGGACTCAGCAGATTTGAAGTGTTTCCCCCCTATTGTAGTGACCATCCTCGATTAAGTTTCACTCAGGACTTTTGTAAAAGCCAAAATATGACCACACCTCAGATTTGGTCCTCTTAAAACGCTGAAAAATCTCCCGAGCACACGGTCACTGCCTTCCGCCATTCCTTCTCGAATAAAAAAAACAACATTGCGCGCTGCGCCTGCGTCAGACTGTTGCTGGCTGGACAGGATTTACAGTGAGTTATTAAAATCGCGATAATCAAACACGGTTTTAATGATAATCAAATTTTGAACGAGAATACTAACCGTCAGTACATTTTATCGTGGTTTATAGTGAAACCGGTAATCGTCCCATCCCTAACCGGAAGGAAATTTTGGTCATACCAGTCTGGAGCCCTTATGACTTTAATGTGCACATCTTGTTCTGCGTTTTATCCAGCTCTTACGGTGATTTTCTGGAGTGAAACCATACGCTTCATCTTTTGTGTGATGTACAATAAACTGTACAAAATAAATCAGTAAATTTTTGGCCATCATTTGGACGGGTTCCGCTACAACAGGCTTGTTACTAATAGTGGAAAAAGCAAGATGACAACACAAGATATAACGGTAATTAAACTAAACTAAACTATACCTGTTCTATTTCCATGCAGCATTTATTATCTGGCTCTGTAGGCATCATTGTCCGACTCCGGTTCGAACATAAGGCTCAACACTGCTACTGACAGCTTCTGACATTTTCAGTGCGTGAGATTGTCCTGTTTTGTTGTTGTCAGTATGCGGGAGAATAAGCTCTTGAAGCTCCGCCCTCTTCTGGAAAAGGGGCTGTGAGCACCAGCTCATTTGCATTTAAAAGGACACTCACAAAAACGGCATGTTTTTGCTCACCCTCAAAAAGCAATTTTAACATGCTATAAAAAATTTGTCGTGGGATATTTTGTGCTAAATCTTCACAGACACTCTGGGGACATCAGATACTTATTTTACATCTTGTAAAAAGGGGCATAATAGGTCCCCTTTAAATAAATGTTCCTGTTTTAGGTTGTCGTCATGGTATAGGTTCAGTAGTAGTATCAATATATTTTAGTCAGGTATCATATTTGAAGTCATTATCAGCAACAGTGTTCTATACTTATTTGACTTGCCCTGTACTCTTCCTCACAACAATCCAATGTCCTTTCTCCTCTCATAACATTTCAAAGGACAGAAATCAATATCCAACTAAGCATGCTTCTGCTTTTATTAGTCATATTGTCAAGCCGCTTCAGATAAAAGTGTCTGCTAAATGAATATATATAATGCAGTTTTAAAACAGCAGATTTGTATTTGTCAAAATGATTGATATTTCATATTTGTTGAGCTTCAATGATCTTTTTTATATTTTCTTTACGTTTATTTTGGAACACCACAAATAAAATGCCTCTGACAGATGACTAAATAGGGTTCAAAAGAAGATCACAAGCATTAACTTTGACAGCCCTATTTTAGATATTCAAGCAGTGGACGCAAGTCCTTGAACAGCATTGCAGTTTAACGGATCACACACTTTTAATTCACAAATAAAGCTTATATTTTAAAAAGCTGTTATATATTGTAATTGTCAACTAACATACTTAAATGGTCATGGAAATGTTCTAAAATTTGAATTAGTTCTTATGTCATTAAAGTGCATAAAACAATTACAACTTCATAAAAACTGGAGAGGGAAATACTGACCAGCATCTTCTGAAGAAAACGCAGGTAAGACTTCTCCTGTTCTTTCAAGTGAGTGATAAGGAGAGAAAGACGTTCCACATTTGCAGGCACATCGTTCTTTTCCACCAGGTCGTCTCTCATGGATGTGGCCTTCCCAATGTATTCACGAATTTGCACCAGTTTACTGACCACCTGAATGGAGAGACAAGCTGCGTGAGGAAAAAGAGGTGCAAGCAGAAATGCTGATAAAATAACATGAACAAACAGAAAGTAAGTAGACTGAGAAATAAATAGAAAAGACAGAAGGAAGTGCACACAGAGACAGAGAGGAGCAGAGAAAGAGACCAAGGAAGAGCTCTCACACGGACTGTGGCATATTTTTAAACTGGCCTAAATTCTGAGCGCTCACTGACACATCTGTGCTCCAGTTTTTGCTCAGCAACAACGGGGGGAATGAACACAGGGAAGTTGTGCCATCTACTTTTATTATTTTCAAAATGAAGATCATTCCAAAACCTTTTAACAAAAGGTCTCCTAGCCATTCTGAATAGGCAGCGTTATAACAGTTGCCATTAATGATACTTAGAGATAGACTAATGATGGGAAAAAAGACGTGCATAGATTAAATCAAAGTGTTCAAATCTAATCTAGAATGTTAACGGAGCATCGAAAAAAGCCAAACTAAAATCATTCTCAATAGAAAGTAATTATGGAACCACTGACAAATGCACATGCTATGTTCAGACTGGAGGCAATCAATATCAATAGGGATCAAATAAGATTTGCGTGTCCAGACATAACCAAACTATCGGCATGGTTTGCTTTGATAAAGGAGGTGCACCATCTCACTCTCCAAATAGGTGCCGTCGCGTTGCGGAGCAGAACTCCGCCGTCACACAGAAACTTTGCACATACCATTTTTGACGTTTTTGTTTTGTGTTGCGTTAAAGAGTGACGCAAAAAACTAGACTGGGTAAACCCAGCCCGATCTGCCGGCGATTTGATTTCACCCAGCAGCTCAGGCTGGAAACCTGTACATTCTTCTATCCTGCTTCCGTTACAAATCTGTGGGGACCAATCACAAACTGGCTTATCCACCTGGCGCGCTATCGGTGGGTTTAATCCAATCCAATTCCTTTTAACCTCTCAACGATGCTCAATGGCTTCTTTGGTTTAGCAAACAAATCGCTCGAGTGGGTGTAAATACCACTCACTTTCATGTTTTTTTTGCACAACCTGCAAAAATCGCTCAATGCCATTACTGCTTCTGCAAACCGCTGATCAATGCTCCAAACCAACATGTTTGTTGACATGTTTCCTGCCTGGAGTTTTCGCACCAGTCACCTGGTCGCTGAGTCACCCGGATCGTTGGTCTGATTGGTTGAAGTACTATCCACTTGCGAACAGAGTCATTTGAACTATGCCCGTTGATCTCGCCTCTTGTGCAGTAGAAAATACAGAGCAGACTCCCCGGACTAATATTCAATTTTAAAAGATTTGGCTTGGTCTGGTGATAGCCAGACTAGCAAAAAACTGTTTGAAATCCGATTTAAGTAGACAGAGAGTCCAGACTGAGATGCATCTGTAAAAATCTGATTGAAATTGCATTTCAAACCACCTCGATATGCGGTTTACATCTTTTTTTTTCTTTTTTTAATATAAATCTTTTATTTTTATTTTTTTATCACAATTGTATAAAATCTGGATATGCAAAACAAATCGGATTTTTGCTGCCAGTCTGAACATGGCCCTAGAGATTATAAAGACATCAAATGCATCCTAGTTACCTGACTGCTGTCAATGGTAAGCTCAGCTCTTCCATCCTCCAATTCGAACTGCTGGGCGCTTTCGAGACCAAAAGGCTCTTTAACCACCGCTGGAACTGCAGCAAACAGCTCTTTCCCAGGACTCTGTTTCTTGGGTTGCTTGCCCCCAGGTGTGGAAGAGGTGGATGCACTGGGCTCTTTGCTTTTGTTAGTGTTGAGGTGAATTGACAGGAAGTTGAAAGGTTTCTTGGCCTCATTAGACAGCTGTCTCTGATTGTTGGCTGCAGTGACTCGGCCTTGAGAATCGCTGCCAATACTTCTCTGTTTGGATGAAAAGTGATATTTTGGTTTACCAAAGGATGTCTCTGACATTAACATTTACTTTTAAAGCTAGCCTGTACTTGATTGTGATCTACGTTTCTGACGATTTGCTTCTGAACTAGTTCAAATCCATGCACTTTCTGTCTTGAAACAGTAGCAAGCTTAGAACCTCAGCCAAATCGAGTCAGTGAAGAGTGTCATAAATCTAATCATGGTTATAAAGCCTCACTCACCTCATCCAGATCCGTGAAGTTTATGGCCTGCCGGAGTCTATCGAGCTCAGCCTGGTCAGGCACGGACATCTGTGTGCTATACTTCACATGAGGGAAGGAATGAGGTGTACGTGCCCTCCTTCGCCCTGCTCCAGGAGTGGACTCTGGAGAAATGTCATTGGTTAGCCTGCTCTCTGACATAGCAGAGAACTTCTTCCTGTTCTTCTCAGTGGAGCGGTTGGCCTTATTCTGCTGAACTCCCCAATCCTGAGAGAATGGAAAATCGACATTTACAAACCATAAATGAGAGCACAGTTTAATGAATAAACGAAGCATGAGCTGAAAAATATAGAGTGCTAAAGTCAATGAGATTTTTTTTATTTTTTTTTATGGGATTTTGTTTCAATGCCAGAAATAAGGTCTCAAGCTATTTTCATGCTTTTTTCTATGACACAAAATAAATCATTAACCCATTCATAATTTTGTAAGCTTTTAAGTTTGTAAACAAGTGGCTAAATGGGACTACAGAGGTTATCAGGGACAATGAAATAAAAGTCATCCCACTGAAGAGGAAAACTCATCTACTCACTAGTCCACATCTACAGCCTAGTGTGTGTTCACTCGTACACCTACAAACTCAAATTTAGATTTTAAGTAGATTGAAAGTTGTCAGAAGCTTAATGGTGGTGGTGGTGTTAAAGTCAAGTGACCATACTGTAGTTTGTTTGTAGTAAAGCCTAAATTTAGCCTTTTACTTCTGCTGATTATAATTAGGCTTCTGAATGAATGAAAGTTGTGTTCATTTGTGAAGATTATCTTGATGAACAAAACGTTAGAATCACTTGTCACAAAGCTTACAGTTTTTTCTGCAATATTCCAAAAGTCAAAAGACAAAATCCTATTAGCTTTTTGTAGAGGGAACCAGGGTGATGGTAACCTAGGTCATCCTACAAAGTTATAACATACACTCTATTGTTTCTGTTACGTTGGAGTATCAGCATGATTGATTCATACCATATTGTTGAGTCTATCATCCAAGCTTCCATTGGAGATGGTCCAGTTGTGCAGCTCCTGCTCATCTGTGCCGTCTTCAAATGGACTGCCGCCTGTCGCCATAATAAACAATCGGAACCTGCAGAAAACGACCAATCAATGAACACATACATGGACTTCACCTAAAGAAATGCATAACCCTAATCCACCTTTTCAGAAATCTCTTATTCACTGTGCAGCTAAACAGGTTCTTGATGTGACAGTTTAATTTAAGGGGCTGAGGTTTGTTTGACAAGCTGCCAAGCAACATTCAACACCACACTGTGATCATAACAACATTAACCTGAATAAACTAACGTACATAATGACGGACCCTCATCACAGTATACAGTACTGGTCAAAAGTTTGGAAACACTACTATTTTTTATGTTTTTGAAAGAAGTCTCTTATGCTCATCAAGCCAGCATTTATTTGATCAAAACTACAAAAAAAAAAACAAAAAAAAAAACACAGGAATATTGTGAAATATTACTACAATTTAAAATAATGGTTTTCTATTTTAATATACTTCAAAAAAAGTATTTATTTCTGTGAATTTTCATCAGCCATTACTCCAGTCTTCAGTGTCACATGACCTAATATGCTGATTTATTGTCAATGTTGGAAACAGTTGTGCTGCTTAATATTTGTACAACCTGTGATACTTTTTTCCGGATACTTTGATGAATAAAAAGTTTTAAAAAAGAACAGCATTTATTTAAAATATAAATTTTCTACCGTTCAAAAGTTTGGGAATTAAATTTTTTTTTCTTCCTTCCTTCCTTCCTTCTTTTTTTTTTTTTTTTAAAGAAACTTTACTTTTATTCAGCAAGGATGTGTTAAATTGATAAAAAGTGATTTCTATTGTTAGAAAAGATTTCTATTGATACTGAATAATTATCTTTTTCATCCACAATTATATTTACATGGTTCTCCTGGGTAACTTACTAACATGCCATGGTATAGGTTAACCATAGTAAATGTTAATGTAAACTTAAAACAGTGGTCCATGTCCAAAAAAACAATAAGGTCCATTTAGTTACTGTAATCTAAATGTAACTTACTTTGACATTTGAAGTCTGTGAGCTTTATTCCTCGAGAAATGTGAACTGAGGTTTGGTATCGTCTTACAATCTGTCGTCTATGAGTTTCGTGTCCGTTAGAACGGTTAAACCTCTTCAACCCGCTCAATTTCCCGGCTAACTGTCAACACCACAGACTGTAAAAACACTCGCTTCTCTCCTAAGTTACATAGGGGCTTTCACCTGTGCAGGTGAAACTGTGCAGAATACGTGACGAGTAGTTAAAGATATTATAATCTGACGGTTACGTTATTAAAAAAGTAGATTTCACAAATATAAAATCCTCGAGTGTGATGACTAGCAGTGACTTTTAGACGCGCGTGAAGGTTTTTTATGGTCTGTCTCCATGGTAACCTCTGGCACGAGCCATTGAACTCCAGATCCCCGCGAAAACTCCCGGTTAAGAGAAACAAACACCCCAACAGAGTCACCACAACAACATGACTCATGTCTGGTTAATGGTCATAATAAAACGAAAAAGAAAGATTATTAGCTAAATTTCATATTTGCTCATTGGTGTCATTCTATTTAGACACGGGCTTGGTGGTGTTAAACTTGCCCACCTGACACAAAGGCATCTGACCGGTGCATCACTCTCAGATAATACAAACCACTTCGTCCACCTTCAAGCGCTCCAGATCAATTTGTCCCATTTAAAATGTTATGAATTTTAGTCAAATGAGAGCAAAACTTTCACATTTGAGTGGTAATTCACTCCGGGATACGAGATAAGATGGTATTTGTTGAAATGACTTTGAATTTCTTTAGTGAGGGAGCTAGCAAGCTAACAGAAGTTGAGAGAGAGAGAGAGAGAGAGAGAAACAACTGCACAAGCACAGCTAGCAGGCTGTTTTAGTAAATAATCAGGAAACTTACCCTTAACGTCGTGGCGACCTATTACTGGAACATGAGAATTATTCCCATGTGAGGTTTATTAAAATCCCAGATAAAGTGTCAATGCGTAGTGTGACTTCCACAAGGAGTAACCGCCTGTCCAGTAGCGGCCATCTTTACCCCATATCCAAACAAACAGGCGGAAGGATACCGTTCTCATTTTAATTAAAACATAATTTGTTGTGGATTCTTATCTGTTCGCTATATATTTTGACATTAAAAGTTGTATGTTTGTATTTCAAGATGAGATTATCAAAAGGTCAGGCTAGCGAACAAAATGAGGACACAAAAGAGTGGTACTATTTTACTTCTCGGAAGCATTTGGGGAGTTGTGCGCAATGTCTTAAAAGTACAGATGCTGCGAAATGTAACTGATGGAATGATGGTGATGAGTGAAACATACTATAAATATTTTACTGATAAAATGTCAAAGTAAAGTGATATTATGTAATGCAACCTTGGTCTTATTAAAAGCACTCTTATTACATAAATTAATCTATATATTAGACAATTCATAGATGGACCATATTGAAACTAAATTCATGAAAGAGACAAAACAGTAGCCTACATTTGTCTGACATATGTAAGTACATATGACTTTAGTAAGTATTTAACATGTAACAAGTGCAGTGTAAAATAAATATTTACCGGTATTATTCGAAATTAATTATCAATTCTAACACTTATAAATGGTTTTAGGATTGTTTTCACTTGCATTAAAGCTTTGATTTGGCTACCCAGTTTGAACAAACCTTCTTGAGAGTTTATCATGGAATTACATCCATTTTTAACAGATTTTTACAGTTATTGATATTGGATATTTCTACCCGAATAGCTGAGCTTTGGGTTGTGTTTGCACAATCACTGAATATATGGCATTATATTGATCCATAGTAGGCTGTCAAAATCATGCAGTGGAGGAATAATGTCAGCATTTTCTCTGTACATTTCAATAAGCAAATACTGTTAGCTAATGTAGTCTGTGAAGAATGTCATACGGATATTGACACATGCACACGTACACATATGCACACGTATGTGCTCTCTCTCTAACATGAAGACACATGCCCTTTATAATATATCATTCCTGGCTTCTCAGGCACACACACACACACACACACACACACACACACACACACACACACACACACACACACACACACACACACACACACACACACACACACCCCACAAGAAATACTTAAGCTCTACAGTGTGATACTTACCATCTGCCTCGTAATAATTATTTATATTTGCAGTTTGCTTCCCTTTCAAGTTTTTATAGTGAAATAAATGTGGACATATACATAACAAAAATGTAGAAATAGCTCAATGAAATATTCAAGCATGTCAAACTCAAATATACTATGTATAGACATTTGTTGAGTGTTTGTAAACCTACTGTATCTGGTCAGTAGTCCACTTACAGGAGAACATAAAACTTTGCATTTATATCCACTAGGGGTCACTCTCTTTTATACAATATGATTTGTCATTCCACATACAGTGAAAAGTTTTAGCTTTAACCACAAGGTGGCAGAGTAGGTTAAAGGGATAGTTCATGCTCACTCTCATGTCATTCCAACCACTGAATGGGATTTATATCTATATACATCTATATCTATGTCTATATATCTATCTCTATATAGATATGTCTATCTATCTATCTATCTATCTATCTATCTATCTATCTATCTATCTATCTATCTATCTAGTTGAATAATAAACCGTTCGGTTACCATTGACATCCATTTCATGGACAACAAATACAGAAACTGGTTATCAACATTCTTCAAAATATTGTCTTTGTGTTTAGCAGAAGAAAAAAATGACATGAGTTAAAGTAAAAGATGACAGCAAGTTTGTTATGCTCTCTTACAGAAAAAGTGTGAGATAAAACTGAGTGGAAGTTTGGGAGAATCAAACCAGAAGTGCCGACTGTGCCGAATGCAAGCCAGTTTTGGCCCAGAATCTGTTGCTAGCCATATTTTAACTCCCTAATATTTCCTCTGTGTAACTCTAATGCATTTATTTATTACACATTTAAACAAATTCAAAATGTAACAATCAGAAAGTAATTAAACTTCATGTGCTATTTGCAATACAATAAACAATACAAAAAGGATAAACATTCAGAAATTTAATGCATTAATTAAAAAAATAATAAAAAAATAAAGCAAGGAAGGGCACTACGGTTGAGATAGGGACACATTCACACCTAAAGCGTTCTGGATGTGAGGGCCACTGAACACAGTTTGGGAGAGAAGTAAATACATTCCACAATATTAGGAACAGAGATCTGGATCTAGATACAATCCAGTTAAAGGTGAGGTTGACATTTAAGCTTCTTTCTTGAAAAGTCTTTTTTCCCCTTTCTGAACAAAACCTTCTGTATATATGCTCTAAAAATAATAAACCCAAGCAAATAGAGGGCTTTGCATCCTGTTTTCAATCCTTTTGCAAATATCATATAGTGTTCTTGTGAGCATACAATGAAAAGGACAGCTTTACATCTTTTACTTACCATGTACAAACCATTTTTAATTAAAAAGGGATAAAAGAGCACAAGTATAACAGAAAACAACAGTCCGAGGAAGAGGTACTCTATGTACAAGCCCTGAGGTATGTTCCCTCCTCAGAGACATTTTTGTGTATGTATGTGAAAGAGATGCGAGAGACAGACAGACAGAAAAGAACAAACAAGCATGTAACAGAACAAGGCAATTCCTTGATCTAGAAGTGCAGCTGTGCATCATTGTCTTTAACTGGAAAAGGGAACATTTATAAACCTTACAAGTCTTTACAAAGTGTACAAGTCCTATTATAGGAATAAATTGGCCAAAAGGTCCATAGGTGCCTCTGAGTTCAGAGGTTATCTGGGTGATACGGGGGTTGTGGAGAAGGAGGTGGAGTTTTGGGGCGAGGGGAATGGAGAGGTGGGCGAGAGGCGTCGAGGGCTGCAGAGGTCTCCGTTGTGTAGTTTCCACAGCAACTCCTCGTTCTCCATAGATAGACGTTTGTTGACCTTCGACTCTTTCTGTAGGGTCTGTTGAAGCATGGCCTGCTCTGAGGAGAGCTGCCTACAGTCAAACAGAAAAAAAAAAAAAAAAGATTTGAAATTCTCTGCTTTGAGAAAATAATACACTAATATAATAAACTAAAATGCTGTAGGAGAAGATGACAAATCAAACGCATTCAATTTTTGAATCTTACTTTGAAAGTGCAGCATGTTTGTCCATCCTTGCCTTGTAGTCCTCGTTCTCCTGCTGGACTTTATTTAAACACTCTTCCAGTTTCAAATTATCCTCAATCTGTGAACAATGATAAAAACATGAACATATTATTTATTCATCAAAAAGACACTATATCAATTGTAAACCCAAAATGAAATGAAATGAATATAGTTGCATTTATTCTCCCTTGATTAAATATATAGCATTCCCTTTTTTTCTATACATTGGATCTATAATACTGATTACCAAGATATTTACTTTTAGTCTTTCTGGATTTCTGTGGGTTAGAAGGTTTCAATGTGGCAAGTTACAGCAGGTCTACTGAGGGCTATTCCTACGGGGATAGTTCCCTCAAAAATGAAGATTCTGTTGTAATTTATTTACCCTCAGGTTGTTACAAACCTGTATGCATTTCTTTATACTGCAGAACACAAAATATGATTTCTTAAATTTATCAGTGGGTTTTTATGTGTACAATAGAAGTCGATGGGGTCTAATGTTATTTTGGATCCAAATGACTTTTATTATATGACTTTTCTTTAAAAACATTCTTCAAAGTATCTTCTTTTGCATTCCACAGAAAAAAGAAAGAAAAAAGAAGTCATTCAAGTTTAGAAAGACCTACAGGAAAGCAAATAAAGAAATTTCATTTTTGGGTGAACTATTTTTTTAAGGTGATCAATCAGTAAATATCTGACAGTGCGTAATTAAGTGATGGAAGTGACGTCACAGCAGACTCTTCCTTTAAATGACAGGAAGGCAGTTGACCTGGCAAAGGCTAATTATACATACAGTGATATATGTATATATATATAAAACAGTACACATCCTCACCAGTTTGTCCATCTGCATTAGTTTCTTGTCTTGCTGGTGTATCTGGTTGGTCTTTATTTCCAGCACAGCTCTGAGACTCTCCAGCTCCTGTTCTAAATACAGTGTGTGGGCGTCCTTCTGCACACAGAGAAACAGGTGCTCAGTTTGTGTTTCACGCCATATGGGAAGACAAAGAAGTACACTTAACATCTCTATGGATCGCAGGCTTAGCATGGGCCACAGTAACTGGCTTTACATGGACGTCCCACTAACCCCCTCGAAACTACGGTTGGGGTTGTTGTAAACAAGCTTGCCGAAATAAGAACAGAAGAACCACACAAATGTACAAATTTGTAATGGACTTAATTAGGGTGAATTCTTAGAGTTTTGTTATTGTTAACTTTTTTTAAAAGCACATAAAAAAATTATTGATATTGACAATTTAAAAATATTGATAAATACTATAATTTTATATTACGGGTAGTTGTTCATCAAATCAGTGAAAAAAGGATTTAAATTCACCAACCCTGTGCTTTTACTGTGACTAATGCATCATTGCAAAGTGCAAATTTTACCTGACTTTTGTCTGCCAGAGCTCTCCTCCGCTCCTCCTCCGCTCTCAGTCTTTCTTTCAAAGCCTCGTTTTCTGCTGTCAAAGTCTGAATTTTCTCCTGTAGGGGAGAACAGTGATTGAATAATATATATAAAAAACAATGATACATACACATTTATTTGCAATTTTAAATGAGTAAATAACTCAATACTACGTTTTTAGAAATTCAATAGTAAGTTATTGTAACATATTATTCATATTCGTAAATTAAATGGTAAGATGGTGATGCATACATTGAGCATAGCCTCAGATTCCTTCACTGTTTTATCAAGTTCTTGCTTGTCCTGTTCATGTGTCTTCCTGAGCTCTGGAAAAGAAACAAACAAATTTGATTGATCTCGTCTTGACAGAATAGATTACATCAAATTCAAAATATAGAACATTAAATTAAAGGATAAACAATAGGCCTTTTCGTGAGTGCAGTGAAATTACCTGCGAGTGAAGTCTCGTGTTCATGTTTCAGTGTTGCTATCTGCTCAGTGTGTGCCACTTCCTGTTGATTCCTCAGAGCTTCTTGTTTGTTCCTCACATCATCCACCTGTCAGTGGAAACCATACTCATCATCTTACAATGAAAACATGTACTTTTTTTCCCTTATGTTGTGCCGGTTGGTCCTGCAGAGCGGATGCAGCATCACCTAAAAGCTAACGTAAAAGCTACTGATACCATTTATTCACATCCATCCATGATTAATTTAGAAACACAAACATGCAAATAAGAGTGCACACATTTAAAAAAACAAAAAAACACTCGCACACATGTAATATTGCGTGATTGGAGCTGTGTGATTTGAATAGTTAAACGTGATTACATAAGACTCGTGATTTCTTTGTGAAAGCCCAGGTAAGATCTTACCTGCTGCTGCATGAGCGCCCTGCATTTGTCCGCCTCCCTCTGATAGGCCTCGTGGGTCTTGTCCCATTCTGCCGAGTAGAAGTCCTTCAGTCTCTCCTCCAGCTGCTGTAGTTCTGTCTGATGCTGCTCCTGTAGTTTCTGGAACAATTCCTCCAAAGTCACACGCACTTCCTCCTTTTCTTTCTCCAACTGCTCACAGCACGAGACAGAGTTACCTGGGGAATGAGTGAAGGAGAGGAGCATGTTAGGAAGAAGATGAGTCTTGGTCATCAGCACTCTCAAGATTATATAAACTTGGCCTTGGTCTTATTGCTCGGTGGCTTGGTCTGGATCTGGGTCTCCAGTTTATTTCCATCATACTATGTTTAATTGAAATGAATGCAGGAATAAATTCTCCCTTATCTCTTTCAGTTCACTAAAATACTCTTTAAACAGGTCTCGGCCTAAATCCAGGTTTGGTGTTGGTTTAGGTCTTAAAGGTTCTGTCTTGACACTAACTTTGGAATCTTTAACAGATTCTAGAAATTGTATTCTATTTATAAATAGATAAATAACAATATCTAGATTGTACTGCAAATTTAATTTATTCTAGAAGGTTCTGATGGTTCCATTCTCTACAGAGACAGTAGAATCTAGAACGCACCAGAATAGAAATCCAGAATAGAACCTTGAATGTACTAGTGGTAAAATTCTGTAAGGAGTGAAAATTCTATTCTAGACTGACCCCAAAAAAACAAAAACAAAAAAACGCTAAATGAATCAAGTCTATATCTCAAAGTCTAGAAAGTTTAGATGGTTCAATTCTCTAAAAAGCCAGTAGAATCTAACATAGAATCTTGAATGCACTAGTGGTTAAATCCACTAAAGGATCGATAAAATCCGAATGGAAAGTAGAATGCACTGGTAACCACACCATTTACACACACCATATATGAAGATTCATCTGAGAACATTAACCATAAAAAGAAATGTTTCTTGAGCACCAAATCAGAATTTTAGAATGATTTCTGCAGGATCATGTGACACTGAAGACTGGAGTAATGGGTGCTGAAACAATGCCACTTTGCCATCATAGGAATAATAATTTGAAATATGTCAAAATAGAAAGCTGTTATTTGATATTGTAATAATATTTCTCAATATTCCTGTTTTACTGATCAAATAAATGCAGCATTGGTGAGCAGACTTCGTTCTTTCAAAAACTTTTGAATGATAGTGTACTTAATTCCCTAAATATTGAGTAAAATCCAGGGTGAAATCTAGAATCTACTCTAGAATTATATTCTAGAGGATTGAACCACCAGTACATTTAAACCAAAATTACATTTACAAGGTCTGCGGAGTGAAGTTAAGATTCCCCTAAAATTTTCAGCGGACATTTAAATGTAGCATGCATGTGTTAGCACATGTTCTTGAAGCCTCATGATAAATATTCTTTGAATTCTGTGAGGTAAAGGGCAGTGAACTTTAGGAGCAGAGTGTCATTTGGTCAACTGCACCTTCAGACTTGCATTCAGAAGCCAGTGTGAGTGAAACATTCCTCATATGCCACACACATCCTTCACACTTGTCCTGAAGCCAAAGGCCATGACAGTGCGTAAGGCCAAACTAATTAAACATAACAAGCAGCCATTCCTTAACATTCAACAGCATTAGAAATGTGTGTGTCCGGGCTTGCCAAGAATGTGTGTGTATTTGAGTTCAATGTACAAACGCATCGAGTAGTCATATTTTGTTGCTAACACATACAAATAAAAACACAGACTCCAAACATAGTGAAAGGCTGCCAAATGTCTACAGGGTATAATAAAACAGGTGGAGTGTGTCTGACGTGTGGTTGATCATATCGGTTTCCCAATCCCCAAACACTGAGCTGTACAGTTTTATCAATACAACGCTCATCACAAGAGCATAACACAGGATAAAACATGAAACAGCTTCACTCTGGAATGTAGGAACATCATCGAACAACAATATATGACTGGCAAATCACTCCAAGGCAGTGAAGCCTCATACAAGTGCTAATTGGTGTTAATGATAACACAGACAAAGAAATATTACTAGAATTGTACATGTTCTAAAGAAAATTTGAGTGACACTTGCCACCACAATGCCAAGGCTAAGTAAAAAAAAGAGCCCAATCTTAAGTTTCGGTGGTATTCTGGCCTCTAAATATGGCTCGGGTAAATTATCTGTAATAAAAAAAGACTAAATTCTGCAATCTCAGGTAGGTGTGAACCCGAAACTAAACACTCACTCAGCCCTATTTTATTAGGATTGTGCCCTTGAGCAAGGCAGTTATCCCAAGGTTTCTCACAGAGACTTTCCCTACAATTAGTGTTCTTCAAGTCACTTTGAATAAAAGCACCTGCTAAATGACAGCTATCTAACCAACATGAAAGCTTACGTTCTGTGAGCTTTGAGAATGGACATAGAAACCAAGCCTCTGTGCATTTGACTGGACATGTGTTGCTTACCCAGTTGCTCTTGCAGGTTGTTGAGTTGGACAGAAAGTTCTTCCCTCTGTTTGACTGCCACCTCACGCTGTAACAAATGACAGAAACAGAACTGAAAAACAATCGTTCAAACCAATCAAGAAATTGTAAAAAGATAGCTGACAATAATATGTTTAACAAAGATTTTGGACTTAAATATATAGAATAAAAAAAAAAAAACTAAATAGAATAAATAATTTATATTCATTAAAACATTGTTTTTTAAAGAATAAATATTCCATGTAGTTTAATAAATAATATGAGGTCATAAAAATGGCATAATTGTTATAGAATTCAAAATTTTAAATACAAATATATAATAAGAAAAGCAATGTATTTTTATTTTAATTTTTTATTATAGCTGGTCACATTGCAATATTTCTTACAACTTTTTCATGTGGCAGATCTGGTCTACTGTAACAAACCAAATCTAGGGGACAGAGGTTTTATTTTTTTATTTAATAATAAAAACTACAAAATAAAAATAAAATAAAAATAAAAAACAATGAAAGCTTATTTTCATCAATTATAATATAAATATTAGCTGGAAAAACTACAAAATTTGCAACTAACAAAAATAAATATGTTTAATTTGAAGTACTAAAATTACTAAGATTAAAATAAAGATGAATTAAAGATAATTAGTTTTTTTTTTTTTTAAGAAATAAAGCACATCAAATTACTAAAACTAAAATTTAGATGAAAACAGAATATAAAAATAGCTAATACAAATCACTGATACATACTATCATAGTATAAACATAACATTAAAAAAACACTTTTGTCCCACCAAATACCCTCAATTATTTTTTAATTGAAATTAACTACTGCTTTACTCATAGCCAATGAACTTAAATGAGCCATTTTTTTGTTGAACAAGACATCAAACACAGTTTAATCACAAATAAATGCTTAAAACTTAATCAGTTAATTCATTGATTAATTGGCCGTTTACTGTTGGTACTTTTTTGTCCATTATAATTAGTTTATTTATTTAGAAGCAACATTAAATAAGAGTCCTTCACGGACCACCAGTGGTCCAAAATTTGAGACCAACTGCCCTACTGAAAGCTGCAGGTCACTCATTGAAATTTCCCCAAAACTTCTACAAAGTTCAAGATATGCTTCAATTTGACACAGATGTTTTAAAGAGCAAACACATTTTATTATTCATTTTACACACTGAATAAACACTCACCCTTAGATACTAACTATGTTTAAACATACTGCAATCCCCAAACCTTTTCAATGATATCATGTATTACACGTGGCTCTCAGCTTGACACTGTCTGTATTGGCAAAATGGGCTGTTGTTGTTGGATAAGAACTATCTCAATCAGTTTCTTATCAGCAGGCGTGATCAAGGGTCAGTGTGAGGCCGAATTAAATGTTTCAGTAAAGACGTACTGTACTGTATGTGTGTGTCTGTGATGATCAAGTGCCGGCTAATGTCACAGTAACTTCTACATAGCCAAAGATCACACAGCCTGGGAAAGATTACTATGTTCTGTGATAAAGACTGTCAAAGACAGCTAAACACGTGATAGACAAACTTAACAGAACATGCTGACACACAAATCTCCAGTCAAACTCCATGTTATGGTTACTTTTACTATACTCACACACACTTGGGTTCACGGCCTAAGATACAAAGACAGGGGTTTACACCTCAAACACACACACACTCAGCATGGACAAAACACACAAAGAACACTTTCTGTGACACGCAAACACATGATTGTGCACTACACAGTATTGCATGCTGAATATAATTTCTGATAACAAACTGGAATTTGAACCACAAACAAAATCTATTATTCCAAACCTAATCACAGATGTACAACACATGATACACAACTCAGAATTTCCTGCCATTACAAAATATCAATCACCCAACAAGTCTAACAATGGTTCTGCCGTTCAACAGGAAGTTAAAGAATCAAAAAATCCAACACGCTGAGAAAGAAGTTACTGAGAAACAGAGTAGTAACTAGTAAATCTGCCAATATCAAAAGTTGCAAAATAACCACTCAAAACGGATGGGAACTAGACTGCACCTTTTGATTCTTCTTGGAGCCAGGGTGTTTCTTTAGGCCAGGTTTGCTCCCGGAGGAGCCCATCTTCTCCTCCTGCCCTCTCCTCTCCCCTAAAACCCAACGATCTTCAACTACTTTCCTCCTTCTCTACTCTTAAAACTGGTCTGTCAGCATCAGTCTCCAGGCACGCTGCATTAGAAACCGTTCCCTCCCTTTCACTAACCTGCCCCCGTATTCCTCCTAAGAGAGAGGGAGCGCAAACTCAGATAAGAGAAAATGGAAAGATGAATGTTGAAGGAGTGAGTAGGTGGAACACTCAGTTCTGCGGTTATGAAGAAAATCTTTTTTTGGTTTTATGGGCAAGCAATTTGATTGGTCCTTACTGATATAAGTAATAGATGAATCACATTTTTCCAGGGTACATGGAAAGAAGTAAGTCCAAAAGGTGATATCAGAGTTACATAACATGGCTGTTTTATAAATGAGATTGCGCTTGGTGCATTGGAGTTTATATAACGTTATGGTCAACGTGGGAACCATAACATGGCAAAAGACTATAGGTCTGCAAAGCTGTTCAGTTCAAGTTCAAATATAAATGGGGGAAGAAAAAATATATGAAGGATCAGGTTAAATGAGTACATGGAAAGAAAAAGTACCAAACAGATTTTAATCAAATCCAAATGCAATAGTTTTGATGGCAGTTCAAGCACATGTAAATAACCTATTAGCATGTGCTTGAATGCTTTATTTTTATTTTTTCAGGTATGACTTTATATGACAATTTTAATTGAAATACATAACTTTTCAGTGGACATTCAAGAGCGACATTTTCAAATAAAAACAGGCTAAAAATTACATGCAACCATATTCTATGAAATACGGTATGGTGAAAAGCGGGTGGGCGGGTACAGAGAAACATTGCTCTACTGTTATCAGCCAAACAGCTGTGAGGTGGGAAAATACACCCCGCCCCTTCCCTAAGTCCCGCCCCCTTGGGCTCAGTAGCAGCTGGTGCATTCCTCACAGCAACATCTCACCTCCTCTGTGCTCACTATCAATCACTGTGGGTGACACAAGTGCTAAAACTGTCCACTTTCCCTAAAGCAAAGTCTCTCTTTTTTCATTGAGCGGAATGAAAGCAGAAGATTTGTGTGTTTCCTAGAGTGCATGTGAGTGTATGTGGGGTTTCTGGAGTAGAAGTGCAAAATTTGTAAAGTATCCTTGCTGTTTTTTTTTTCCTGTTTGGATAAGAAGGATTGATGGCGGGGCGACTTGCTATTACTGAGAGATAAGGAGATAAGATAACAAATTCACATTTTATATAGGACACTGAGGAATGCATGGAATGAGATGGAAAAAGGACTGACTTGAAGTTTAAGAAAGAAAGAAAGAAGTTGTGGGTTTTCTGGGTGTAATTGTACGCCTGGGGTTAAGATTACTATGGGTGTGGGGTGCACATTGAGTAACCTATTAACATAGTTACACTAACATTAGCACACATAAGCCTACGTAAGTCCCCTACTTTTAACCTAGACAATAGTGTTTACCTATAGGTGGGTTCAGGCACATTAGAGTAAGTTTAAAGTCAACACAAAATCAAAATTGACCCTATTTACTTTCTCAATACACGTTTCTGGCCTTGTGCATGATTTATTTGCGCACATAATTTCAAGGAAAAAATGTGTTGTCATACATTTTCAACACAATTCTACCTCTGAAATGCTTTTTTTGGCTGCCATCAGCAGACCTTATTTCTCCAGCCTATCTGCACCAGTCATTGTATGAAAAGTTTGCACTTTTCGTGATCCAATCCCCCCCAAAAAATTATTGTTGAATATTCTAAGTAGGTCCTTTTGAGTGTATATTATATTCTTGCTCACTTTGATCTCTCCGGCCTCAATTAATCGCACCTAAAATTCAAAATCAGGAAAAATGTCGCCAGCCATGCAGGAAATACAGTAAAGATTCACACCTTCAGATCATCAAACATCATCAGAGAGTGCAGTATATGATTCAATAGAGCATTTTGCATCTAGATGATTTTACAGTCAGCGGTTCTGCCTCAGGGCCCATGAGGGTGGGATTACGCTCATTCCTACTCTCTCAGAAAAACCAAAATGCAAAACACTAGTGTGTTACTACACCCCAGTCAAACAAACAGTAGACTTATGAAACTTCAATCTCACACTTTTCTTCTAAGTTAACCACAGAAGTTTCAGAGTGATCAAAGCTGATTATACAATTTAATAAATTGAAGACTAACTAATGCAGACTGAGTCTGTAGCTTTCACCATCCTAACCTTCCTTAAAAAAAGGGCTTCACAAACATCTGAGAAACTCCCTACTAAGATGTTAAAAAGGCATTCAATCAATCATGAGCAGTGTGGCAAAGATGCGTCAATGTCGGTGATTCATTATTCCGTTTAACTGGTTTGGTAAGCTAAATACCTGAGGTTTAACATAAAAAAAATGACTGAATAACTGGTTAGTTGTAATTTCAGTTTTAATGATATTTTTTTTGAGACACCCAAAGAGAATGATTCTGATCTTTTCAACTCTACTACTGTGTTTACCTCATGGTTATTTGGTGTATTCAGACCAACGAGAACACTTAAATACTCAGTAACACCTAGTGATTGACAGTCTCTTTTGTTCTGCAAATATTTGCAAACCGAAAGAAAGCAAACGGAGATTTAGCGCTGTGACAGGTTTGTATCCAGGATACAGCCAATCACAAAATAAAGCGCTTTTTCAGACACTCCCAGATATTTGATCATGCCAGGCCCTAAAATTAAAGTTTGATGGCTGACATTTAGTCAAAGAGACCCTAATAAGACTGACTGTTTCCTCTGAAACTTGTGTGGCTTCTGTTGTGCTGGTTGAAGTCACTATCAAAGCTACTGTAGCCACATTTCATTTACAGAACAATGGCTGAGGGTAAGAAGTAATTTAAAAGAGGAAGATCAATGCACAAGTGCAACATCTAGCTAAAGAGGCTCATGTGCGAGTCTGATGGCGATGAGCATGAATGAATAGGAACCTGTGTTTTCGGTGGGTTGCAAACAGATCACATGATAGGCTCAGGTCAAACGTGGCTTATTGACTAACCCAAATCATGCATGACATCTAGAGTGAATGTGAGAGAACATCCCCCCGCAGCCCTCTTAGTTCCAACACACCTGGAAATGTTGGTTAATGGTACCACCATGTAAAACGTTTCCTACTTCTGTTTTCTAGACATAACAACCAGGCACATACGCTATGACAAGCATCAGCATGCGATTATCCATAATTACATTTCAGATGTTTATAATTGCAACTGACCCAATTACTGTTTGAAAGGATGAAATGAAAATGTGAGATATCTGCAATTATAATCAAACTAATAGAAAAGATGAAGAAGATAATTTGAATAATCATCATATAAGATCATCTAATGATGTTTCACTATCACTATCAAAAGTTTGAGGTCAGTAAGATTTTTTTTTTTTTCTGAAATAAATTCTAATTTGTATTCAGCAATGATGCATTCAATCGTGTTATATTTATAGTGACATTTATAGTGTTATAAAATATTTCTATTTAAAATAAATGCTGATTTAACTCTATTTATCAAAGAACACTGAAATAAAAACACACCACTGTTTTCACAAAAATATGAAATATATTTCAGCTTTACCATCAGGAATAAATTATTTTAAATAAATGAATTTTCAGCTTTACCATCAGGAATAAATTATTTTAAATAAATTAATTTTCAGCTTTACCATCAGGAATAAATTATTTAATTTTTTTTAATTAAAATTGAAAAGTTATTTTAAATTGTAATAGTATTTTACAGTTTTTGCTGTATTTTTCATCAACTAAATGCAACATTGGAGAGCATACAAGACTTCTTTAAAATATATAAATAAATATATATATAAAAAACATTACAAAGTCTTACCAACCCCAAACAGCATACAGTGTATCTTAATTTGATTCGACACACACACTGAAATTTAAACTCGTCAAAATTTGTATTTAGCTATCTGAAAATGTGCTGATAGTTCTCAACCTAAGAGATAGTTAAAACTTAAATGGAAAGAGCATTCACATTTTTTATATCTTTAAAAGAAGGTTAGTTCCAGATATCTATATCTCAATTGCAAATAGTCAGATGTGACGTAAAATTTCCAGGTATCTTTACTGAAGATGAAATAAAACATATTTTATTTAATTATGCCAAATCTCATTCTCAAACAGAACTATCCTGTAGTCACAATTTACTACTAAAGAACATTTAGGAAGACTAAAGAAGACTTGGATAACGTTAAATTAGTGCTTTATCACACACAGTCCCATTTAAAACCCCATTTTAGGCAGCTCTCTGCACGTAGACCAATAATGCACTACAGGTCAACAGACCAACAATGAGCACTAATCACTGCAAGGAAGTAAAATAGAAAATGAATAGGGAGAAAACCTGCATAGAGGATTATCTAGACAGAAAGAAAGAGAGAAAATATTAAACAGTAAAGCTTTCAAACCTCGCTGAAGATGTGCTGCACAACCAAGGCGAGAGCCTCCAGGCGCCGATTGCTGTTAACGATGAGTTTACGGAGGTGCAGGATGCATTGACTCTTCTTCTCATTTTGAAGACGAAGATCTCTCTCTCCTTCTTCCTCCGTCGGTCCTCCTTGAGGACTAGCTGGGCTGTGCTGCTGTGTCCGTCCAGCTGTTGGCCCAGCAGCTTTGGGCACTCTAGTGTTCTTGTCCACTGTAAAAGAGCGCGTGTTCAGTGTGGTCATTATGTTCAGCATGATTTCACTGTCCAAAATCACATATACTCCTCAAAAACAGTTTTCAAGAAAAAGAAAACGCATACACACCCACACACTAGAAGAACATTAAGTTACTTAAATGATATCATAAGAAAGAAAGAAACATGACTGATAGAAAGCTCTGCAACAAAAGCTTTAAGCAACAAACTCAGCCACACAAAAAGCATTTGCCCTCTCTTGAGTCCTAGTGCATGCTGGGATTGAATCTTAATGATAATGCACTAAGGTCCAGAGAGCACATTAAGAGTGCATTAGAAGGAAAGAGAGAGAGATTGTGTGTGTGTGTGTGTGTGTGTGTGTGTGTGTGTGTGTGTGTGTGTGTGTGTGTGTGTGTGTGTGTGTGTGTGTGTGTGTGTGTGTGTGTGTGTGTGTGTGTGTGTGTGTGTGTGTGTGTGTGTGTGTGTGTGTTGAGAGTGCATTTTGGCCCCATCTTCTACAGGCTAAAATATCAAGTCAAAATATGGTTTACCATCCCATTATCTGTGATGAATACTGACTCACAGATCTCTCGTACAGAAAACAATCAATATATCTACACACCAACCATTTTCACCTTAATAAATCAGTTTATATCCATATATTCAAACTGCATACTGAGAAATCTGAATTTACACTGAATACATCTGAAATGTAGAAACATAAGTATTATCCTGTTCACTGGGACTAAAAGATGTATATATTAGTGACATGGAAATCTATATGCACCATCAAGATACATTAGATAAAATGATTTCATACTTCACCCCCAATAACATTTTTTACAAGGTTAAAAAAAACATAAACAAATAGTTTAGTTATTCACCTTCCCAATTACTGTCAATTATACAAAAGACACAAAGTACGAAAGTATATATCTGACTATTTCACTATTATCAGTCACCTTATAGATTTTTCATTTTATTTAAATAGCCAAGCAGTGTAACAAATTATTAAAATGTATATAAAAATATTACATGTAGTCTCCCAATGTACTGTATATGAGGTCATAAAATGTCTAATAATTGTACACAAATTATAGAACAATATATGTACAGGCATTGATGTGATGCTGGCATTGCTTCACATGTCAATTACCCATGTTTAAGATCTCTTATGTATTAATTCGATATTTAAAGCTTAACATTTAAGGATTAAGGCTGGATATATGTGTCCATAATTTTGCTATTCTTTTGGCTTCTCTCAAACTCCCAGGACTGCTGTAGGGATGACATTTAACAACAACTGTAATTTGGATGTTAATATAGTCTTCATTTAAATGTAATCTATATTTACACAGCAACCTTAAAACACAAACCTGCCAACTAACCACAAGAAACACATGGAAGCGGTGAAAGGTACAAACTGAATATTACTCTAGTGGATTGATTTGACAGCCACCATTTAAGGGATAGTTAAATAAAAATAAGTCTGTCATTAATTTCTTTATCGCACATGGCTTTCAGAACACTTATATAGCTTAATATTGAATATAGCTGAATATAGCCGTAAGAACTTTACTCTTAAGATGTTTTTTGGAGCTTTGATAACCCCCATCCCCCCCAAAAAAATAATGTCATAAAATAGCAGCATCAACATTCTGCTAAACTTCTCATTTTTAGTTTTGTGTAGTAATAATAATAATAATAAAATAATAAAAAAAACGTCAAAAATGTTTGGGGGTGAGTAAATGATGACAGAATTGGGTGAACTATACATTTCAACCACCTTCCATGAATCACAAAGTCTCTCTGATGCCCCCTGCTGGCAGATACAGTCAGAGTTTTGTTGACCCTCAGATTCTGATCACATAGCTTCTTTTATGTGCATTTTGGAAATTAAGTCACACAACAAACGATCAACACATCATTCATCACTCTTAATGAAGGGAGACTGTATATATCAACCGCCTGTAGAAGTTACACAGACATACAACACTACATTCATATTAGTCTTTGATACTCTTTAATAAGAACACTCATTAGGCATTCAGTGTATTTAATGAAAACATATCTAATCTTTCTTTATTTTTGACTATTGATTATCTAAATAAATAGAAACATGTAATCCTGTTTATAATGAATGCACAACTAATTATCATTAAAATGCTTCCTATCTTTCTTTTTTATACACAGTAAAACAATTTTCTTTCTAAATCTGCCAGTCCAAACCCAAATGTGATGTATAATGCAAAGATCACTGTGACGAATGTCCCTGTTACATTATTTAAACGCAGGCTTGAAATAGCGAGATTGCTGCAGTCCTTTTCTGGCTCAATGAGTTGTGAGGGAATATGTGCTTTTAGGTACCTGTAATGTCCTTAAATAACTGTAACCCAGTGGCATCATAATAAACAGTGCCCTTGCCTGTGGTCACATGACCACATCTGCGCAATCTGCTACCCCAGTGGACTGTGTCATCAGATCTGATCACATCACTGCTGACCTGAGATACTTTGCTGCCACAGACATTATTGTGACACAGAGATACATTTTGTCCTCAAAACCCTGACAAATTGGTATAGTGGCAGTAGTGAGGTATCAGATGGTAACTGTGGTATATACTATGACACTGAATGATTACCACATTTATAGGTCATGGTACAGTATTTACATACACAATACTCTAGAATACCATGAAATTACCATGGAACATGTCCAGTGTGTGTGTGTGTCTGTTTGGTGTATTAAAAATAATTATGTATTATTAAAAATATGATTTTTGTAATTTTTTAGATTACATTTTTGCCACTTTCTTGTATATTCTGAAAAAATACATATATAACACAAAATACATATATAATTATCTGAAATAGATTTTTATGTTTTTTTGGTCCCCATGAGGAAAACATTATGCAGAAAGCTTTGATTTAGGGGTAATTTTAGGGTTAGGGGCTAGGAAATGTCATTAGCTCAGTATAAAAAGCATTGTGCTTATGGAATGTCCTCATAATGATATTAAAACCTGTTTCTTTAAATAAATAAAAAAGTGGGAAAAAACGTGCACTTTGAAGCCTACTACAAAGTTTGCGTTCTCAGGCCACCAAAACGCTGTTGTTGTGTAAATGAACGGCCAGAACGCATTAAAAGTTTTCTGTTTTCAGGTGAAAAAGGTGTCGTGTAAGCGGCCCCTGAGTTAATAACTAATGATTTTTTACAACAGAAATGAATAAATTAAGACACTTTCTTCTAGATCTGCCGTACAGCCAAAACAATCTTTGTTGCATTCATTTCCTATTATCACTGTAAAGCTGCTTTGAAACAATCTGTATTGTAAGAAGCACTATAAATGAAGGTGACTTGACTTGAAAACCAGATAGGAGATTATTTTTTGGAAAACGAGTTAATAGCGCAGCTGTGTTTGTGAGAGGGAATGACAGAAACAAAACAATGCTATTGTGGATTTCTTCTTTTGCTATATTGGAGCAAATAGGAATGCAAAAAATAATACATTTGTTGTAGTTTCCTTTCACCACTACAGAACTATACACAACCATGATGACTTACTACTGAGAAACCCTAGAAATGTGAAGGTCCATGGAAGGGTCCATTGGCTGCATCTTGATTACTGTATTTGATTGATGTGTTTACTGAAAGTTTTTTGAATTGGGTTAAATAAATAAACTTAAGTGTACAATATGAACTTGGAGAATGTGGCTTTATTAGATTACAAAGCGCCTCAAAAATAGCATCACTACTCTGTGTGAAATTTGGGCTAGTGCACATACAATTAGAGTCTTTGCTTGTGTGTGTGTGTGTGTGTGTGTGTGTGTGTGTGTGTGTGTGTGTGTGTGTGTGTGTGTGTGTGTGTGTGTGTGTGTGTGTGTGCGCGTGTGTGAACAGGATAAGTCCATGAGTACCGTGTAATCAGTGTGCAGTCTAGGCCTCATAATAAGCGTTTATGATGGTCTACTGTGATAGGAGACACGCTGTGATTGCTGCCCCCCAAACACTCCACTGGAGACAGACCGTAACTAGCTACCACACACATACACACTGAGTAGGGCTCTACCACAGGCGTCCAAACACAAGCTCCGTCAAGCGTGTCCACACCCAGGCCGGATATGTTCATGGTTATGCTAACAGACAGAGTGGTGCTCCTTTGATGCTGCTGTTTCTAGCAACCCTCTTTTCATTACACTGCAAGATTATTCATCACACACACACACACACACACACACACACACACACACACACACACACACACACACACACACACACACACACACACACACACACACACACACACACACACACACACACACACACACACACACACACACACACACACACACACACACACACACACAACCAGCAAACCGCAAGCCTTCCACTGAGGAAAAAAAAAGGCTTCCACTCTTCCACATAATTACTGGAAGGCAGATGAGGAAATTATGCACCCGTTCTGAAGGAAAGCCTGAATAAACGTTTCAGCATTTTGCTTAATGGAAAGAATTATCTCACTTATACAGAATCAGTGCCACACATTCAAGAGAAGACACATTCAAACGCATTACATCACATCTTCTCAATAAAAATGTGACATTCATATCTAGGAAGAGAAAACTCTCTAACGATACAGCTAAAAACACTGCCGTTCAAAAATGTGAGGACGATGAGAGTTTTTTAATGTTTTTGGAAGAAGTCTCTTATGCTCACCAAGGCTGCATTTATTTAATTACCGTAAGAATATTTAAGCAACTCTTTTTTATTATGTTTTAAAATTGTATTCATTCCAGTAGAGGCAAAGCTGAATTTTCAGCAGCCATTTCTCCAGTCTTCAGTGTCACATGATCCTTCAGAAATCATTCTAATATGCTGATTTGCTGCTCAAGAAACATTTCGTATTGTTATCAATGTTGAAAACAATTGTGCTGCTTAATATTTTTGTGGAAATTGTAATACATTTTTCAAGATTCTTTGATGAACAGAAAGTTCTGAAGAACAGCATTGAAAAGAACAGATTTTGTAATAAAGTAAAAGTATTTACTGCCACTTTGGATCAAATTAATGCATCCTTGCTGAATAAAAGTATTTCTTTCTTTCAGAAAACTAACCCCAAACTTTGAACAGCAGTGTATTAAAAAAAGTAAGCACATCGTTCTTTCATTAAATCAAGTTAATTCAGGTCTAATAATTTTTTTCCATGTTATTCAGCCTAAAATCTCTCTCCTAAAAATGATGTAAAAAATAAAAGTACTGTGGGATATAACATTGTATCAGGTAGAAAAACCATGGTACTTTGATATATGATTACCAAATGCCATGGTATTTACACGGTCTTCCAGGGTATATCATAGAATACCATGACCATGTCCAAAAAACATGGTATTAAAATGGTACATGCTAAAATAAACACTAAATTAATTTTGTTGGTTAATCCAGTCATATTAAATAATGATTGTACTAATGGATGTAACCTTATAGCAATATTTTACCATATACTGTGCTAGCACTGAACAACTAGCTTTTGACCACCAGTTTTCCAGTCTAAAGGACTGTAAGTCGACTAAATCAGATCTGTTGTGACAGTTTGGTGAGATTACCTATCTGAGCATGGCTGGGAAGACAGACAGAAAGTGGCCAGTCTGCTGGACAGAGAGAGCGACATCCAGGGCCTGTGGTAGAACGACATACCACCATAATCACAACTCAATCAAAATTAGTTTGATTATTTATTCTTATTTAAGATTAGAATTGGGGTAAGCAAGGGGTATGGCTCACTGGAAAGTCAAAGGGAATATCTGAAGAGGATAAGTATGATCACACACACACAAACTTGCATTCATTTGGATTTTCTATGGATCTCTTTGGATATTAAGGGCTTGGGATTTCCTGTTTTCCCACCAAAACTCATTGACATGATAACAGTGTGCCATGGATTGCCAGAGTGTTGCTAAAGTGCTGTGAGTGGTTTTAGTGCATTACTATGCAGTTGCTAAGGTTTTCTGCGTGTTTGCTAGGTAGTTGCTTATTATCACAAGTCTGAAGCGCCCACCTTAAAGTCTCTATATTCCAATCAATATAAGGTTTTGTCTCTGCTTAAAGGAATAGTTCACTTAACAATTAAAATTCTGTGATCATTTACTCACCCTCAAGTTGTTTCAAACCTGTATGAATTTCTTTCTTCTGCTGAACACAAAAGAAGATATTTTGAAGAATGTCAGTAACCAGACAGTTGATGGACCCCATTGACTTCCATAGTAGGGAAAAATAAAAATCTTCAAAATATCTTATTTTGTGTTCAGCAGAAGAAAGAGATTCATACAGGTTTGAAACAACTTGAGGGTGAGTAAATGATACCAGAATTTTCATTTCTTTAAGTGAACTATTCCTTTAACTACCTGTAAATATATAGGGATAAGGATATTTTTTTTTCACTTATTTAATCATCCACCAGACAAAAATTGTGAATTGCTCAGTTTCAATATAATTCTTTTGCATTTCACACTTCTACTCTTAAAAAGATCAGCAATGACATATTTCTACTTCTAGGCACCATATATAAAAAAAATAAAATTAAAAACTACAAGCATCTACTTCACAGATGTAGTTCCTTCACACACACACACACACACACACACACACACACACACACACACACACACACACACACACACACACGAATGCTAGTGAGATATGTACTGTACAGAATCAGAAGGTGGGTCTGGGGAAATAATCTGGATTGGAATTATAAGAATGAGGCCAGCGGTAGTTTAGATTAAATCGCATGATGAGGGATGGAAGCTACAAGTCCAAAGCATGCCATCAAATCCAGATGAATAAATAGATTAAAAAAAGAGGCTGTGTGAGTTTGGTGGCCCACTTTGAGTACACTGTGTTCCCATGCATTTGGCACACACAAACACGCACACATACACTCACACAACATTACATCCCTAAAATCAGGGTTTGTAAAGCATTTGGTCTGATTAGAGAGGCTGTGTTCTCAGATAAAGATTAATTTGAACCGATATCACGTGCACTGTGTACTGGAGCGTTCGACATGTACAAACTGTTCTCTCTCTCTCACTCTCTCACTCACTCACTCACTCACTCACTCACTCACTCACTCACTCACTCACTCACTCACGCACTCACTCACTCACTCACTCACTCAGAGCTGCAGTTCAGGTCACATATATCAGGTCTAGCATGCTAGTTTCTATGGAGACAACCATGAGGAGATGCTGCACTCTGAGTGTATGTGTTAAAAAATGTTCTGGAATTTTCCACTGTGTCTTCCATTAGGGTGAAGACTGTAGACTGCTATACCTACAGTATACCACTTGTGTGGACGAGAGATAAATATTGTGAACATATCCAGGTCACATTTTACCCATTTTTTAAATGTAATAATAAATTATAGTTTGCATATATATAGGAATATGTATGTTGCATATATGTATGTATGCATAGTTCCTTCATTAGATTTTGGTGTAAAATTTTATCACACTTTTTCAGAATTGTAAGAGCAGTGGAGGGTATTAATAGACTTAATAAAGCAACAGTTGCTAAAACCCTTTCAGAGAGATAATCAAGACTTGATTAATAAACAAATTATTTATTACTCTTAAGTGTTGAGACAAGAAGACAGACTTCAGCATTAGATTGTGGACTGTGGACTACATTTTGAGAAATTCCTACATGCAATATTAACCTCTATGACTGAAATTCACAGAGAGAGACATGGGGAGGGGGGCTGTTTACACTTGGTATAAAGATGCGGATCACAAGTAGACAAGCGAGACACATTCCCGTTTACACCTGTTTTAATTTGTCTCTTTTGTCCACTTTCAACCACTTTCACCAACCCGATTTTTCCGAGTAGTGTCTAATGGCGGGTAAATGTATGTGCTTTTTTCAGATCTAAGTACGACATAAGCAATTTACATATGAACACGACCGGAGACGACGGAAAAACACACAGAGAGCCGCAGCTTTTGTTTCTGTTCTGACAGCCGCAAGACCACTGAACATTGTGAATGCGTGATAGAAATCAGGAATGGTGAGAGAAACATTGTGCTCGGTACATTTTCCGTCTTCAAACCAAACTTGAGTCTTCAGCCAACAAAGTTTAAATTCCGTCTGACTAGCGCACGTCCCATAATGTTTAAGCATTAGGTCAGTAGGCAGAGAGTAGGCGGTGTTTTGTGGCTGTTCGAATGCATTCGACGACATGAGCATCTACACTACGAAATCAATCCGGTCGAATGTGTTTTCGACTACTTCCAGTAGTGATCAAAAGTGGACAAGCTCAAAACGTCACCTGTATTTAGCATCGTCAACTTGTGATCTGATCGACCAAAACGCATCTTTATACCAAGTGTAAACAGGACCAGAGAGAGAGAGAAAGAGAGAGATAGACAGATAGGGAAAGAGCATCCTTACATGAACCCTAACCTAAATTTCAAGACACAGAAAGAAGGAGGGCAGTGGAGAATTTAGGTTAGGGCGAGGTGAAATTCAGTTATTTTACCCTATCAGCTGAGCCCTAACTGTCCTGATATACCACACTATCTGTGCTTTATATACTCCCAGCTCAAAAAATCAATACTGTTCCCCTTGCTTATATAAACACTTAAATTAATGCCGTTTACGTATGAATATCAGAATGCAGGCATAGCACAGATAAACCCATTAAAAACACAGCAAGCAGTTTCTATTTGTGGCACTGCACATGGTGCACTCTGGTACAGGCATCACTCCACTAAAGATCACGCGACCGAGTGTTTCACTACATTACACACACACACACACACACACACACACACACACAAACACATGATTCTTTGTAAGCATCTTCAGTAAAAAGAAACAATGGTTAAGGCTGCTCAAGGACGCTCCTCAAATCACGGATGGATCAACGGTAACTATGGAGAGATGGGTGTTAAAAGGAGAAATATGGGAGGGGGGAAGGGGCGTATGGTGATAGAGAGATGATGGGAGAGATTGAGAGATGGAGGAAGGGAGAAGAGACGTTCTCCAACCTGCATGGAAGACCACCGTGTTTTTTTTGCATCCCGGCAGTAGCTGGAGATTGCGGAATAGTCCCTTAGCCGTGAGCTTCACGTGGAAGTTTGATAAGGAAAGTCTCGGAGACCATAACATGACCTTCGATGTCCAACTGGAGGAGAGTAAATCCTCCACAAAATAAAGAAGAAAAAAATCAAGAAATTTCTCAGCTGAAGAAAAAAAAAAAAAAAAAAGAAGAAAAAAAGAAAAACGGAATGTTCACTATAGAAAGAAAAATCGGTTTGTCACATTCCAGTGCAAAAGTCTTCTTAAGATGAGGGGGGAAGTCAAATCAACAATTTAAGGGAAAAAGGAAGAAAAACATAGGGGAGAAGCAATTTTGTCTCCCAAAGTCTCCCAAAAAAAAATCAAGAATGATAAAGATTGATACTCCTACAAAAACACCAAGGTGATGATGAAGATTGTATTGGGAATGATGAGCAGCTCTTTCAGCGGTGTCCTCTTGGATGCTGAACCAGCCAGTGTCTCATATATTCTGCTCCCCTCTCTCACTTTCGCCGCAAACGTGCACACGCTAATCCTTTATGTGTGTTGCACACGCACACGCACACACACACACACAAAGCCAAGCTGTCTGTAGTTCAACACACACACTCGTGTACTCAGAAGGGGGGATGGAGGGATAGAGGCAATGTAAGAGGGAAGGGGAGGGAGTGAGCACAGAGCGGGGAGTAGGCGGTTTATGAGTAATGTCGTTCTCTCACTCCCTCTCTCTTGGCTACAGTATTGGTATGAGGATGGAAGATGATGCATTTGAAGATTATAGATTGTGATTTACAATTACACAGCAAAAAAAAATCTGAATTGGTATTTTTGTATATAGAACATCTATACATCCTGTATTTGAGGAGCAAAATTGTGCACATTTTTTTTAATATGACTCGATTTTAGAGTATATTCTAAATATATCTTGATATGTATTATTTTCTAGTTTTTGTTTTCTTGTTTTAAGTTTTTGAAATGTAACACAATTTGGTGAGTTTTTTTGTTGTTGTTGCTTAAAACAAAGAAAAAACACCAATGAGGTAAGAATTCGAGATGTACTTCATTATTTAATTCAAGATATATTCTCTGAAAAAAAGGGGGGGAAAAAAGAAAAAAAAGAAAAAACACTTTTCAAGAATTTTTTCTAAATATACATTTTTGTTTTTGGTGAACTATTCCTTTAACTAATTCATTTTATTGAATGAACTTGATCACTGAACGCCTACATTCTCTTTTTTCATAGATTTAATTTTATTCATATTTCATAGGCATAAAGTCCTTATTAGACCCTAATCTTGCCTCATGTCATTATCTTTCTTATAACTCCTCTTCTCTCCCTCTTTCCTCTCTTTTTTCGGGCGCCTTCTCTCAGACATCTATTTACCGTTTATGTATCTTCCAAGCTGCAGGCTTCCTGAATGGATGCCTTTGTTGGATAAAGAAAAAGAAATGGAGAGAAAGAGAGCGAGAGAGAAACAAGCGCCTCAGAATACTGATGAGTGACACTGTTGAATAGAGAGACGTCAAGCAGCACATGATTGGCTGTGTTCTGACACTATTGTGCTTCCTTATTCATCACTAAAGGCCAACAGCTGCACGGCCAGAGCAACATAAATTAGGAACATTCAAGGGGTGGAGGTGGTGCGTGTGGGTAAAATTCTGTTAAAGTCAAGATGTTTGTAAGTAAAGCAAGACGGAAATGCACGAAATGCCAAGAAATATGCATTGGTTGGGTAAACTTGTTGTGAATGTGAGCTTGTTGTGGCCTGAGGGTGTCTATGGCATTTATGTTCTACACTGCACAGTAAGTCACACAAGGTTACAAAACAAGGGAAAAATAAATGTGTGAATTAAACCCACAATTAAACTTACTTACAGAACGTACTTACACAATACTTCAAAATACACACTACAAAGTTGACAACTCCTGAAATGGCGATAAGTAATTTTATAGAGTCCAACAGTGCCCGCCCACTTTTTCAGCGCTGTTGGTTCCGGAAGTATTTTTTTCATTCATTTCTCCCATAGGGATTTCAAAAAAGTCTTCATTAAAGCATTATAAGCCATGAACCAAGGCAACCAGCTATGAAGTGAATCATAACATTACAAACTTTGATTGGAAGCAAAAACAAAATACAAGGTATTAGACTGTGTACAGTACTTAAAGGCCCACTGAAATCAAACTTTACGTTTTTTAGCTTTTAGTATGAATATGTTAGCTTTAAGGTTATGAATAAGGCGTGTTCCAAAACAATGACAACATTCATATTTAGGAGATATAAGCATTCAAAACTTACAGTCTCTCACTTCCGCTAAAATGGATCACAGATTTTTATGACATCACTGCGGACTTCAGCTTCTCATCACATCTTCTGTCCAATCAAATGCTCTCTAGAATCTAAAGCGTCCCGCCCCCCCATGCTATAAATACCACCTGACCAAAGCGACCGCTGACATGTCATGGAGCAATATGGGTTGCAAATGTCTGTTCGGTTGCTCAAACGCTCAAGTTTTATTCCGTTTTCCAACTGCTATAATTTATTCACACCTCTACTATTGAATCCAACGTATCATCAGCGCTTGGATTCGCTTCCATGGTGCTGTCAAGTACGACTTGAAGTCTGTGAGCTAAACTAAATGCTATAGGCTATTTGAAAAGGGGAAGGGGCCATTCAAAAGCCTTAGCTTCCTGTTTCAGTGGAAATTACGTCAACGCATCATACAAAGCTGCGCGTTCCAAGGCACTTCAGTGGGCCTTTAACAACTTTAGTGAGGGAAAGAACTACAATCCCATGAAGCATTGCAACAGCATAATTGAATTAAAAATGATGGAGAAATATAAAACTACACATGTAAAAATTGTGATTTTATATATCACTTCTCTGATAACGTGTTTACTGGCATGAGGGCGGGACAACCTGTCACTCACATGACATCACAGCAATAGAACCAAGTCCCACTCAGATATACGTCACACTAGGGAAGCAAAGACTATCACAACTTCCATTTCATGCCAACTTTAAGTGAAAAAAATACAAATAAAATTACGATATGCTATTTTCAACACCTTTGGAATACAACAAGTTTACTCATGACTGCATGTTTTTGATTATACTGAACTAATGGCAAGTAGACAACACAGCAATGGTAGAATGTAAATGGATACAGACACACACAATCAAATTCTCTCCTTACCTATTACTGATGATGAGCGAATAAGTCGTGCAGATCCACTGCGCTGCAAAGCATTCTGGTTAGTCTTAGCTGTCCCATGGCTGGTCACAGCTGGGGCTTTCAGCCCTATTAAAATAGTGCAGAAGAAATCAAACTTCATGTTAACAGATTGTGCAGTGGAAGGTTTCAGTGACTGAGTCAGATGTCCTGTAGAGGCTCTGTATGTGCATGTGTGTTTTAATAGCAGTGGGTGGGACAGGGCGGGGCAGAAAGAATGCTGCTAAACCTTCACCGCCATCTTTACACTCAAAGCAATTAGCAAGGCAATCAATATTAACTATAAACAATATGTGTATCTTGTTTTGTGGCGTCAAAAGTTTGGGGTTGGTAAAATATTGTAATGGTTTTTGAAGAAGTCTCTTGTGCTCACCAAGGCTGCATTTATGTGATCAAAAATACAGGGAAAACACTAACATTGTGAAATATTATTGCAATTTAAAATCCTAAATGTTTTCTATTTGAATATATATTTAAAATGTAATTTATTCCAGTGATTGCAAAGCTGAATTTTCTTTACTCCAGTCTTCAGAGGCACATGATTCTTCAGAAATCATTCTACGGTAATATGCTGATTCTGGTTTTTGATTTTTTTTCAAGGAGAAAGTTCAAGAGAACAGCATTTATTGGAAATAAAAATCTTTTGTAACGTTATAAATGTATTTACTGTCAAATGTTTATCAATTTGATGCGTCCTTGTTGAATAAAACCATTAATTTCTTTAAAAAAAACTAATCTTACCAACCACAAACTTTTCAATGATAATGAATGTTAAGTTTTTTGTGATTTCATATATACATATATATATAATACATTTTTTTTATTATCGATATATCCAAAATATATATATTTGAAATATCTCTTAATATTTAATGCTTCTAATTGTGCTTCTAGGGTCAATTTATCTTGTTTTGTGGATGTTTTAAGGATATTTTATAAACAATCGAAAAATACTAAAGAAGAGGATATTTGTGTATGATTTGCATAAAATTTTTTACCTTCCATATTAAAAGATCTAATCTAATCTATTTCTATCATAACAATAGAAAATGAATTACAATAATGAATTAGGGTATTAGAATCTTTTAAAAAACCTATTAAGAGGGGTATATGGTTGTAATCAGATTGTGATTTTGAACTAAAATAACATCAAAGGAGTTCTAATTGCAGTGTCATTAGCTTAAGACAATCAGAGCTTTCCCACTGATTAATGATTATAGACGCCAAAGAGTGTGAGTTTCCCTTTGAGCCTGTTTTGGTGTGTAAATAATGAATAATGAGAGACACATGAATGTGGACTATGATAAACATGAAAATAAGTGTGACTGTTAGACAGAGTTAGTGAGATTAGAAGATTAAAACTTCACGTTTCCCTCACCTGTCACAGGTTTAGACGGTGTGGAGCTCGCTCTGCTGCGGTGACCTGATACAGGTTTGATAAAAAGAGACTTTCCTTGAATCTGGGATGTGGGCGACTGTTTGACAGACTTCTCCTCACTCTTCATCCCTTCAACAGGAACTGATCAAAGACAAATCACCACATCACATTATAAAATAATATGGTGTACACTGCAGTAAAACCCTATTTTCAAATTATATTTGATCATTTTTTGTATCTTGAATCTAAATTTACTGTCTTGTGTCATGCACTTAGTTCATTTTATTTATTTTTTTACTTACATTTTGTGATATTTGTTGATAAAGTTGATGTTTAAATGTCTTTATATCTCACAACATGTCTTAATATCTTAATCGGTTTCTTCTCTGGTAAACAAATCTAAAATACTGATTATGTGTATGTGCAGAAACATGCCACCTATTAAGAAACTCAGATAAAGATCCAATTCCTTGAATTCTTCAAATGGTTTATGTTAAAAAAATGCAATTAGTAAAAGACTAGATCAGTTAGAAACAAATCTAAGCAATTGGTCCCAGCACAACAACATGATTACTTTATCAGTTAATCGTTCAAATAAAAGGCTTTTGTGTCAATATTAATTGGCAATTTTGTCGGGAATTTACCTTGAAAATCGTAACACATTCACATGCATTCCAATTGAAACTAGTGCTCATTGCTCTAATTTACCATGGCAACCCAGTGGCGATCTTGTTTTTTCATTAATTTAAGTTCAGAGTTTGGGACAGCAGGAAAGTGTGGGAGTAAACTAATCATAATTCTGATTGGGTGTTGTGTGGAGGATGTTGCGATTAATGTCTACAGCGCACAGCTTTGGAATGGCAGAGATTGTATTGTATATGAGTTGCTCACAGTCACTGCTAAACTCTGAGCAGATGTGACCTTTGACCTGAGGAAAGGAATGAGGGCAGTCTGAGCCCTGAAGATTACATTGAAGCTCAGAGAGAAAGTGTGAGAAACTATGTATCTCAAATGTTAAAACCATTGTACTTTAATATATGAATATGATAATGACTGATTTCCATCTACATGTTTCATTTATCTGGTAAATTTATCTGGTTTCTTTTTTACTGCAAAATAAATTAAGAAAATGATTGTATGCAGCGTGAGAAGGAGGAAGGCATGTATTTTAGGGCTAAGAGGTTTTCAAGTATGTACTTGAAAACTGTCAAGATGCAGATGGTGACTTAAAGGGATAGTTCATCCAAAAATGAAAAGCATCCCATTATTTACTCACCCCCAAGCCATCCTAGAAGTATATGACTTTCTTCTTTTAGACGAACACAATCGGAGATATATAAAAAGAAAAATATCCTGGCTCTTCCAAGCTTTATAATGGTAGTGAATAGTGGTGCAACGGATCATCATCGATCCGTGATCCGTTCGGATCAATATCTTCGGTTCGGCACTCACGTGATCCGCGGATTGATTGATGAAAAAAAAGTTGTGCGCATGTTCAGTCCACACACAGCGTGGTCATGGCGAGCGTTATGAACCGCAGAGAGCGTGACGCCTCATTCGCGCCGCAAAACCTCCAGACGTGTGTAAACGCGTCTTTACATTGACTTCACATTGAAATCACTCGCGCCAGACGCTCTATTCGCGTTTGGTGTGAACGCAGCATGGGTGACGGCGAGAGAGAGAGAGAAAGAGTGCCTGCGAGTGCGAGCGAGCAAGGTAATACGTTGTCAAATATGTTTAAACTTAAATGAACTACACAAGTAGTTATGTCTCTTTGTATTAATTTGTCCTGTTATTGACATAGGCCTAATCAGAATCAGAATCAGAATCAGAATCAGAAAGAGCTTTATTGCCAAGTGTGCTTGCACCCACAAGGAATTTTTCTTGGTACTGAAGCTTCCAGTGCACATATACAAATACAAATACAACAAGAAACATAGTAATACAAATTCTAAGAATAAAATATATAAAAAAATAAAATAAAATAAAATAGTATAAAAAGTAAAAAAAAGGGGTCACAGTTGGGTTTAGTCTGAATAAACATTTACAGATTATGAACATATTTACAGTATTTTGAGAAGTATGAATAATATAAATATAAATATCACCTGAGTTAGAGAATATTACACTAGACAGTGGGAGTCTAGTGCATGTTACAGATTATGAACATATTTGCAGTATTTTGAGTAGTATGAATAATATAAATATAAATATCACCTGAGTTAAGAGAATATTGCACTAGACAGTGGGAGTATTGCACTTGCAGGCATATGCCTTGGGGGGCATGTTAAGTGTTCAGAAGGGAAATGGCCTGTGGAAAGAAACTGTTCCTGTGCCTGGATGTTCTTGTGGCCAGTGATCTGTGTCGCCGTCCTGACGGTAACAGTTCAAACAGGGGGTGTCCAGGGTGAGTGGAGTCTGTGATGATTTTACCTGCTCTCTTCCTCACTCTGGAAGAGTACAGGTCCTGGAGGGTTGGCAGGGGGGCACCAATAATCCTCTCTGCTGTCCGGACTGTCCGTTGTAGTCTCCTGATGTCCGATTTGGTAGCTGAACCAAACCAGACAGTGATGGAAGTGCTTAAAACAGACTCAATGACGGCTGAGTAGAACTGGATCAGCAGCTCCTGTGGCAGATTGAACTTCTTCAGCTGGCGAAGGAAGTACAGTCTCTGCTGGGCCTTTTTCACAATGGAGTCAATGTGATTTGCCCACTTCAGGTCCTGAGAGATGGTAGAGCCCAGGAACCTGAATGACTCCACTGCTTCCACAGTGCTGTTCATGATGGTGAGAGGGGGGAGTGCTGGGGATTTTCTCCTGAAATCCACAATCATCTCCACTGTTTTGAGCGTGTTCAGCTCAAGGTTGTTATAGCTGCACCAGACAGCCAGCTGTTCAACCCCCAGTCTGTAAGCAGACTCGTCACCATTTTGGATGAGACCGATGACGGTGGTGTCGTCTGCAAATTTCAGGAGCTTGACAGAGGGGTCTTTAGAAGTGCAGTCATTAGTGTACAGGGAGAAGAGCAGTGGGGAGAGAACGCACCCTTGGGGGGCGCCAGTGCTGATGGTGAGGGTCCTGGATGTGAGCTTCCCCAGTCTCACTCGCTGCTGCCGGTCTGTCAGGAAGCTGGAGATCCACTGACAGATTGAGGATGGCATGGAGAGCTGAGTCAGTTTGGCTGTGAGAAGATCAGGGATGATGGTATTGAAGGCCGAACTGAAGTCCACAAATAAGATCCGTGCATAAGTCCCAGGTCTGTCAAGATGTTGCAGGATATAGTGCAGTCCCATGTTGACTGCATCATCCACAGACCTGTTTGCTCTGTAAGCAAACTGAAAGGGATCCAGAAGGGGTCCAGTGATGTCCTTCAGATAGGCCAACACCAGTCTTTCAAACGACTTCATGACCACAGACGTGAGAGCGACAGGTCTGTAGTCATTAAGTCCAGTGATTTTAGGTTTTTTGGGAACCGGAATGATAGTGGAGCGTTTGAAGCAGCAGGGAACTTCACACTGCTCCAATGATCTGTTGAAGATCTGCGTGAAGACTGGGGCCAGTTGGTCAGCGCAGGCTTTTAGACAAGCAGATGAGATGCCGTCTGGGCCTGAAGCTTTCCTAGTCTTCTGTTTTTTGAAGACTCGGCTCACGTCCTCCACACAGACCTTAAGCTCAGGTTGGATGGCAGAAGGGGGGAGGAGAGGGGTTGCAGGAGGTGATGGTGGATGTGTGAAGTGCGCGTCATTGACAAAATGCGCAACCAGATGTTCGAATAATTCGAATATGTGTTTTTTAGAGGGAATATTCGAACGTCATTTTTTAGCAATTTTGACTGCCCTATATGACAGTGGAAACACATAAAGCATTGGTCCATGTTTAAAGGAAGGAGATGCCTTTTTATGTTGCACTTTAAGTTGTTTTTCATTAATTATGTTAAAAAGAAGATATTATGCCTTGTGCACTTTAAGTTGATTTTATATATTTTAATTTAACAATTTAAAAGTGTTAATAAAAAAATAAAATAAAATTTTGCTGATCCGAAAAATGATCCGATCCGTGACTCTGATCCGAGAAACGATCCGAACCGTGAGTTTTTTGATCCGTTGCACCCCTAGTAGTGAATGGGGGGCGAGATTTTGAAACCCAAAACAATGCATCCAAAACCCCAAACAATTAATCTGAAGCGAAAATATGGGTTTTTGTAAGAAAAATATCCCTATTTAAAACTTTATCAACTATAATAACTAGCTTCCGGCAGACAGCCGTACACATCGATTTGCGGCGGAAAAAGTGACCTCTGACCCAACGCATGACGAATGTGGAAGTGCAAAGGATAGAGCAAAACAAAACACCGGTCTCAAATTAGAAGTCTAAAATGAGAACTTTCAAAAGAAATGGAGTTACTATCCCAGTAACTATCTATCATACTAACTATGAACTACTATCATAGTTACTATGAATGAACTATCCCTTTAAGACTCTTCACAGACACGCACCTTTGTTTACAGCAATACTGTTGCTTTCGCTGATTGTACTTCCCAGAGATGAGGAGCTGGGGCTTGCGGGTAGGCCTTTGACAGGCAGTTTGGAAGAGGCAGCTCTCTGAGGACCCTTACAAAAAGAGCTGGAAACAGAAGTTGGGCTGCAGGGTACTGCAGACTTGTCTGTGGTGCGCATCCTTGGAATACCTAAGCACAAAAGAGTTATAATTAAATTCTACTCGCCATCATCACTGATACCAAAGCATATTGCAGCTAGACTCTATATGTTTTCGAAGCGGTTCTATTCAGCCAGCTGCACTCACAGAGTGTTCAATTACTTAATAAAGACCGCAGTTATATATAGAATATCAATGTGCATTCAGCCATGCATACAAACTGACATGAGCAAAGATGACCCTCACTGACCTTTGTACGTCAACAGTTTTATTTTTCTGTACTCATCACCTTTCCTCACAAGAAGTTCACCATACAAGGCGGTGTGCTGTCATCTAGCATGCTTTTATAAAATATGATGGTTTAACTCTGTTTTACACATTTTTGTAAAAAAATTATTTTGTCAGGTGCCTAAAAACTCCTTTTGTTTTCCAAGTTTAGTGCAATGTCTAACAGCTGTAGAAATAAAAGCAAAACAGAATAAGTACTTAGAAATATACAGAGCCATTCAAACAATTGGGTTCAGGATTTTGTAAATGTATCTAAAAGAAGTCTCTTATGCTCAACAAGGCTGCTTTTACAATAAAAATACTGTGAATAAATATCATTACAATTTAAAATAACTTATTAAATTCTATATATTTTATTTTAATATATTTTAAAATGTAATTTATTCCTGTGATGGTAAAGCTGAATTTTCAGCACCATTACTCTCACATGATCCTTCAGAAATCATTCAATAATTTGATTAGAAACTGTGATTGTGAATGAGTTTTTTTGTTTTTTGATTCTCTGATGTAAAGAACGGTCAAAAGATTATCATTTATTTGAAATAGAAATCTTTTCTGTCATTATACATGTCTTTACTGTCACTTTTGAAGATTTTAATGCATCCTTGCTGAATAAAAGTATTCATTTCTTTAAAAGAAATCGTACTGACCCCTAACCTTTGAACGGTAGCGTAAATAATATTATAAAATAATATGTAATAATAATAATATGTAAAACATATTCCATGTCATTGGTGTTATGTATGTTAACATATTTTTTAGATGAAGGTCAAAGACGAAGCTGTTCAAATATGCTCAAATGATTTCCGCACCACAGTGAAAAAGTAATTAATTTTCTATTAAATTCAATTTGATCAGTTTTTATAGTTCCACCATTAGGAAATTGCGTTTGTGTCTTTTTCTTTGTGATATGTGCAATAGTGTGCTGGGAAATCTTGGTGTGTTTCCTGTATCCTGTTTCTTTTTCTACACTACCGACCAGTTCCTATGTGTGAGAACACTTGCTTGACTCCAATGGGTAGAAGCCGTGTGTGTTACTGGGAATTAAAGAGGGAGAGAGACGACACCTCACACAAGCACATCCTGTACTGTACATAATGTAAGGTCTTCTGGGGGCACTGCTATGGAGACCAACCAACACAAATATCACTTTATGCCAGCTGGTGTTTTTACATGCAGGTTTGAATCTGTTGGTAAAGTACAGAGAGATGTTTCACTTTCTCCAGAGTCTGATCCAGAAACCACTCTCTGAACTCCCTGCTCTTTCCTCTTCTGAGTTTTTAAACGGCACCGAATTCAAAAGCAGTGCGACCAATAAATGAGATAAATGCCACCTGTTGGAGAACACATGCTACTGCATTTTACTTGTTCACTTCCAGGCAAAGTCTGACTTTGGGTTTTTAATTTGAAAGTACTTATCTGATCACTTGTGGCTATCAGCTACTAAAACAAGATAAGGAAAGCAAACAAACACATAGAAAGAGATCTCCGACAAGTGGCACAGCTACATTTTTGTGGCCAAGCGGACAGGATGTGTACAGGGTATTTCACAGGAAACAGAGTCATAAATTTGTAATGATATTGTAAATGTAAATTTAAATAGTAAATTTTAAGATATTTATTTATTATTATGATATATAATAAACTGTAATATTGTGAAATATCATTAAAACTTTCTTTTCGAATATATTTTAAAATCGAACTTATTATTATCATTACTCCAGTCTTCCGTGTCACATGATCCTTCAGAAATCAGTCTAATATGCTAATTTTGGTGCTCAAGAAACATTTCGTATTATTATCAATCAGTTGGAAACTGTAATACACTTTCTTTTCAGGATTCTTTGATAAATCTAAAGTTCAAAAGAACAGTATTTATGTGAAATTGAAATCTTCTGTAACCTTAAAAATGTCTTTGCTTTAATTTCTGATCAAGTTAATGCTGAATAAAAGTATTATTTTCTTTAAAAAAAAATTTGTTTTACATTTTTAATGGTAGTTTAGGCCTATTTTACTTTTATGATATCAAAATAAGAAAACAGTTGATCAGAAACATTTTTGAGAAATCTATGAACATATTTATAAATATAATAACTTAAATATGTTCATATATTAAAGGTGCAGATTTTGCTAATAATGTCCTTTAGTAAATATCATTGAAACACAGTCCACTTATTGAACCACTAATTTACAATCAATAATCTTGTGCTTTATACAAAAATAATTATTATTTATAACAAATATTTGACTTAAATCACTGATTTTATCCCCATTACTATCCAGCTTGATGAGGACAATATATAAACATAAAGATTGTAAGAGAAACTTTACACCTTTATATGCAAGTATTATTGCCCTTATTTCCATTAAATGAATTATTTATTTTCAAAAGTCATCTGCATTATGAACATAAAATATGGCACTGTTTCCTGAGACTGACCCCACCGTAACAGATATCCTTCAACACAAAACTTTCCCCTGATTGTCAACTATTAAATTGTGGAGTAAAAGTCACAGTGTGGGCCTGTGGTCTCTGTGGAGAAACAAGACGACGATTGTCTAGCTGGAATGTGACCTTCTCTCCTTGATTCAATTTTACTTTTCATTGACATTGAAACATGACACACACAAACATATAGAATATGGCCCCTGAAACCACATGCACCCAAACATATTCCTGCATCCATGTAATGAAAAAAAGAGGAAACACGCAAAAAAGACAGAGAAAGAAAGGATTTGTCACAGAGGAAGGTTAAGTTACGGGACAGCCCCAAATGTTTCAAAAGTGTAGACATGCACACACATACACACACTGAGCACAATGTCTTTTTCTGACCAACACAGGAAAACTGCCTTAGGCTACACACATGAATGGACAGACATACACACGATGGGATGGGTGGAGGGAAAGAGAGAGGATGACAAAGAGCGAGAGAAATGAATGGACAATATGAGATAGGAAACAGAAGTTAAGTGCAGTGTTAAACTCAAGTGTGTGTTATGGCTTTAAATGCTGAACATGTGGCCACAGAAAGAGAGGAGAGTTACGTAACACTACGAAGAGTTTGGAACTTATTGACACCAGCTGCGGCTTCCCACTCACTCGATAACCCAGACACATGTTAGATTCACTAGTAGGACATTTTATAGGCCTAATGGTTTTTAAACGAAGGCGCCAACCCAAATTCTCGCACAAACCTGTTGATATCAGTCGATTTAAAGCAAAACAGTTATTTATGATACTTTGAAATAATGAGTACCACTATAAAAGTTCTGTTTGTCCCCAGAAGTTTGAAGTTATATCTGACAAAACCTTCCATTTGAGGGCGTTCGAGGACATCCTTAAAACTGAATCATAAATAATGTTTTTTACACAACATTATGCAAAAAGACTTTTGGGTTTAGGTAATTATTTATTTATTTTATTATTTATTTATTTTTGTTAGTAATTGAAGAAGGGATGGAGAAGTCGATTATTTGACTAAATAAATAATAAAAAAAATAATACAAGATAATAATAAAATATATACACGATAGTCAATTTTTTGGGATTGGCAAGAATTTTTCTGTTTTTGAAAGGGGTCTCTTTGTATAAAGCAAAACTAATGATTGTTATTATTTATGTTTTTAATTGTACTTTTTTGGGACCAGTAAGATATACATTTTTATTTTTATTTAGCAAAGATGCAATAATGATTAAAAGTGTTTTACTGAATTGGTGAGCTTTTAATCATTATTGCATTCTTGCTAAATAAAAATAAAAATTTCAAAAAAAAAAGTTTCTCAATTTCTCATAAACATAACAGTCATTATAGTTTAGCTTAAATAGCTTTAAGGTTAAGTAATATGCTTGAAATAAAAACAATCTGTGTGCACACACAAAAAAAAAAAATCACAACCCTGCAATGTCAAATTAGTTACATGAACTGTGACAGTGATGCAGGTAAAACACTTATAATATCAGTATAAGCTTACAGGAAGCATTACACAGAACAAAACAAACCTAGAGGCTCTTCCACTGTAGCGTTCACTCTTTCTACTTCCTTAAACAATGCCTGTGAGATTATGTTCTGTGTTAAACAAGCAAAACTCACCAGCCGGCTGAACCGCTCGTCCTCCCGGTGGACCCAGACTACCTGTGGGTCGGGCTTCTCTGTTAGTGGGCTTCAGTCTGGGTTCTGGGGGTCCAGAGGTGTTAGTCCCTAGAGATGGTCCCAGCTTGGAAGACACAGTCTGGAGAAAGAGTCGTTGGTTAGTCACAGCATCCCAAGCCAGAGATCCCAACTCTGGGCGCCGCAGGGTAACCATAGTGTTGGCCATTCCACAGAACAGACTGAAAATGTGCAGCGGTACAGAGAGAGAGAGGAGCGAGAGCGCTGAAGGAGAGGGAGGAGGAGCGGAAAGGAGGGAGGGGAAATAAGACTCGCCTGCTCCAAAAAAAAGAAAAAAAAGCAGAAGAAGAAAAAAAAGAAAAAAGCAAAGGGAAAAACGTTTCTATTGTGTTATTCCCTCAGGGCTTCTGATGCCAGGACCAGCCCAGATCTTTTCCTTTTTTCCCCCTCGTTATTAAACACTCAACACACACATGGAGTGAGTTTGTGGAAAGATTCTGTTGTCTGAATCAGTGTTCACGAGTCCTCTAAACTAAGGAATGTTTCCCTCCACGTTCTGTTCTTTTCCCTCCAAGACAGTTGTTTTACTGGCAAAAACATCTCACTCATGTTCTCTAACCAAGTTGAAAAAGGCAGGAAAGTGAGAGAGGGAACTGGCTCTTGAGTGTTTCTTAACAGTGATAATAAAGGAGAAACATGCAAAAGCACTTGCTGTAAGACTCTGGACAGTGAACATATTTAAAACCTCTAATCACAGTATTTACATTTGAAAAACCTTTTGTTAGGTCTTCATTTACTCTTGACATTTGGTTCGACCCAAGCTAATAACACATTTAAGCCTGAATAACAGCATAGCACAATCATGTGATGGCACGTATAGAGTCGTACTTGTTGAAGCAGTTCTCCTCATAAGGAGAAGATTGACATGGAAACAGACAGCTGCTGTTAATATGTTGCTTTAAATTAACATTTCAGTTTAAGTAGACCAAGATTTGGATGTATGACAACAAATGACACAAACTACTTGACACAAACACATTTAACACAAGTTGAGAATCAAGAAAACTTCTTAAACATTAATACTTTCTTCTATTGGTGATTAAAATAAACGTTTCAACTGGCTGAGCTCTCAGTCTGACTCTTTCTGTGCATCCCAGTAGAGATTATTTGACAAAAGATGCTTCATTAGACATGACATGTAAGTGTGAATATTAAATGTACTAAATAAAATATTAATAAAAGTTTTAATCATAGTAAACTTTAGATAAATAATCTGTAAAGTTTTCATAATAATACTAAAAACATTCTATACGGAAGAAAAATCGAAATAAAAAAAACTAATTAATGCTTTAATATTAATGCAATTTAAATAAACAACAATAATAATATAATAAACTATAATGAACATTTTAATAATAATAAAAGTTGTTGATAAATAATAAAAACACAAATAAAACTTAATAATAGCAATAGTAAAATTTAAATAAACCACCAACTTTATAAATGTAAAAACATCTATATAAAATACTAATAAAAGTACTAATAATAGTCAAATGTAAATAAACCAAAATAAATTTAACTAATTTAAATAAACCTAAAATGTAGAAAAACCTTCTAATTGTAAAAAAAATAAATGTACTAAATAAATAAGAAATGAATAGATGATTTAATATTAATAATGTTTAAATACATTTTAATAAAAGGTAAAGTATTAATTAAATAATAATATTTTATAGTTTTAATAAGCTTTAATAACAGTAAAATTTCAAAATAAATAAACCTTAATAAAAGTTTTAGTAATAATAAAAGTTACTGTTTCTAGTGTATAATAAAAGGTACTGTATCTACTGTTACTTTGTTACAAAAAAAAAAAAAAAAAAAAAAGAACAGTTTAATAATAGTAAAATGTAAATAAATAAACCTTAATAAAAGTTTTATCAAAATGTAATAAACTTTTCTAAATGAAAAAAAAAAAAAAAACCACTTAAATAAAGATGTCCTTCATATATATCTATGGGATTTTTTTGTATTGCTTAAAATTAGATGATAAAAAGTTAATTATAAGAAGTTGAGAATTATGAGAATTATGAGAAGTTGAATAAGAGGACAACTGAATCACTAACCTTGCTGTTACTCTTAGAGGTTTCTTCCCCAGCTTGTTTCTCAAGTTGAGGTTCTCCTTCATTTTTTAAATCAGTTGAAGAAGGACATTCTGACTTCATTGTTGTTTCTTCTTCTTGTGTTGGCAAGGATAAAGTGTTTACATCTTTCTCCTGACCGCCATTAAATGCAACCTCACTTGGGCAAGTCTTTGTTTCTTTTCCTCTTGTATTGGCTGATGATGATCTGCTTCTTTTTCCAACAGCATTATCTTCCGCCTTCCTACTAGCAGGAACCTTCACACTTCCTGAAGCTGACTGCTTAACATTCGTGTTTGTTTTTGCTGGATTGGCTGATCTTGGCACAGAGGCAGCCCTGGAGATGATCTTGGCCTTCACGTTCCTCAGGTCTGGCCTGGGGAACCTCTTCTCCTCAGGTTTTGTGGCTTTGGCCAGAGCAGCCCTTGTACGAGGCTTGGCAATGAAACGTCCTGCAAGATCACTGGTCTTTTTTGCTGTGGACTTTGGATGGTTGTCCTCTTTTGAGATGGATAAGCGAGAAGAAGTTGTGTTTCTGGTACTTGTTATTGAAATGGAGACTTTGTTTTCAGGAGACACCACTGTCTCATACACGATGGGAGTTTTTTGAATGGCTGATGACAACTCAACAGAGACTTCCCCATTTTCGTGGACAACTTCCCTCTGGGGTTCATTCACCGTAGCCATGTTAGGCACTTCTGCTGTCTGGCCTTCAGAAATGTCTGGTAAAACACTGTTTGGCATTACCACTTCAGAGCTGGTGGAGACTTCCAGAGCAGAGACAACAACTTGGCTTTTCATCATTAATTCTACAGAGGATAAAGAAAGAAAAGAGTCTTCTTCCTCTTCTTCTTTGGTGTCATCATCATCATCATTTCCTGAAGAGCACAAGAATGCATCATCACCATCAGTTTGACCAACCTTCTGTGCTACCATCAAAGTGACATCACGGTTGTCATTGTCACTCCAACAGTCTTCATTAGCATCCAGATAGACAGACACTGAGTTGTCGTTGTCCTCACTGTAGTCTGGTCTGCAGTCTGGGCTCTGTATGCCTGAATCATCACTGTTGGCCGTTGCTTTTCCCATCTCCACATCTGGCATGTCCACATCCAGAGGACTATCTGTCCTGGCGCTACTCAGGCTGCTCAAGCTACGCATGGAGTCCGGTGATGTCTCATCCCTATCGTACAGGAGCGAGGTTTTGGATGATGACAGAGAGGACTCAGAGGTGAAAGTGTTGTTACTCTGGTCACTACTGTGTAACGGAAGACACATCCCATGCTGAGATCCCTGAGAAGATCTCTTGGGAAGCGCAGGAGGTGGAAGTTCAGACTTGTTTGTTGGTGGTTCCATGAGGCACGAGGGTTGAGACACTATCATACAGTCAAATCCCCCATAGCTAGATCCAATTCAGCCCTGATAAACAGTTAATACGTAACTTTGTAGAAGATGGGATTAAGGTGTTTCTCATCATAGAAAGTCTATTCCTTTGATCATTCAGAAGATGGTGTCCGTGGTTTTGCTGACACCCTTTTAATGACTCTAAAAAACAAGAAAAGACAACGGCATGTCAATTACATTTCATCTAGTCCTGATCTGTACTGTTAGATATGTACATATTATAGAGCCTGAGATAAACACAGGGAAACCAGGGTCATATAAGAAAAAGAAAATCAATTTTTCTTTTTGAAATTTGAAAAATCCCTTCAAAGTTATCAAATCTAGATGAGATGACAACAAGCCAGAATATAATATTTCATAATGGGGTAAACAAGAGCACTACTGCTCCATACTGGCAATTTCACTTGCACTGAATTATTTTAATTTGACATAATTGAATCATTGTCCTGTGATCACTGTGAAGCTGCTTTGTAAATAAAGGTTAGACTAAATAATAAAGGACTTGACTGCCCTCTACTGGTAACTACTCCTCTATAGGAAAAGTCAAAAAGAATAATGTAGCATAAACCTCTACAAACTCTTATATCACTTCTGCAAGAATTTATATATTCAACTTATATAATATATTGAGCTGCCATTATACATATGCTGATGTACACATTTAGCTAATATATATATATATATATATATATATATATATTTATTTATTTATAATTTTTTCAATTCAATTCAGTTTATTTGCCAGACTCATGTCCAAAAGCCACGCAAGACAGGACAGATAAAAACAAACTAAACAAACAAGCAAACAAACAATAAAAAAAAAAAAATAATAAAAAAAAAAAAAAATATATATATATATATATATATATATATATATATAATATAAAACATTTTATCTCTCTCTAAGTTGACTCATGAAAGCTGTCAGTCTGCTTGAGTAATGGAAAGCTTGTTCGAAGCTGCCTGCATGCAAATTTCTTTATTTTAGCATAGTTTAAGCAAAATCATATGATAGTGCACATGCACGATCAAGTCTGTGTTATGTCAGAGTCACACTTTTCAATTAAATGAGGGTGATAATGTAGGTCAGATAAAAGCTAATAAAAGGAGAAGGCTTTTATTTTGATATTCAGGGCATTCTCTCTCTCACACACACACAAGGCAACGGTGACAGTTACTTCTACAATGGTGTCCTTGTGTTTCCAGACAAATGCTGAATGGTCCTGACCAAGAGTCTGATTGTTCTGCTCACAAAAACCTTTCGCTGAATACACCAAAAGTCATCTTTTAACACAAAGAACAGGCTGATATCTACCCGGGTTGGGAAGATGAGTGGGTGCCAAAATGCATCTATGCCCTTTCTAAGAGCTGGTGCATGACATCATGACACTGCAAAAATTCAAGCATTATTTGTGAAGTATTGCGTAGGACTGCAGATATCAACCATATATATATACAGGTTATGGTGTGGTTATAGTTTTTGAAAATGTCACAAATGATAATGAATAGCATCATCTAATTGACATGGCAACAAATAAGTTGTTGGCAAACTATTCCTCTGTTGACCTTCCTGAGATATGCTTACGTGGCAGATATGGCTACTGTTGATGAAAGAGCTGCTCATAACATAAATCATATTTCACTCCGGAGAACGAGATGAGCAAACTTGATGCAGAACAGAGACAAAATCGGATCATCTTCTTTTTCAAAACTAATGAGATGTTTAAAAAGCGAATTATTATGTAACATATTACTTTGCATGTTAATTTGAACCCCTTAAACTAGAGCTCTCAACATACACCTCTACACAATGTTCCACACAATGAATGAATGAATAGCTCTTTACTATGTACTACTGTAAAGTGCTTTACAATCAAATCAGGGGGTCTCTCCTCAAACACCACCAGTGTCCAACATCCACTTGGATGATGCGACGGCAGCCACAGTGCACCACACCAGCTATAGGTGCGGAGAGAGAGTGATAGAGCCAATTCAGTGGATATGGATTATCAGGAGGCCATGATTGATATGGGCCAATGGAGGGACTTTAGTCAGGACAAAGGCTTTACAACCCTACTCTTTTACAAGAAGTGCCATAGGATTTTTAATGACTACAGACAGCCACACAGGACCCTGGTTTACATTTGTATCTGAAGAACAGTGCTTGGTACAGTATATTATCCCCATCTCTATACTGGAGCATTATGACACACAGGCAAAAGGCTGGGCACCCCTGCTGGCCTCACTAACACCTCTTCCAACAGCAATATGGTTTTCCCATGAGGTATCCCATCCAGGTACTGAGCAGGCTCAACCCTGCTTAGCTACAGTGAGCAACCAGTTTTATGCTACAGGGTGATATGGCTGTGACAATTAACCAGTGATTGTAGAAGATGTTGCATAAAGGACTTAGGGATACTTCACCCAAAAATTAAAACTCTGTCATCATTTACTCACTCTCAAGTTGCTCCAAACCTGTTTTTCAAATAAGATTTTTCCATACTATGGAAGTCAATGGTGCCCCACAACTGTTTGGTTACAAACATTCTTCAAAATATATTATTTTGTGTTCAACAGAACAAAGAAATTCATTCAGGTATGTATGTAAATACCCTGTGAAAGTGTTTGATGAAAGTCATTTTCTTTCCTGTGTTGACTTAATTCCCAAGGGTCCTAAAATAGCAAGATTTGTTACTTGCTATTGTTTGACATCTTCTTTATTTTGCCTAAAAGAGCTTGCATAGAAAGTCAGAAAGTCAAAGCAAAAAAAAAAAAAAAACCTTGACTAAAACCTACAAAACATTTTTATATTAAAACCTTCAGAGCTAACTATGAAGTCTTGCCCAGTAAGTTATGTTGATGGAACTACGAATCCCAGCAGAAACAGAAAAAAGCCTCATGAATTAGCAGTTGAAATAGAAAACAAGAAAAAAACACAGTCTTAAAAGTCTTAAGTCTTAAAGTACTGCTTACAACCAACAACAGCCCTGTATATCACTATACGTTCAGTGATTTTGATATTATGTAACAATTTCTTGCTTCCTATGTGCTCAGCTCAGATAGCAGTGGGATACAGAAAATGACGTACATGACCCTGGCCTGCATAGCTCTCTGTGTAACATTGGTTGTCCAAGGCCACTATAATCTTCTGAGATTGATAATTACTCTTGCTTTAACATCTCAGATTATAGCGATGATGAGACAGATAGCCAGAGAGAGAAAGTGAGTGAGAGAGAGAGACATACTGTAGTGATTCTTTCTGTGTTAGGGTCAGTCCTCTTATCCCCGGGGTGTGATAAGAATAAGAGAGGGACATTCGCTTGCATTGGGTTAACAAAGGCGAGGTTCCAAGACATGTCACATTTCTCAACACTCTCTGTTATGGTCTTCACACACCCGACAGATTTGCATAGTTTTCTATACATTTAGGTGCACATAGACACAATGGATTGGCTAACGATAAAAGCGAGCCCTGTTGTGCTGCACTGCGGGCCTGCCTGTCAACTGAAATAACTCAGAGCGGACATCACACGGGGATAGAAAGATCATAAATCTCAAGGCTAGATGCACAGCTAAAATTTGTGAAGAACGGCTATATTATTAGTATAAATAAAAGACAATTTTAATTTTTAAAAATGGTCTCCTCTAACTAAATAAATGTAAATCCTGTTAATGAAAGGTAATTTATTTGATCAAAAATGCAAAAAAATTGGCAATATTGTAAAATATTATTAAGCATACCTTCATGCATGCATATTTAAAGTAGGCAATAAATTGGCGCCATTTAAAAAAAAAAAAAAGATTCCACCCTGCCTCTGTTACTTGATATATATATATATATATATATATATATATATATATATATATATATATATATATATATATATATATATATATAAAGTTGATTCTTAGGAGACAGTTCAAATCTGAGACAGTTTTGAAGAGAGAGTTCAAAGAATTCTGCAATTTGGGACAGAGTGTAAACATGTGCCTTAGGTTACAGGCCAAAAGTTTGCATTTTTTTACATGTCAGGACTGTTGGGATATATTTTAGGTTTAGTCGATGAGCTCTTTGACGTAGTGGTACATGTATCTAACACCCAATAATCATCCTCAAGCTATAGGCCTAGTTCCGTCATCATCAGATGATGATAATCCAAAACAAATAATCTGCGAAAGATGCGATTCAAATGGACTGAGCATATTAGACATGTAAAAGTGATTTTTGCCACAGTGCCACAAACACCTTTCTCCTCTACAATTATTGTGCTAAAACTTAGCTATCAAACATACAAATGTTTTGCTTTCAAAATCCACCAGGCTTAAAAATCTGAAGTTGCATGTGCTTTTAAATGGGAATGGTGCTTTATGGCATCATCACACCAGTGAATGACTGACATCAACCCAGTTTTTTTTACTAGTCTACCCACTGGCCCTCTGGGCAAAAAGAACAGTGAAGCGAAGGGTGGCTAATGCTTCCATCCCTGACAGGATGATCCAGAGATTGAATGTGATGTTCAAGTACTGAACTGAGTGGATTTCTAGAACAATTCTCAGAGCCCAGGGCCCCAGCAACATCAGAAGCTGGCCTATGAACTTAAATAATCAATACTGAGCCGTTTTGGTATCGGAAAACCCAGGACTTTAGTTTCAGTATGACCTTCCAAAGAGTCACAGTGTTTCTTTGTCAATAGGATACACAATACATGTGTTTTTCCCAGAACTAAAATGACAACATACTCCACCACTATAGTCTTACAGAATATCTGATCATATTTCTGCACAGCATCTTGAGCATCATTTCACATTTAGCACCTGCATAATTCCCCAGGTTAATATTCATAATTTGGGAACCGCAGCCATTCTGTAACACGGCGTTTAGTAATTAGGTGGATATTTCCATTAACAACGAATCACGCTGATGACCTAGAATGAAAATATTTCAACATGTGAGGACGAAAAGCTTCTATGCCCTCTTAAACCACCAATGAATGACCCGACAAAGCTTTTAGCATCACAACTATTTTTGGCCACTTTTAGCATTGTCAAAATTCAGGCTGCTTAAAAAAAGGAGACCAACAAAAGGCTACAAAATGCATTTCCTTGTGTTTGCAACCTCTACTGTCCTTATATGACTTAAAGCCTGTGCAGACAGCCCTGATCAGCTTTGTAGACGATGGCTTAAATAACATAAATTATTAAGGCGGCCAGTTACACCTCCATATAAATGTCATTCTCTCCGAGATGCTGGGTGAGATTATGACACAGTGTCTCAGTTTTCAAGCTAGTCTTTCTCATTCTAACAGCACTCTCCTCTAGTTTCCCTATGAACAATCACTCTTGCATAACACAAAACCCTATTTTTTTTTTATTTGGAAGCTTAATCAAACTATACTGTTATTTCTTAAATGTTTTATTCCTCTTGTCACATTCCACTTAAGTCCTAAAAATAGGCTCAGGCACGGAGGACGGAAGAGAGGTCTCTCTCTCTTGAACACCTGTATAAATGCCCTGGTCAGGTAAACGTAGACGCAGCCTGAGGACTAAAGCTGTTCCATTAAAAACTGTTCCATTGAAAACAGCACAAATTTAGAAACAGATGAACTTTGCACAATGTGATAACTTTACGTATGCATTCTGATAACAGTCTGGTTGCATTGCACAAGCAGAGCAATACTAATAAAGGTATCTTAAGAGTGAGTTTGTATAGTGAAACTGTGAAATAACAGATTCCTCTGTAAACTATAGAATAAAATATAGATATAGAATGAGTATTAGTCTTTTGTGTCTCTCTCTCTCCATACTGTGTAATTATACTGCATAGTTGAGCATTAGCAGGCTGTTGCTACAGCGGTTGAAAAGGTGTTTATTCCCCAAGAGTAGCTCTCGGTGCCAAAACTGATCTCATTGGCTTATTCTAATGCCTGAGCGTCAAGTCCAAATTTGCACAACTCTACACAAGCCATAAACTGACTAGAAGAAAAGCTAAATACATTAAGAAAAAGCTAAAGATCTACTGGTGCTTGAATTCTTAGGCAATCATTAATGAACTAAAAGTCAGAGGACACTGGGTCAGTTGATATTGATTTAGTCAGTTTTTCTGGTACGCTTACTAATGTTATCCCCAATGTTATTTACAATGAATCTATATGGTGGGTTATACTACATAACTACAACATAAAATACTAAAACTGACATAATGCCATGAATATTCTGAAACAAGAATGCACTTGTTTATTTGCAAATGATCAGATATGCAGTGTGCTGTTGTTTGTGAGCTGTAATTACGCTGCTTAAAAAAAAATAAAAAAAAGCATGTGACCGCATATAGTGCTCATGGCTATGATGATTACATATTAATAAGTCAAATGAAGCACTTTCAATACAATGGGAAAAAAAGCTTTTTAATTTAAGTGGTTGCACAAAATGACAGGCCTCTATGTTATTAGTTGAGCACACATTGTTTTTCAAGTTATGTCAGCTTAATTATACTGATGAAATTAGTAATTTTAACCATGGCTAATCATTTTTATTCTCCTTTTTTGTGTGTGTGAAGCTACAAATTAACTTTTTTTTTTTTTTACTGAAATCAGCTCAGTCTAATGTTTTGCCATTAGGTTCTTATTACATTCAATATGCTTCAATGCATTTTAGCACAGAGAGCAACTGGGAAATGAGAACGCTATGCAAAATCAAAATGTGATGATGCAGAATTCTTTTCTTTTATTAAACTGAATTGCCATATACTTGTGCTTACGAGGCTATTGTGTCTGAACACATTTTGAGCCTTTTTAAAGCCTTTTTGTGAAGAAGATCATTTCACAGTCAAACACTATTTTAACCCATCTGTATTAACACATTGATGCAATAAATTTAGGAAATTTCACACTGAATATTCTCAAACAGGTAAAGCCACCCTCAATTCCTCTGGATTTCTCTCGGTTCCCAAATACTTCTGTCAGAACCAAACAGTTGCCATAGAGATGAGTTGTCTACTTTGGTATTTGCACTGTCTCCGATACCAAAATACCCACAAGCCTCTACAGATGACATTATTTTTTACAATGCTCCATTAAAAGAAAGATTTATGGGTCAATTAAGTGCAAAAGTGTGGTTAGTGGTTATGAATTTCATTAGGCTAGGTAGAGTAAGGTATATACAAGTAGGTGCATATACTTACTGAGGCAAATAGTCGTATAACGCACAGACAGTGTCACGTCCCTCTAAAGCAGTGATCGTGGCTGGTGCATTTTGACTTTGGTGTGTGTAATGTTTTGGCAAGGAAACATGCATAAACAGATCAATAGATCACCCTGGTTATGTCAAAGAGCCTTGGAAAGCATCCGAAAAGAGGATGTGCTCTAATAACTACATCATTCATATATGCCACAGTGATTCGGATTCTAAGAACAAACACACTTAACAATACCAGCATCACATGCACAATCAAATCAACATTACATTGCACAACTGTACATGTAATTAGTGTGGCACCATACAAATACATAGATTGGCGAATATGAGGTGCAAATCGCAATATGAACAAACTCAATGCTCCACTAATGTATAATCTACATTCCAATCCTAATATAAGTTATTAGACTGTGATTGTTATTGAAAGAGCTCCTGCTGACCATGAAAACATCCCTCTCATACATACAGCTGAAGAAAAGTTAGAGGCTCTGTCGTGCAACTACGCAATTAATGATTTACATAGGACAGAAAACGTACCTGCTTTTCAAGTGTTTCCAATCAATCCTAGAGTGTATTTCATTTGATCAAAACGCACATTTTCCACAGGTAAACCCGTCCCGGACAGAGTGTCCTGTTTCATGTGATCCTGCCAGCAAAAGCACTGCAAGAGCGCAGTTTCAGACTGAGCGGAGACTCATAGAGAGAGAGAGAGAGAGAGAAAGAAAGAGAGAGAGACCCCTCCCCTCTATCTGTAGCTGCAGCCAAATCGTGCCGCAGTAACCAACCAGAATTGACTCTGTGTGTGTGTGTGTGTATGTGTCAGAGAGCCAGTGACTTTTCGGAGGTAGCCCTGGAATGCATTTTTCTCCCCTTACCCAGAACCCTCCATGCCAGCATACGCAGCAGCAGGGACAATCCTTCCTGCTCTGCGACATACGCATAAACATCACATACAAATACCATAAATCACAAATAAAACTGTTGAAGGATGCTGGGCGGCAAACAATGAGTCACAAAGCTTGAAGTTCACTGCTGAATAAGAATGTCTGTGTGTGTGCATGTGCATATGAGTGTGTGTGGTCCAGGTAAACCCTACGTTATGAGGACAAAATGTTTTTTGGTCTCCATGAGGAAAACAGCTTATAAATCATAGTGATACTAAGTGATGTTTTTGAAAATGTAAAGTAGCCTACAGTATAAAAATCATTATGTCTATGAAAAGTCCCATAAAACATGAAAACACAATTTGTGTGTGTGTGTGTGCGCGCGCGCGCATGTGTGTGTGTGTGTGTGTGTGAGCGTATGGGTGGGCATATTACCTCCTCCTGGCTGCAAACTTCTGTAGAGATATGGGGCCCTCCTGTGAGTATTAGAATGCTTGGTTGCTAAGCAGCAAAGAGTCTGTCCATGCAGTTTTAGACCTGGTGGATGAGAAAGAGAGAGAGAGAGAGAGAGAGAGAGAGAGAGATGGTGATGATATGACAAACGAAAAGACAATATAAAATGTGCCAGTTTCACTAAAGTTGGTCTTAACTCAAAATGGGAGATTAAAAGCCCACACAAATCTGCTCAGATTAACAGTGATAATCCATCCGAATGCATGTTCATTGAGTTCACAGCTCCTCTGGATACACTTTCTGACCACAATCACCTCATCATCAAATTATTATCAATAGTATTATTATTATTATTGTGTACACTTCCATTCAAAAGTTTAGGGTTAATACCATTATTATTTTTTTTATGAAATTAATACTTTTTAGTAGGAAGAATGCATTAAATTGACAAAAAGAAACAGTAAAGACATTTACAATGTTGCAAAAAAATTCTATTTCAAATAAATGCTGTTCTTTTGAACTTTCTATTCATTAAAGAATCCCAAATGTATCACGGTTTCCACACAAAAATACGCAGCACAACCGTTTTCACAACAATACGAAATGTTTCTTGAGCAGCAAATCAGCATATTAGAATGATTTCTGAAGAATCATGTGACACTGAAGACTAGAGTAATGGCTTTAATTTTGTGTAATTTCACAATATTACACAGTATATTATTATATAACAGATTATTTAAAATAATCAAAGCCGTGGTGAGACTTGGCGACCCCAAACATTTGAACAGTAGTGTATATTGAATATAGTGATATTCACTATCGTCAAAACAATTTTGGTTTAACCAAATTCGTCAATATAATGAAAGTCTCAGGTTTTGCTTATGCTAATGGCTAATGAGCCGTGCGTGTTTAAAAGTAATTTTAAGGCAAATTAGTTAACTCTGTGGCCCCAATGCTACCACCTACTAGCAAAACTTTATTTGCCAAAACAATAGTATTATAGTTTTTGCTTCTGAAGACTGAGTTGCATCCCAAATGACGCACTATTATACACTATGCACTTATACACTATGTACTCAACCATGCAGTGTATGAACTTTATACGATTTTTTGTCATTCAACATTGGAGTCTGATATCCCCCTTCCCCCCTACACTACATAAATAAAGCTGCAACAGTTGTCCAACATTCCACACTTAGTTGTATTTGGTTAAGTGCATCGTCCAGGTATTTAAAGTGCACTTTTTCTTTTTGGAATTTTCAGTGTGAACACAAAACTTGCACTATTTATACTACAAAACGGCAGAATAGTGCATAAGTACGCGAATTGGGACGCACCTTAAATCACACAAAAACACACCATTTTCTCTGCCTTACAGTCAAAGAGATATAAACATTGAGGAGAGTATAAGAAACTAAACTAAGTGTTCTGAATGATTTTAGCACAAATGGCTACAAGGGTGTTCTGGGTGGTTGTTTATTGGCCCAAGTTAAAATAGCACACCAATTGATATTCAGGCTTAATAGTGGTGTGAGAGCTGCTTTATCAGTGAACTGTGGTCAAGTGGTCAATAATAGACTATGGTATCTTCAGTCTCACAGCTGCTTTTCCAGATAAACTCCATGAATTCCTGCCAAGCTTATCATATTAGACGCCAAGAAAACACTGCTGACATGCACTGAGACAAAACACACACACAAACAAACCAAGAGCATCAGTGAAGAACGAAGCTGTGGAAAGATATTTTGTCCACTTCACAACACAGTCAACTAGGCTAGTTATTATTCAGCTTGTAAAGTCTTACTCACAATGAACCAGCGTTATTCAGCAAGAAAAAAAACTTTAGCGCATAACACATTATGTGTAGAAAAACTCATAACTACAACGACACACACACAAACCCCAGCCAGTGACCATAACCACAGCTGTAACCACTGACATTCAGTACATGTTTTCAGAGTGCTGTGTAACTGTGTGTTTAACTGCTCTTAAATAGACGGTTAGAATGACATCTTTCGGTTTGCCTTCAACTTCTCCTGCACCGTTCTGAGAGATGACAGTTAACAGTTAGTGTATCTCTCAGTGTTTTTTAAGCTTATTCAACACTAGCAACACTACATGTGCACATACATTTTAACACAAGCACAGACTCATTATTGTGCAATAAATGCTTGACCTGGTAATGTTATCAGGTTAAAGATAAATTTGATTTGTTTGTAGAGTTCCAGTGAACAACAGGTTCACTTTGGAGAATGTCAGCGTTCTAGCATACATTATAGCAGATACTCAAACAGTGGCAGAGGACAAAGGTTTCACTTGGACCTACAGAAATGCTTTACCTCAACGGACGTGAACTTTGGCTCATCAAACACCACTATTAACTGTAACAATAAATATTATTAACATTTTTGTAAAATCATTTTTTGGATTCTTTTTTAAATATATCCACATGCCTACATCTCTTACTAAATTTATTCCAGTAGAAATGAAAATATAAAGAATGTAATATATGGGTTTCATGTGGCCGATGTGTGTGTGTATATATATATATATATATATATGTTTAGTTACACTTTATTTGTAATGGTGTCCTTGTTACCGTGTAAATACACATTTAAATACTGAGTAATAATAATTACTACTAGGTTAGGATGAGGGGTTTAGGGTTAGTTGAATGTAATTATGCATAACTTATAGTTATTATTACTACATGTAATGTGTAATAAGGACACTGTAAAATAAAGCGTTACCATATATGCATGTATGTATACTGTGTGTATATATATATATATATATAGAGAGAGAGAGAGAGATACATATAATACAATGATAGAGAATAAGGTGTACATAAATTTGTTGAAGTTAAAAGAAAACTTTTTATAAAATATGAACAAAAAATTCACTATTAAAAATGAAAAACAGAAATTGTACTTTTGTACTAAACTGTCAGAACTGAATCAATCACTGTCAATCAACCAAGCACACGTCCAAGTGCAGGATAGGACTTTAAATGTGTTCATTTCTTTATTTTTAAAAGAAGCGTAAATTCGTAATTTCTTAACCTGATATTTCAAATGTCAGCAGAGATAAAACTAAATAGAAAATCATATTTCAGTGGGTTTGTGCAACCGGACAGAATGTTTGAGAATCTGCTTTTACAGCTAGCACTTCATGCCTGGATTCACTAGTGATTGATGTGTTTGTGGTGCATGGATGGAGCCAACAGTATAGATAACGGCTTTAATTTCACTCTTTATCGGTCCAAAGCATTTTAACACCCACATCCAACACACACACACACACACACACACACACACACACACACACACACACACACACACACACACACACACACACACACACACACACACACACACACACACACACATTCAATAGCTAGTTCAACTTTAAAATATAGACATAAATAACCTAGGTGCATTCTGCCACGGTCATGTTTAATTTCATTGTCTTGTTTAGTTTAGTCATGTTTTGCTCTGTCAGTGTTTTGCCTGTGTTCTAGTTCATCATTAGTTGTAATGGTCTGATTAGTTTACACCTGTCCCATGTTCCTTTTATCAGCTGACCTGTGTATCTAAGTCCTCTGTTTCCTCTGTGCAGTTTCTGTGTTAATGTTTATGGTCCTTGTGTAGTGTTATTGCATTAAAGTCTATTATCATCGTTCATTCTGCGTCAGGCATAATCCTTAGGATTTAAACTAAACGCACCCCTGACACATACATGGACAACACTCCTTTAGGTCTAATTTCTAACATTATTTAGGTATTTGGTTACTGCATTCAGTAAAGAAATAGCAGCATCCATCTTCACTTAAACAGAAAGGAAACACAGACACTGTCCTGACCACCCATGCACATGATTCAGCAGCCTGCAGGTCATATGTTTCTCAGGCTCCTTGTATTAAACTAAGAACCTACATAGAAACACCCAGTGCTCTTAGGGGCCTGTGGACATGGGCATTCAACCTGACCACAGACTTCATTGGATAGAGTTACTAATAACATTTACTCAACAAAAAACAAGCCATTCATTAATTTGTAGGCCTGTTCACTTATTTAGTGAAGCAGTAGGGTGAATTCAGGTATGTTTTTCACTTTATGTATATGAATATTCACTTTATGATACAATCTAGAGCACAATTAAAATGTATATAAACATTATGTTTAATTTCCAAAAGTTAAAATAACATGTCAAAGTTCATAAATTATAAAGCCTTTTATAAAAAGTTATTTTGCAGATCACTGCATATTTTAATAGAGAGACCATAGATATAAAATGCATATACTATAGAGATTAATTTTCTTACAAATGCCTGTATATCCGCCTTAGTTGAAAATGTGCATGTCAGGACACATATTTTCCCTACCATTCTCATCCTGGCCAAATCAGGTGCCACATGTCAAATATAGAAACAGGTAAAATGATCATATTTACTGTTTTTTTTTTATCTTAAATAATTACAGTCTGACACCCCAACTTTATCTGTTGTTAGACTCCTTGTGCATACAAAAATCTCACTGGATTATTACAATAAATGGCAAAAGTAATGTTTGGAAATGTGAATGATATTTCATATTGACACAACAGCAAAATATATAAATAGCTTAAGCTTAAATAAAGCTTAAAACCATTTTTCTTTTGTGAAAATAATCTTTCAGTGCGCAAAACCATGATAATATGAAACGCTTCAAAACAGAGCGCACAAAGCGCGTATGCGCATCGCGGGTGCAGAATGATGTGCTCAAAGCAACATGGAGTCACAGTGTGCAGCGCTGCACAAGTGCACATTTAAAAGTTCACATTATAATGTGAATATGATATATTCACATTATCTAGTTCAAGTTCGTTTATTTCTAAAGCACATTTACTACCGGCCGACATTATAATGTGAACTTTTAAATGCGCACTTGCGCACATTGGAGAGAGTTTTACTGTGCATCCTGCTGTAACCGGACGAGGCGCGCGCGCTGTTTGAATACTGAATGGAGAATGATTGACAGCCGCAGAGGAGGGAAAACGAATTTCCGTAAACTTTAATTTAATGATGTAATTTAATTTAGACTTCTGTCCCTCACATTAAGCTATGGAATGGCTTCAGATGACTTTGTGAAATTATAATCAGACGCTCTCAGACCCAAGTCACCCAAACTGACGTGAAAAAAGCGGGAGGCGCCGAAAAGCGCGCTGTTTGCATCCCTGTACAATGTTAAAAAAATACTTTCTATTAATAATCAAAAATCCAGATTTAAAAAAAAAAAAAAAATTATCACGGTTTCTACAAAAACACTAAGGAGCACAACTGGTTTCAACTGTGAACATAAATTTGTAAATATGCTGCAAATATATATATATGTTTTTTTTTTTTGTTTTTTTTTACACAAAACCTACTTTTCTACATCACTGAGAAAAGAGGACCAAGCGAATATCAGGCGTGATCAACTAGGCCTATGTTCTGTTTCTTGACAGCTCTTGTTAAAGCAGAGTGACGGAGAAAAGATTCTGCTGCCAACGCAAGTTTTCAATCAAGGCCTATGACTGGAACATAAGCTGGTGTATTTTCTTAATACTGCCTACAGATCATAGACTGTAAATTAAGCTTAGAAAGTCTTAATTTACAGTCTATGATACTGAGACAACTAAATAAAACATCTCCAGGTTGATGCCCCTGAAAAGTGTAAACACGGCCTAATAACGTTAGACCAGCCCGACACTGCAACGTTGGCTCAACCAATGGCGAGAGTTTGAGGTGGTTGTGAAATTGCTTATTTCTCAAATTATACAAAACTTTGTGGACTTTGTGAGATCATAGATTAAGACCAGTATCCATACATTCTATATCGAGTTAACAACATTTACCAAACGATAGTCAAATATGACTTATTTTTATTGTTCATATTTTATTTTTGCTCTCGTCTTACCTCCGTCCTCCTTACAATCTTCACCTACAGTAGAGACGCAAGCTTGTGCTTGACAGGCTGTTGGGCTCATGAATATTAATCGCGTTGACTTGTCTGCGTTGATCTCTTCATTGCGATTTGCTGAAATCAAACAATGACATAACAGCTTGCGTGTAATATTCCGGCCCACTCTTGAGGAGAACTGGTGATACTATAAAAAACATGCCTTTAAACAGTTGTAACTTATTGTACAAGTCCGATAAATTTACTGTACCTCTTTATGAATTCATATTCATAAAAGAAACAAACAATCATAAAATTATATAATTATACAGTGATATGGTGTGGTAAATGTCAGGCCTAAAAGCTGACAGACACGTTAATCCATTAATTGATAGGCACCTAAAAAAAATGTATAAAAGCATTTATAAGAATCAATTAAAATCAATAAATAAGCAACACATGGACATACCAGACTCTGAAGGTCAGTTACATAAACCTGGTGTGTAATGTGGATATGATGTACCAGTTTTCGAAGCTGTTACCAGTTTTGTTGTCCCATAATAATAGGGGGTTAAGGAATAGAATTGGATTGAAGAAATTTGACAGTTAGGCCTAAACTGCAGTGCAGTAAACAAAAACAGTGAAGCTTTACACCCAACCAAAAGAACAGGCTACAACTTTTGATTATTAACCAGCAGCACCTCCTCCTCTGACATATTCTGTACTTAAGAAATAAAATAAAAAATTCTATTTTTTTATAATACCACATTCAGAGTTAATCAGTATAATAGTTCAAACGGTTCAAACGTATTCATGGCTGTGATTTATCGCCACCTTCTGGACAAATGTTGAATCCACAGAAACAACATTTATCGTAATCACGTAAAATAAGATATATTTTTTTTCTATGAAAAGAGTGATCATAAAATTAAAGAAGCAATTAATGTTGGAAATGCATAATATGATAGAAAGCCGCTGTAAAATGACTTAATCTAAATTGTGAAACATTGGTGCATATTATTACAAAATGTAAAAACACAACAGCACAAAATACTGCGTGCTTGAAATCACGTGATAAAAGACAAAACTGTGTGACTTCAGTCTCAGCCATTGTGACTGGAAATCAACTTTAAATCGTAATTAAATGATCTAATCACTGTAAATCATTGAAATCCTAGAAAGGCTATTATAAACATAAATCAATACAACTATTCAAATAATACAGAGCTTTATTCGGAGCCTTACATAGAGTGCCGCTTAAAATACAACCATATTCTTGTCCCTATTCTTTATTGTTTCCAAGGGCGATAGTCTGTATTTCAAGTGATACAGAGATGCTTGCTCATGCGCTTTTGTGAAATAATCCACGGTAATGCGAAGTACGAATCCTACTATAGCGTGGGGTTTATCATAAATATTAAAAAGCCTATTTCTGCTTGGTTGCCTCCCTAAAGCGTCCAGTAACGTACCGTATTTACAATTCACAAACCACACTTTCTTAAGAGAATAGTTAATTCGCCTTCTGACTAGATCCCACCTATCATTGTCTGCCTTTCAACCAATCAGTGAGGTTTATTGGACTAACGTCACACAACGTAGATAATATTCATGCAAGCCGTCGCCATAGTAGGATTCGTAGTGTGTGTGTGTGTGTGTGTGTGCGCGCGCGGTTGTCCACCGTGTACCAGTCTGAGCGCACGGCGGATCTCCTCACTTTGACCAGAACCATGGCTTGAATTACACTACAAGCGGGCTATACTATTATCTAAAGGTGTTCTTTTAACAAACATGCGACGCCCTGCTCTGTTCTACTGACCTGATAAAGAGCCAATACCCCGGTCGGTTGGGATTAATTTTCTGCGCATCATTTGGACGGCCGTTTCTAGAATGGAGCACATCAGAACACCAAAGGTACTGCTGATGTCCTTTTATGTCCCGACCCGGCATTTAATGATAGCTCACAATGCAGCATCCATCCTCTAGATTTCTTTCATTTTGAATAGCATATGCTTTGAAAAAAAACGTAATATGTGTTTTCCAAAATAATATTTTGTAAAATAAATGGTTTGACAGAATAAGCCCAATGATAGGCCACAGCGAAGCCCCCATTTTCCTTCATCTATTATAGTGCATTGTAACAAGATCTGAATGGTTCTGCCTGAGCACTACTGATGCACCATGAGAGTCAGCAGATGTCATTTAATTTTAAATAAATACTCTTTAGAATGATATTTTACTATTTTAATGTAATCAAGGGCAAAATAATCCAGGTTAGGACAAGTACATAGATGATCTGGCCCTAGCTAAATTGTGATTGTAACGTTAATTATTGCAAAATAATTAACATGACCTTCTGAGCCATTATATTTTTTTTGGTAGGGTAGGATATTCTTTTTTTAGTTGACAATATATAATGTACATCACAAGGTTGGTAGCATTTAATATAAATTATATTTTATGATTTGTTGTTTTCCAGGTGGAAAATGTGCGCATGTTTGATAAGCTGACCCCCAGGAAGTGTATGGTGGGAACATTATACCTCTCCTCCACTCACACTATATTTGTAGAGAACTCGGAGGCCCGCAAAGAGACCTGGGTAGGAATCGAAACCTTTCCATGCAGACAATCAAGCTTCCTCTTGAAAATGACCCCAGTTGTTTAAACCACAGTGACACAAGTCATCCACTATGTTAACTGGTCTCCTATAAATTGCTAGAACTGCATTTTTTGTCTCCTTATTCTGTTTTTTTTATCTGCTATAAATCTTTTTACATTAAAGACCTCTCTTGCTCTGCTAGATTCTGCACAGTTTGATGAGTAATGTGGAGAGACTCCCGACAAATCCATCAGGAAGTCCTCTCATTATCCGCTGTAAGAACTTCCATGTTTATAGACTGCTGATCCCACAGGAGAAGGACTGTGTAGATGTGCTGGCTTCCCTCACTCGTCTTTCACATCCAGGTAAAGTGTCTGATGAAGGTCGTGAGACTGAAACGTTGCTAAAAAAATAATATTTTTTTAATACTCATTTGCAAGTACTGATAGTGTGCTGGGGTTCCTTGATTTTTTTTGTACATCCAGGTAAAGTAAAATGCATATTATAAGTAAAAAAGTGCAAAGGTACAAAAAAGTCACCTATTCCTTTAAAACGTCACAGAATAGTCGTTGCAGAATGTATATTGGCTTTCATTTATCTTTTAGGGTTTAGTTCGGTATTAAAATTAGGAGTTTCTAGATTGCCAGCTGTGGTTGCCAGAAATTCAATTTAAAAAAGATGGTATATAGAAACTCACAAGACATGACAGATGGCCAGGTCTCAAATGCACAGGGTCACAGACACAGACAAAAGACCATCAGCTAAATAGAAAATGTAACTCAAAACTCCCTGATGTACATTACTGGTGGAAAAAAAGAAGAAACAAAATTAGTTAAATAAATTTGAACCATATGTGATGTGTCTTCTGGGAATGTTCACCGTAAATAGTTTTTACTTGTTAAAAACCATAAATATGTCAGTTTGTTTACATAAAAAATACATATAATGTGATGTTAAGCCATTTACAGTGTTTCCCCGTATCGTAGGGTGACTTAGGTAAGGTTATGGTAAGGTTAAGCAATAATCAAGTTTTTACTCTAGCATTTTTACAGTAGTTCTCTATCACTACCATTTTACTAGAAATGGTTTAAACTAGTGTCTTGTCAGCTGTGAGCCTCCATTTTGAAGTCATGTAACAAATTTACTCACATATGATTTGGCGAAGCATGGTTAATGATCCGTACATTTGCATTTTCTTCTGTGAAAATTGAACACTGTAGCTTTTTTGCTTGGACAATGCTAGGTCTTAGCTGTTGCATCACAGTGCATTATGAAATACATCGTCTGTGAAATTTAGGCAACGTCAGTGCACAGTTCTAAATAGCTTTGTGAGTTTTGCCCATGGGACCCACACACTCATTAACTTTTACTTGTGTCTCTCTCTCTCTCTCTTTTGCAGAGCGCTATGGAGAGCTTTTTTGCTTCTCTTTTAACCCCAACCTGGATAAAGAGTTAAGGGAAAAGGCCTGGGCCTTTATCGACCTGAAGGCCGAATTCATTCGAATGGGAATACCCAGAAACCTCTGGCATGCCACAGCAGCCAATCATGAGCACAGAGTCAGTATGAGCTCAGATGCCTGTTCATCCTCAGGGTCAATAAACATGATTTCCTTTTCCACAAAATTTCAAAGATCAGTGTTTGAGTTTTACGCCTTAAATTATACTGCCAAAAAGATATTAAATGTGATGTGTGGATTTTTTTCTGTTTATGATGTATATGAATACTGAATAAAGGTAGAAGACTATGTACTTAAAGGGATTGGTCGCCCAAAAATCTAAATTCTGTTGTCATTTACTTAACCTAATGTAGTTTCAAAACTATGACTTCCATTCCTCTGTGGAAAAAATAAAAGCCATCCAGATTCAAAATAGTAATCAAGTTATTGATGGTAACAGCGACACCTCTGATTGGTGAATTTTTCGCCAGGATTATGGGTAATGCAGTTTTTCAATGGAGGTTTGGCTAGTAAACAATTTTGTAAAAAATGAAATTGAAATCACATGAAAATGCGTCTTCTGCAAAAGCATGTATCATTGCTTAGCAAGTTTAGAGCTGATGGTTTTACAGAGCAATATTTTGATAAAAAATGAATTGATGAATCTTGTATAATAAGCACAGAAATGTTTCTTACTAAAGTAAACAGGGCCGCTGTTGAACTTAAGAATGTAGAACAATAGTTGTAATCTGAATATTTTGATTGGCAGTTGTGTGACACTTACCCGTCGGAGCTGTATGTGCCTAAGTCAGTCTCTCCTGCTGTCATTGTGGGCAGTGCCAAGTTCCGGAGTCGAGGACGTCTTCCTGTTCTCTCCTACTACCACAGAGACTCCAGTGTAAGTGCAAAAAATAATGATACTCCTTTAAACTCAAGAGTAACCCTTTTCTTAAGCTTAATATGTTATGTTGTCTTCACTTCCCCACTTTTTAAATTCTCACACCATTGCTTTTCTAGGCATCAATCTGTCGGAGTAGTCAGCCTCTTTCTGGTTTCAGTGCACGCTCCTCAGACGATGAGCAGATGCTGCAGGCCATCATGAAGTCAAACCCTGTCAGCGAGTTCATGTATGTGGTGGACACAAGGCCAAAGGTGAGAGATTAGAAACACACACACACACACACACAAAGGTTGGACAAGCTGTTGAGATTTAGATGGGGTAGTTTAGTTTTCTTATCTATCTGTCTGTTTATACGCAACCATTCAAAAGTTTGGGGTGGCTAAGTTTTTTTAAAGAAGTCTTTTAGGTTTACAAATGGTGCATTTATTTGATCAGTAAAAACAGTTACATTTTGACATATTATTACAATTTGTATATATACAACTGTTTTGTATTTGTATGTATATATATATAAAATATTTTAATGATGACTGGGTGATCAAGTTACATTTCTTAGTAAATCACAGTTGAAAACGGTTGTGCTGCTTAATATTTTTTTTTGTGGAAACTGTGAGGCATTTATTATTTGATGAATAGAAAGTTAAAAAGACAGCATTTATTTAAAATAAAAATCTTTTGTAACAATGTGAATGTTTTTTACTATTACTATTGATAAATGAAATGCATTGTTACTGAATAAAAGTATTCATTTCTTTTTTTGTTAATCTAACGGACCCCAATCTTTTGACAGGTTTTGTTGGCTTTATGCCATAATGTACCTTACCATAACTATACCAGTATGCCATAATGTAACATAGTGTAAATAATTCAAAATACTAACAGTATTGTGAGTTTGAAACGCTGTTTGTGACTGTTTTCAGCTGAATGCCGTGGCTAATCGTGCTGCTGGGAAGGGCTACGAGAATGAGGACCACTACACTAACATAAAACTGCAGTTCATTGGCATAGAAAACATCCATGTCATGAGGAACAGCCAACAGAAGCTTATAGATGGTAGACAGATTAATCATTATTACTCCTGTACCAGCAGTGATCACTTCCTATCCATATGGAAATGCACCTTTTCTGTCTATTTGTTGCAGTTGGTGATCTCGTAGCTCCCACCATGAGTGATTTCCTCTGGGGTCTGGAGAACTCTGGGTGGCTAAAACACATCAAAGCTGTACTAGATGCTGGAGTCTTCATTGCAAAGGCAATACTTTTTTAGAAAGTTTTAAAGATGATTTAGTACCCAAGCAAAAAACCTAAGTTTGAAAAGCATGTGATTGACATATGTGATTGACATATGTGTCCACAGGCAGTGGCGGAGGATGGAGTGAGTGTTCTGGTGCACTGTTCAGACGGGTGGGACAGAACCGCTCAGGCCTGTTCGGTGGCTAGTGTGCTACTAGATTCATACTACAGAACTATCAAGGGACTGATGGTAATAATAACTTTGATGATTGATACATTTTGCTTTGCTTCTCAAAAAATGCTGGTCTAACATCATCTATAAAAACAAAATTTGTATCATTTATTTTTTTGTCAGTATTTAAATACAAGTCTTCTTCCTTATAGGTTCTGATTGAAAAGGACTGGGTGTCATTTGGACACAAGTTTTCCCACAGGTTTGTTTTTTATTTCAATTTGCAACAGCTTTCTGTGAATCTCTTCTACTGTGTTTGTTGTGCATGGATGACATGCAAAACCAGAAAGGCCTCATTACTCAATCCATAACTGATACTGTGACTAAACCATCAGTCATACAGTATACAGTGTTAGACTGTGCGTCTCTAAGCTTTAGGTGAGCCACTACAATCTAAGAATGAAATGCTACAGGGTCAGTTTACCAAAAAATGGAATGTTCAAACAGTTTTTTCCCCCATATAGCAAAAGCTCACAGTGACCATAGGCATAATTTAAAGGAGAACTCTGTAACTCTAGCGAACTCTAGTCACTTCTTCGCTGATTTTCCCTTTTGTTGTCGCATGTTTTCCCCACGAGCTCCCCCTACAGCTGTGGGAGGGTGTATATTTCACAACACAGTCGTAAAAAACTCACTTGCGGCGGCCTCCTCCCCCTCTCTACCGCTGCTCATGTGCGTTTGTTTTGATCGGAGCAAGCCAACTGTATCGTGTGGAGCTATGTCTACCGAGGTGGGTCATCTGGTAATACATCATACATGCGTGTGTGTTTATGTCGAATTGCCGTAAAGCAATTTGTGTTTCGCGCTCGTTCTCTTCTCGTTCTCGGTTCTCACGAGACTTCCAATTTCACTTTGCCGGGACGGCAGTGCGCAAGTTGCAAGGTTGGTTTTCCGCCTGGGAACGCTGGGGGGAGCGGGGAAAGTCACCAATATCACCAGAACAGGTTGTTTAACCATCCAAATGATTTCTAGACAGTTTTATTAAGTTAAAAAAGTTACCAAGTTCTCCTTTAAGTGGTCCATACAACTCTCCAACATATTACAAGTCTTCTGAAGTCATACGATCACAAGTTACTTAATGATTTAAAGTAGTTTGCATACATGCATATTCAAACTTGTGATGTCACTGACACCAAACACTGCTAGTCCTTTCTTGTTTTGTAACATGATACATCGAACTGAAATAGGCAAAAGTGCAAATGAAATCTGAGAAAAGAAAGGTTTGGAATAAATGAGGGTAAAGGATGACAGAATTTTTGGAAGGTGAATTATATCAGTACTTCTACTATTTCATCTACTACATAATTACATTTCATCTTCATTTATTAATAAAATCAGTTGCAAATTGTCTACAGTGGACTATCTAAATATTCTACTGACTATAACTTTGCAGGTAACTAACTCTCATTAATTTTCAACTACATGTCAACTAACTCTCATTAGTGTATTAGTAGACTGTCAGTTAGGGTTTGGGTTAGTAGAATAAGTTGATTTGTACTTGCAAAGTTACTTATAGTTAGTAGAATGTCTTAAGTGGAATGTCGTAATAAAGTGTTTTCATAAAATCTTCTACATTCAGGTACGCTCATCTTGACGGTGACCCTAAGGAGGTTTCCCCAGTAATGGACCAGTTTCTGGAGTGTGTGTGGCAGTTGATGCAGCAGTTCCCCTGTGCGTTTGAGTTCAATGAGCGATTCCTCATACAGCTACACACACACATCTTCTCCTGCCAGTACGGGAACTTCATTGGCAATTGCCAGAAAGAAAGGAGAGACTTGAAGTAAGAAAACCAACTACATTTTGACACTTTTTTTTAATGGATATGGATAGTAGAAAGGGAAGAGGGGCGAACAGAATCAGCAGAATTTTCCAGACTTGTACTCGCACCAGCTGCATGAGCACTTGCAGACTTGCAACGTGTCAGAGCATGAAGGATAACTGCTTGGTCACAGCTTTGACAGAAATATTACTTTTTGAACTGGGATGTTTTAGATGTACTAGGATAGATAGCCCACAGTCTGTTTACTGGCAAATTGCCCAAAAATGGCAGGATCCAAACCGATGCTATTGCTACGTAACTTTTGTGAGTCCAGGTGCACAGGTTTTTATGAACGGGCCACATGGTGCCGCGTTGATATTATGACAGCTCTTAATAGCCCAGACACAACAAACCAAGATCAAAGAACTAGTAGGGACGAAAGCCGATTGTGGTGTCAACTCATGTTGCTTGCGTCTAGACCAAAAACTTGTTTGAACACACTGCAAAGACTACAGCCAATTTCCAACCACTATGTACGTACTGCATCAGCGTGAGAGGAAATACCTCTCCATACCAGCAGGTGGCAGTGGTCAGTATTTGTCATTCAAAATGGGAAACCAGAAGAGCTAGGACTATGGCTATACACAAACCGTAAAACAATGCTGCATCCGAAATGATGTATTATTTGATGCCTCATTCCTATTCACAACTCCTCTCCTGTGATATCATGGGATGCTAAAGTGTCCATCAGATATACACTTCAGAACCTGGAAGTAGTACTCTGCTTATCCATCTTAAACCAGAATAAATTCCATGTTGGTCCAGGCTGGTTTATGCTGGTTGGGGCTGGTATAGTGCTAATCTAGCTGGTGGACCAGCATAGCCATACTGTTCTCCAGCAAAACTAAGCTGGTGTAGCTGGGGACCAGCAAATATTTGTTTTTCTTCTTGTATGAGAATGAAATGGCTCGTTTCCACCGAGCGGTACAGTACAGTACAGTACAGTACGATTCGGGATGGTAAGCCATGATCCGGCTTGCGTTTCCACCACCAGCAGTACCCTTATTTGATAAGTGTGGTGTAGCGATCCACGTCATTCTCGCGCGAAGAAGAAAGCGACACAGTGAACAACAATGGAGGACATACAGCAAATCTTGTTCTTGCTTCTCGGCATGTAGTTTTTTGTCACAAGAAGAAGACAAGCTTTGTTTGATCAAAGGCTGCAAGGAAAAACACAGCCAAAAAAGCACGCACAAGTGACGATTCTCTGTCAACCAATCAATGTTCTGCTGTGACTCTAACTCCACCCTTTAGTACCGGACTACTGTGCTTGGTACCCCAACGGAAGGGTCCCAAAAAAGTGGTACAGTTCAGAATTAGGGTACCATTCACAACTTCTGACAATGGAAATGGCAAAAATTGCGTACCAAACTGAACTGTACTGTACCGCTCGGTGGAAACGAGGCATAAGCTGCAACAGCCAATAAGAGTGATCACAGATGGGCGCCGCCAATTCAACGTGCTCATTCGACCTGAAAACCAGCTAGTGCCAACGGTGTACAACACCCCGAAAAACTAGGCCAGATGTCTGCATGGTGTGGAGGCCTGTCTGAGAACTATGGTTCATCCCTTTACATGTTTAGATTCTTTTCCTGTCTGAGTGGCCAGTTCTTGGCAGAATAAGCTGCAAAGAGGACTAGACAAACATGCCAATACTTCTTCAAAAAAGGGTTAGTTCAAGAGTTCAATATCCAAAAGACTTTACTGATGACAATAGAGTTTAGACTGAATATTCATTTAAAATGAATGATTTTATTTATTTATATATATATATATATATATATATAGCCATGTTTAAGTTGTAACCAACTACAGCAATAAAAAAAAAACTGAGGTTGAGATTCGATTCTATATCAAGGGCTTACCACAACCATAAAAAAAATCGAGTTTTAAACAAAAGGTAATCTAACTGTTGGATCAGCTTGGTTTCATTACCTTAATGTGCTAGTTTACTCATTCAATCTCCCTCTTTGTACACTATGCAGGTTACAAGAGCGAACACACTCTTTGTGGCCGCACCTGTGGGAGAACAGGGCCGAATACACAAACCCTCTGTACAGGATAGACCACAGCCAGACACAGGGTGTTCTGAAACCTCTCACCACTGCCTACTGCTTCAAGTAAGTTAACCCAATTTGCATGCCCTTGATGCCTTTAAATGATCCTAACCTTCCTTCACGTCCTACAATAGTCGTGCTTGTAAGACAATAGTCGTAAACTGTAAGAATGAGAATGTGAAAAATGAAACCATATTGGACACAAAATAGCTTGCAGTGACACCTTTGAATTTCTTTAAATATGAGTTAAAGGTGGGGGAAAAACCATACACCAAGGCACTTTCGTGGACTTTAAAAAAAGACTGTTGTGTCTGTTTGATCTAAGTACTAGGGTGGTTTGTCCCTTTTAATGATTTAATTTAGGTTAATCCAATCTTAAGATATCTATATGCTTGATAGTTGAACAAATAACCTCTCATGTAAGCCTCATCGAGAGAATTCAGGAAGTGTTTCAGAAAGAAAGTAGTTTTAAAAATTAAATGGTGGTCCTTTTTAGGTATGTTACCTGGAGGCACAGTGTGACAATGGATAAAAACAAGAGTTACTTGGTAAACACAGTGTAGAACAAAGCTATTGTTATGCTAACCATTTTATTACACTTATCACTGGTAAAATAGACTTAAGACCAGGGGTGTCAAACATACGGCACAATCCGGCCCAGGGGATGATTTGAACACTAATAGAAAATAGAGATGCACTGGTTGACTGGCCATAAATTGGAACTATTTTCAGTTTTATTTTGGCGGATATCTATTCCAGACTTGCACACAAACTGCTTTGCAAACATTTCCCAAAATGTCATTTGTGTGGGAATATTATGAAGTCTGTAAACAGGCACAGCAAGTTCACTGTTTGCGAAATATGGGAAGAAAAATATAAATATTGAAATAGGGGTAGGGGTTTATATGAATGTATCTCTGAAGGGAACTGTCTTCAGAATAGATGGCCTCTTACCTTCGTAAAATGTTGTGTTTTTTTTAGCAGCCCTGCTTTGTGTACAGCAGTAAATAAGGAAACGCTATACTGCTGCTGTTACATAAGCGCCACCTACTGTCAGAGAGAATTTTAATTTTCATTCAGTCTGTCTGCTGTTTTTGTTTGTGCAGGTGTCTTCTAGCATAATTATAGCATAATTTTCACAAAAGTCAGACCATTCTGTTTTTGCTTTAAATCTTGAAATTATACATTATATATGATTTAAATAAAAATAAAAAAACTGTTCATGCTACATTTGTGTAGCATCTTTGTTTGCATCATGATTAAAATTGTAGTAGTTGCCTCTAATTTTAAATGGCTGGCTACATATATTTTTAGTTTAAGGCCAGTTTGGCCTGTTATAGAGCAAATAAACAACAAATAAATGTGTTAAAAAAAAAAATCGACTCTGAACCACCTAAACGAGTCGTCAGGAAATCCAGTCTCACTTCTGTGACCTGCGTACATAACGCGGTAACACATTTGCATAATGCCCGTCTGTGGTCTTGGCTGCCCACGAACAACATCTACCTTGACCCGCCCTCAAACACTATAGCTGGTTCGTGCTGTGTACATGTTGAGAAGATGCTGTTTTCTGCTCTGCAAAAGCAAATTCTCTTTGTAAAAACTTCCAAAGGATGAGGAAGTGAAGAGTCGGTGGTTAAAATTACCACAGTGAAACAACGGCAGTATAACCTTTTGATGATTGCTTCTCAAATCTTCGCGAGGACTATATATATATGTTTTAAAACAAATAAAAATGACAAAAGCATAGCTTAAAGGGATAGTTCACCCAAAAATAAAAAATCCTGTCATCATTCACTCACCCTCAAGTTGTTCTAAACCTGTGACATTCTTCAAAAAGATATTTTGAAGAATGTCGGTAACTAAACAGTTGTTGGGCCCCATTGACTTCCCATAGTATGGGAAAAAAAATACTATGGAAGTCAATTGGCCTGATCAACTGTTTGGTTACCGACTGTTACAAACCCTTTTAGTCTAGAGGGAATAAGGCGTGCAACATTAAAATATTGAACGCGTACTGGAAAACATCTCACACACAAACCAATCTGGTTTAAATAAAGTGATACATTTATTACAATGAGAATCAATATGAAAAGGACACCTCAAAGTAATTGATTACATAAACAACTTATACAAACAAAAGAAAAAGAGAAAGAGAAAAGAACTAGACCGTGCCAAATCAAAGAAATAAGTAAAACTAAAACCAATCTTACTAGAAAAACAAAACAGTATATAATCTGACTAAATTAACATTCAGCAAGGACAAAAACAAAAGATCTTCAGTGTCAAAGACGCCCTAAATAAACTACCCTTGCTAACAAAACGAAAAATACAAAGAGTGGCACAGGTCGCTAAACTAGTGTTCTATACACGATTGATAACTCAGTGTAGTACATGTATATCACGTGATATCTCAGCTGTTCTTTTCTCTTCCCCGTTTAATAACAGATCAAACCACCAGAACAAAATAAACGGCGAAATACTCACAGAGAAAAGACAGCCTAAATGAGCCTCAATTACCAAGTTCTCAAAGAACACGTTTCTCAAAACACTATAACAGTACAGGTCAGGCAAACATGCATCACAAAATGATCAAGTCAGAGTAAGTGTGCTCTAGCGTGTAAATCATCTCCCGTTTCCCACGCAGGTGCGCTCTTTATAGGCACACGGCGCGCCCTCATTGGCGAAGCCGCGTTGTATCGTCACCCAGCATTTTGATGAATGACAGATGGATAAACCAATCAGGTAGCCGCATCGTCCTGCTAAAAGTGAAAGTAAAGAGAGAAAGGGAAGGGGGGAAAAAAACAAATAACATAGGAAGTAACACTGACATTCTTCAAAATATCTTCTTTTGTGTTCAGCAGAAGAAATTCATACTGGTTCATTAACCATTTTATTACCATCCTAAATGCATTGTTCTTTGCAAAGTGAATAAAATGGGTTTGTTGGGTAACACTGTGCAATAGAGGATTAATCAACTGGAAATTACGTTCTAGGTTTTGGAAGGGGATGTACGGCCGTGCAGAGAAAAGTGTGACTTCACAGTCTCCAGCCGATTGCCTGAACGCAGTAAGGGAGGAGTCACAACAATTGGAGGAGGAGCTTAGCACCCACCAGGAGGTACCACGGGAGACGGACGCTGGACAAGGCATACAGATGCATGCATAAATATCACATAATATGTATCATAAGCATTTGAAAACACATCGCCCTCTCTGGGATGGGATTCATTCTGACATTACACATTACAGTATGCCGCACTGCGGCTGACAGACTTTGACCTCTTCAAATTTGCTTACCTTAACAGAGAATTGTCGAGCTGAAGGAGAAAACTTCAGGGGAGAGGAAGAAGACCAAGAAGTTGTCTGAACGGGCCCGCCGTCCAATTCCAAGCGAGTGTGAACTCGGCAGCCCACTGGACTATTTCACCACACCGAGAAGCGAGAAACACACTCCCCCTTTCACACTGCCACTAGAGCTAGCAGCCCAACCTAAGAGCGGTGACCCCGATGACCTTTCAACCTGCAGCGATTTTGAGTCAGGCGTGGCTGACCTCAGTAGCCACTCCTCCAGCGCTGGAGACGACGCTAAGGACCCCGATTAGGATAAGGTGGTCAAAACAAACGCCTGAACTAAAACAGAACTGGTGACAATGAGGGATAAAAGCACAGTAACCAGTATCAAACAGGGAACTATGTTGTATTTTTAATGTTATTTTAATTTTAATTTTTAAATCTGTGTGTGAATTTATATTTAATTATGTGCACAATATCCAAGATGGTCTGGCAATAAGACCATTATAGTAAAGTTATTTCTTGTATAATGTTTTTAAGTTTTGGGTTGACTGTGTATATTTTGTATATTTTATGCGTCATTATTTTATTTCCATAACTATGTACGGAACAGCATATTACCATACTACTCATACTAATACACAAGAACATATATCAGATATCCAGAATACAAACATTTGCCAAAATACACACGGCTTAAAATACCGTGTCCCACAAAGCAATGCATAAACTGGAATATCTGCATTTTTTGATCAGCGTTCTTGATTACCAATAGGTTTTTTTATTATTTGTTTGAGAAATATGACTGTTTTATTTGAACGTATGATAGATGACTGTAGAGTAACATTCTATTGTTTGAAATATCAAGCATTTTATAATGCTTTCTAATTTCACATACTATATACAGCAGGAAGAGTTTGCTAGGATACCATTCCAAACATAGCCCATATCCTCATGGAATTTGGTCTGTACCTATCAAGACCATCAGATTCCCACCTGCGTGTTTCGTTTGTATTCAAAGGAACTCTTAAATAGAAATTGTGAGAATTTGCTGTATATGTGAAAACAAGAACTGTATGTCACCCACACTACATTTACTTCCCATTTCAGTAACTGTAGGCCATACTCTGACACATAGACAATCAATCCCTCACACATCCACATGATTAACTTTTCAGCTATACCAGTAGGTTTTGTCTGGAACATATGAATATAGGGCAAAAAATGCTCTCAATAAAATGTTTGACAAACAGCAAACAAAATTACAGCATATCTGGAGCCAATTTTTACTGAGAATGCTTGCGTTAAATGGTGTATCACATGTATCTGGGTATTCAGGTTACTGTCATTCTTTGATAAACATTAGTGAAATGTGTAATTAGCGCCATTAGCTCTTTCCCCGCCAGTTGCCAGTCATCCTTCAGGATTTTATCAAATTTTCACAAACATTTCATGGCCCCCAGTAGATTGGTTGTATAAATAGCTGAACATACAATATATAAAAATAAGAACAGAGCCTCTACTTTAAAAAATAATGCACTTCAAGCATTATTATTATTTTTTTTTTTGTAGGTAAGTTCCATAAAAGAAGCAACATTTTGAAGCTAAACAAATCAATTTTTTCCCCCAAAGATTACAACGTGTATGACAAACTTTTACCGCTTGTTTCTGTTCTTTTTTTCCCTGTTTTGATCCTGATATTCACTACTTTTTCAAAAGATGCATAATAGCGCCCATAGAACAGTGAAAACACAGGAAGCCGGGAAATTCCGGCAATGGCGAGGAAAGAGTAAAAATAATTGTTCCTAACCGGACAAACAAATCAAACTCAGCCTTGCAGTGCTTTGTAAGAGCCACAAAGTGTTTACACTCTTCATGGAAAACTTACAAATGGCTTACTTGTTATCAATGAAAAGTGGCACATTTCACCTTTATGTAGAAACTGGGTCTTAGGGATGCACTGATAATAAAATTCTGCGGCTGCCTGACACTGATAGATAAACCAGTATTTATTTTCATGTTTCGGCAGATAATCGATATATGCAAAATTAAAATCCAATACTATTTTTGCCTATATATTAAAAATAAATCACTGAACGCTAAAATCATTACTTTTAAATAAATTATTACATAGAGTATGAGAAATGGATATTTGTTTTCAGAATTGAATATTACATTCAACAACGTAATCACATTTCTAGTGTTCTTAAAGATGTTTTGAAGTGAGCCCTATGGCAAACAATCTCAATTTAAAAGTAGGGGAAATAAGCCCAATTCAATTTCCAGTATCAACCAATACCAATGAATTTAATAAACCTCACAACCGATATATTGTGCATATACCTCCAGAGTATAATTTCATTAAAGTTGCTGAAGATGCAAAACCACACTTAAACCATAACAGAGATTATTCTAAATGTTTTATTAACCTATCAAATTAAATAAACATATAACACAATGTCTAATTATAATAAAGGCTTTTTTTTTTATCAACATTATTAAATACAGTATGTTTTTGTCGTACGTTTACGGCAGCATTAACATTGTTGAAAATCATTTTCAAGTGCGTACAAGGCCCAACCCCATTTGTCACATCATCAACTCAACTAATAAGCTTAGAACTCCGGCTGTTTCTGAACACTATTAAGGACAGATTGCCTTTGGGTCACAGCCAGACTGGGCACATCCAGACGTACTCGCATCTGGTCAACTCAATCATTGTGAGTGTAACACTTTTGGAATCATGTGCAAAAATCATTTTGATTTCATTAAAGAACGATGCAGAAATCTCTTTTTGTCATATGTATCTAAGTTTGCCCAATCAAGGCTGTAGACCACAAGATGTGCTGCTTGTCTCAAGCCCACCGGTCTGCTGGTAGATTGATCCCAAACCTGCGATAAAGAATAGAATGGAACGTTTTTAATAAACATGAGTGTTGGAAACACTTTCTTACCACAAGTGAATCAATCTGCTGAGTTTCGCTGAGGGAAACGTACCTTCCTCCATGGAAAGAGCACTGGGACACTCAATCTAATGTGTTGAGGGGAATTGTCCATGTGTGTTCATGCATTGCTGGAGCTTTTCCTCTTTGGCTCTTCTGCAATGGCAAAGCTGAAACAGAAGGTTAAATCATTATCATGTTACGCAAGTTATCATATCAGACCTTAAGATAAGACGCATGCAATGGCTTGACAAGTGTTCCTGTGTTGACTTCCTTTTGTGTAACAGGAAGTTGGAGCAGAACAAAAGGTCTCATGAACATCACACTAGTCTCGTGAAATGTTGTATAAAGTTATGCTCATCAAAACAGCATGATTAATTGTATGTAATTGTTGTGTGGTGCTGTACAATTTCCCTATAGCTTTCTACTGGAGGTGCATAGAAGACGCATTAAACAACAAACAAATGTTATAAACATTTGTTTGTTGTTTCATATTGCTTTAATACCGTTCTCTTTTCCATGAAGTTGCCTAAGAAGTCGTCAATCTCGGTCTTTCCTTCCAGAAAGTTTTCCGCGGTCTCCTCAGACTCCTCTTCAGCCTGATGGGCCGCTACCTTTAATCTGGCCTGCAGCGCGCTCAGACTGCAGCTCTGGCGGAGGAATATGAAAATGAACATTTCTATGAAAAAAACTGCTGAATTTTCAGCATCATTACTCAAGTCTTCAGTGTCACATGATCCTTCAGAAATCATTAGAATATGCTGATTTGGTGAAACAACTTTTGCCTACATTAGGCAACAACTTTTGCCTACATTATTATTATTGTCAGTGCTGAATACAGCTGTGCTGTTTAATATTTTTGAGGAAACTGTGACTACCATTCAAAAGTTTGGGGTAAGTAATATAAAAAAAATAACACATTACATTGATCAAAGTGACAGTGAAGACATTTATAATGTTACAAAATATTTGTATTTCAAATAAATGCTATTCTATTGAACTTTCTAGTCATTAAAACATCCTGACAAAAATGCATCACGTTTTCAGCAAAACAAATCTAAAAGCAGCAAAAATCGTTTCCAACATTGATAATAATACGATTCAGAAGAAGAATCAGAAGAAGAACCATCAAAAATCTAAATAAATAAGCACTCAATCAACTTTGGCATCACAGGAACAATATTAAAGTATATTAAAATAGAAAAAGAGATATTTTAAATTGTAATAGTATTTCAAAATATTACTGTTTTTACTGTATTTATGATCAAATAAATACAGCCTTGGAGAGCAAAAGACATTTCTTTCAAAAACTGGTGTGTGCTTGTGAATATATATGAAGAGTTCAGATGCAAAAGCCTCTAAGTGCCATCTGAAATTTTCTTCTAAAATTATCATTTTTATCAAGCTTGTATATTTAAGTTCAGTAATTTCACTTAAATGGCAATGAAAATTACCTATTAATTGTAATTTAAGTGAAATTACTGAACTTAAATATACAAGCTTGATAAAAATGATAATTTTAGAAGAAAATGTCAGATGGCACTTAGAGGCTTTTGCATCTGAACTCTTCATATGTTTTTTATTATTATTTTGTATTTTTTAAACTTTTTTTTGTTTACGTATATATATAAAAAAATATATATTAAAAAAAGAGAAAGCAAAACAAAATGGAGGCAGAAAAACCACAAACACAACACAGGTATGCAAAATCCTGAGGTTTGATATTTTGAATATTAGACCACGTGAAGACTGGAATATTATATTTTCCAGCTCCTTGTCCAACGGACACGACATCAGGTGTCAAAATGATAAATGCAAAATAGTATTTTTTTCCATCTTTGCATGTGTGTTTACCTCACTGAGCTCATGTTGTCTTTGCATTTTGGTTTCAAATACCGACTTCATCTGGGTTAACTGTTCATACTACACAAAAAACAAAAACAAAAACACACCAGATAATCGTTAGCATCAGTAAAGGAAAGACAGTGACAAGATTACAATGTACATTGGCCTCCAGAAGTCTGAGACAGCTTGTGAAATTAATGCTTCTACTTTGCATTTTTTCTCTTTTAATACCATAACATTATCAACATTGACAATAAAAAAAATAACAAATGTAACTGAAAAATGAAATCAGACTTTTGGACCCAAGTATTTGTGACAGCATTTGTTAAAGTACGTACTTTACACAGCATCTCTTGTCTCTTGCTCTCCAGTTGAGGCTCAAGCTGTAGGTTTTTCTCTGAAAGTAAAATATATTCCTTCTGTTATTTGCAAAACTGAACCAAAAACACTGATCTGATCTACATGAAATGTGTGACAGGTGTGAGTTTATAGTTTTACGGGCTAGTTTGGTGATTCAAGTTATCTGTGAAATCCCACTTAAGTCTAAAATTGATGTAGAGGTTAGTAACTAGCAAAAACTTCAGGAAACTCACTGGCCATCTCTACAATGCTGTTGACCAGCTCCTCTTTGTCAGAGGTTACTTGTTTGAGCTGAGGCAGACACATGAAGAACTCCAACAGCACGTCATCTTCATCGTTCATGTCCTTCAGTTGAGAAACACTGGATTACAAACAGAAGACGACAGAATGTGAGTAATGTCAAGTTCATATATAGTTTTAAGAATAGACAAAAGTAATTGGTGTATGTTTTAGTACAGTAAACTACCTAAACAACAAGATCTGATTCATCCTCAGAACAAACAAATGCAAGACAAAACAAATGTCCTGAAGTTTCGTACCTCATCTCAGATAGTTCTGGAAATGTATCTGGGATTTCAGGCATCTTGTATATGTGTCCATTCAGACCTGACTACAAAAGGAAGAACAACAAGAGTGAGAATTTACAGGTTATTGTGGATTGAATTATGTGTGTTCCGGTTTCACACCACACAGAAAGTGGTGAGTAATGCCCTCCATTATTGAATGTTGCTTCATAAAAGCCTATGTTGTAAAAGACTATGCAGATTAATAAGATATAGTGCATTTTCAGTGTTACAATTCAGTGTGCTATGAGTTATGGAAGCCCATTTTATGTCTTGGTTTTCTTTCTCATAATTTTACCTTTTAATGTCATAATTTCGACTTCTCATAATTTTTATTTTTTTTTAATTTCCGACATTTTAAGTCAATTATATGATACAAAATAAAAAATGGCCAAGTCATAATTATAAGATAAAAAAATGAAAATGCACACAAGTCAAAATTGACATCTTATCTCAATTAAAAAATAAATAAATGGATTTCGACTTTTTAAGTCAAATGATAAAATAAATAAAAAATGACAAGTCATAATTATAAGTAAAAAACATTTAATTGACATGTCAAAATTTACATTTTATCTGAATTATTATTATTGTTTTACATCAGATTAGTATGTCATAATTTCAACGTTTTATCTCATAATTTCGAATTTTCATGTCAATTATGATTTACAATCTTTTGCTAAATAATGCTACACAGCACTACACTGCTTATACAAACAGTGCGGATACTGTAACCTGTTAATATGGGTAATTAACATTGTCATAATTTAATTTTGAGATACATTTTTTTATTAAACACTACAACATAATATAAAAATTATAATAGATAAGATAAAAAGTTATTATTCTGCCATTTTATCTTATCTCCTATTTCCGACTGTCTTTTATCTCAGACAGTCTTATATCTTTTATATGAAATCAGAATTTCAACTTTATATGTCATGGTGGAAATTGGCTCAGAAATATGTCTCAGAAACTTGCACCTACAGTTCTGCTACACAGCCCTACGCTGCTCATACAGTGTGAATTAACCTCTTAATATTGTGTGTGATGTGAAACAGAAGAGGATTACTGTAAAAAAAATTATTGTGGCCTTGTTTATAATGAATCAGGATGTGTAGCAGGGGGCAAACATGGTGATGGAAATTTAAAGTAAACATAATGACGCATGGAAATGTATCACCTCTGGTTTCTATTTTATTTGTTCACAACATCCCAAATCATATTATTGTAGTCTGAACATCAGAAATTAACTTAAAATAGGATTTCTATAAAATCAATTCAAGCAACAAATGTATGTGGTTTGAATTTTTATATAAATTGCAAGTTGTCGGTTTCATTGTTCATAACACAAGTACTCAGCGTCACACACAATGTGAGCAAGTGTATGAAGTTGTGCAAAACACAGAGAATGTAATAGTAGTAAACCAACTGGCTGATTTTGGACTGATTGCCCGTTAGATACCTGTGAATCAGCAGTTGGTACAGGAAGAGGAAGGTCTGTGATGAGTCCATAAGTTGGTGCTGCTGGTCGGGGAGGGGCTTGTTGAGGCTCCGCCCCTGCATGTGGCACAGGGACAGGGCCAATAGGCCGCTGACCATCCTGTGGTTGGAAGGCAGGAACAAAATGGAAGCTCTGAGTTGGGTAAGGAGGCATCCCAGATGGTTTGTACATACTGAGCCACAAGACAAAGAGAACAACAAACGCACAAATTAGAGATATTCCTCATTAGACATGATTTAACTTGTAGTAACATGGTTAAAAAATAAAAAAAAAAACTCACTAAGGAAAGTTGGGATCTGACATCAAGGCAGGAGGACTTTTCCAGAACTCATCAAGCAAACTCTGAATAACTTTCCCTAAATCTGAATGCATTCCAAACTAGTGAAAAAGGAAAAGAAAAAGAGAATTTCATTACTGTTGCATAATACATACTTAGATAGCTATGCAGTTTAAAATGAACACAAAAAGGCATTTGACTTGAGAAGTTTATCCGAAAGGTATTGATTGGATTGTGAAAAGTGGCATTAATGTTTGGACAATTTGAATAATTTAAGACCAGGAATGTGTATTAATGAAAGTAAACATAAGTATTGATTTCATGTTTACCTCAAATAAATCTGAGTAGAAAATCAGAACATTTACATGCAGTGCAGAAGGACTGATTTCACACAAGTCATATAAAATGACAAATAACTTACATTAGTTATGAGTGGGCTGGTAACCATTGTTCCATTATTACCGTCTACTAAATGATGACCTACTGGTGGAAACACACTGACCACTGGTTTCTCCTGAGGGAACTGTGGTGGGAGTAAGCTGTGGATGACAATGGCAATTGTCAATTTATATGAAGCCACACTCACCATGTGTAAATGAAAATAAATAAAACCAAATACATGTTTATACTTACATATTGACAGTAATAGTTGAAGTGTTGATAGTAAAAGGAAGTCTGTACTCTACATCCTTCTGAATTTCTGCAAGACTATGGAGACATCAGAATTAAGTCAGACAAATAAGTAGACATTTCTTCTGCCATTTTTTGTTTTATAAAGTCAGCATGAAACAGACAATGCGATAGTATTTTCTTCCCTATTGTCAAGTCAAGTCACCTTTATTTATATAGCGCTTTTTACAATACAGATTGTTTCAAAGCAGATTTACAGAGATAACAGGTAAATAATGCAACAAAGGCTATTTAGGCTGTACAGCAGATCTAGAAGAAAATAGAGTCATAGTCCAACTTCAGTGATGGTTAATTTTTGTTGTAAAAAAAGTTGTTAATTTAGTTAATTTATCTATACAGCCGCTCTGGAGAAAACAGTGATGTCATTGTCCAGCTCCGTTTAGTTCAGTTCTCATAATATAATGGTGTCATTGAAGGAAGATCAATATTACTGAATATGTGACATATATCCGCGAAACGGCTTGTGTTGTGTGTAGGCTGTGACTTGAGTTTGTTGAATTGTTTGGATCGTTGTGGTTTGCTATTGCTGTGATCTGCTATTGCTTTCCTGTGATTTCATGTGAGTGACAGGTAAACACGTCATCAGAGACATCAAAAGAGATGTCATTGCAAGAGGGACGGCAAGATATTTTGATCAAAGATCACGTTTGTTTACATTAATTAAATAAAAATAATAATAATTATGATGTTCAATCATTAATACTGCAATATTCCATAAAAAATAAGCACTGTCCATTTTAACACTGCACATACAAATACCCTAAAAAACAGGCCTCCACCTGTTAATAAATCTCAGCCAATCACGTCATTTGGGGGCGGGGCTATCTTTTTTGCAGACCAATGGAGGAGTCTGGGAAACATGTTTGGGAACTATCAATAATATTTTGCGAATCGCTTGGTATGGCGCAGAATTGAGAATTCACTTTCAGTATTGTTATCAAGACTGGCTGCTTCATATTAGTTACATTCTACGAAACTGAGAGATCGATTGTTCAGATGAATTTTAATGAACTCGCCATTGCGTAATGGGCCAGATCGTGTGGTCTGAATGACTAATAAATGTCACTTCGTCAGAACTAAGGAAGTCAAACCCTCTCAGGAACAAAATGGCTCTATCAGTCTGTTAAGAAACAATACAGGGTGTACCGTGCCACTAATTTATGAACCTGTCCTGTTGAGTAAGAAGGGATCTGGAGTAAACTATGAAGAGCTAATACTTTAATCTGAAACATGTACGGCACATCCAGAGCGCGCGCGCGCGCACACACAGAAACACAACAACAACATACATAGGGTATTCCGGCTGATTCATGCCATCGTGCCGACCAGCGAGCACGTGTTATAAATACTGAAATCATTAGATGTATAAGTTAGTACATTTTGGCTGTCTCAAATCCTAGCGAGCTTCCTCCTGCTGTCTTAATACCTAAACGCTGTCCAGGTATTCAGCTCTCTAGGTTTGGGACACAGCCATTGAGCGAGACTTACTTGGAGTGAGCAGCTTTGAGAGACTCGATCTGTCTCTGTCTTTGTTTCTGTAAACTGTTCAGAGGAGGGATCGATCCAGAGCCCTTGGACAGAGGGAAAATCCAGTTCATCCTCGACTGCCAAAACGCAAACTAACGCTTGAATCTCTCGGCGGTGTCAGTTTTAAGAGGCCTGACGAAATGAAACAGAAATTCAAGAAATACCCAACGCCACCATTAGCATTAGCCACGAACCTATCTAGTGTTTACTAATGTAAGCGACCTAACACCCGTTTAAATGAGTGAATATGGAACCTAAATTAAACAAGGAAATAGCCGCTAAAAGACCTGTTGGTTTTAAATAACAGTATTAGAGATTAAGAAGTACACGGGCTCGCAAGAAAACAACCCGTGTGAGCGTGACGTCAGCTGTTTAGCGCTGCTCGCGTCATCACTCACATCAGGGAGGAGTTTAAAGAGACACTGGTCTAAAAGAATATACGGCAGGTTGCTGAGAATTATTAGTTTTTTACGCAATAGAATAACTGTATATCACTATTTTACACAACACAGGAGAACAGCAATACAACGACATGCCCCTAACAGTCGGGAAATCATTCTTACAAGTTACCATGCTAAGTGTATCGAGCGCTTTAACTAACGTTAATCACTGGATTAGCAAAATTGCGTTTACTATAAGCGACATTAATGAACAAGTGCGTTAGCTTAGCTACTACAAGTCTTTGACGCATTAATGATTATGAAGATGTTATTGTATTTTAAGTCACTTTTTTTCCTCGCGATGAGCCCCTACCGTCTGTGAGACACCTAGTGACAGAACAGACTCGAGCTGGGTTTTGTTAAAGAAGGTTAAGACTATACTTTCAGGGATCATTTCTATAGTTTTTAACTTGGAAGTGCATTTCTAAAGTGATGAGTTTCCCAACCCACGATGAAGAGTTTTGATACTCTTTTCTGAGCGTGAATCGGGTGTAGAGTAATGATTTACTTCATAAGCTCTGCATCATTGATGAACGTTCCTTACTGTATTATATGGTAAGGAGGAAAGGGGTATGATCAGAGTGGTTTATTTAAAATAGTTCAAAATAGAAAAAAATGCTTATTAGAAACTTATATATAAATTGTTGTAAAATATGGAATTATATATTTTTGATTATAATAATTGACAAACTCTCCTAAAATAAAACTATAGTTAGTATGCTGTAAATACTGTATGTTGTTAATTAGATTAAACATATAATCTGAAGCATTGATGAAATGATCTAGCTATTTTTTTATATACATGTCCATCATGATTGATTTTTTTCTCATATTATTAAAAAAAAGTTTGCTTAATATTCACCTGACATTAGTCAATCTGTCTAATTTTAAACAGATTTAACACTAAAAATTCCATTGTTCAGAATTCAGTGTCACTTTCTCTCTGTGTCGTTCCTACCGTCTGTGAGACATCTAGTGTCAGAACAGACACGAGCTGGGTTTTTAAAAGAAGATTAAGACTATACTTTCAGGGATCATTTCTATAGTTTTTAACTTGGAAGTGCATTTCTAAAGTGACGAGTCTCCCAACCCACGATGAAGAGCTTTGATACTCTTTTCTGAGCGTGAATCGGGTGTAGAGTAATGATTTACTTCATACGCTCTGCATCATTGATGAACGTTCCTTACTATATTATATGGTAAGGAGGAAAGGGGTATGATCAGAGTGGTTTTTTTAAGTTGTTAAAAATTGAACAAAAGATTTATTACAAATTAATATATCTAAAATAAAAAACAAAAATTGTTATGAGAGATGTATTGATCTATCTCGTATTATAATAATTGACAGACTTTAGAAGTAGAATATTATAGTTAGTATGCTGTAAATACTGTATGTTGCTAATTAAATTAAACATATAATCTGAAGCATTGACGAAATGACCTAGCTATTTTTTTATACATGACCATCATGATTGATTTTTTTTCTCATAGTATTAAAAATAAGTTTGCTTAATATTCACCTGACAGATTTAAGACTAAAAATCCCATTGTTCAGAATTCAATGCCACTTTCTCTCTGTGTCGTCCCTACCGTAATGAGCAGAACCAGGAAATATGAACATATCACACCAGTCCTCAGGTCTTTACACTGGCTCCCAGTTAGATTTAGGATTGATTTTAAAGTATTATTACTGGTATATAAATCATTCAATGGCCTAGGACCTCAATACATTGCAGATATGCTCACTGAAAATAAACCCAACAGATCTCTCAGATCATTAGGATCATATCAGCTAGAAATACCAAGGGTTCACTCTAAGCATGGCGAGTCCGCTTTTAGCTATTATGCCAGCCGCAGCTGGAACCAGCTTCCAGAAGAGATCAGATGTGCTCCCACAGTGGTCACATTCAAATCCAGACTCAAAACACTTCTGTTTAGCTATGCATTTACTGAATGAGCACTGTGCCGCTGTTCGTCCGACTGTTTGTTTTGCTTTCAAAAGATCAAACTATAGGCAAGGTGACAGAGAGGGTTTTAATTATGGTCAGCAGGGCATTTAGCCCGTAACTGTAAATGCCCACTCAGAAGGTGAAAGTTATGTGTATTAATGTGGGTTTGAAGGTAGAACAGTATTCTGAGAAAGAATGTGAACGCAATGCTAAAGAAAGTGAAAAGAACGTGCGAGTAAATGAGGGAGAAAAGAAAATTAAAGGAAAGTTGATAGATGGAAGTTGTAAGAAGATTGAAGGTTAAAAGAAGGTTGAAAGATTTAAGTCTTAAGGGAATCCTTTTGAAGGAAAGATCTATAATAATATTCTTTTATTTTACTTTTATTTTTTTATTATCTTTTTTTTTATAAGTAGCCTACTGTATTTTATTTTATTTTTCTAAAATGTTTTAATTATTCTTATTTCTTTTTATTATTTTAATTTCTTCTATGTAAAGCACTTTGAATTGCCATTGTGTATGAAATGTGCTATATAAATAAACTTGCCTTGCCTTGCCTACCGTCTGTGAGACATCTAGTGTCAGAAGAGAGTCGAGCTGGGTATTGCTAATGAAGGTTAAGACTATACTTTCAGGGATCATTTCTATAGTTTTTAACTTGGAAGTGCATTTCTAAAGTGATGAGTCTCCCCACCCACGATGAAGAGCTTTGATACTCTTTTCTGAGCGTGAATCGGGTGTAGAGTAATGATTTACTTCATAAGCTCTGCATCATTGATGAACGTTCCTTACTGTACTATATGGTAAGGAGGAAAGGGGTATGATCAGAGTGGTTTAAATGATGTTATAATGATAGATACTGCATTTAATTTAAATTGGGAATTTCTAAAAACAAGTTTGACTGAGAAGCACAGATGATTAATTTGTCTTATTAAGTAATTTTTGAGAATTTGTGGTAGTATTGATACTAATAGTTACTATGCTGTTAATAAAATGTGTTATTGGTTAGATTAATCACGTAATTTGAAGCATTGACATTGTTGTGGTTATTTTCTTATATATGACTATGGTAAGTGTAATTTTAACAGATTTAAAACTAAAAATCCTTTTGTTTTAGAATTCAGTCACTTTTCTTATTGCTATAGAGCAGGGGTACTCAATTAGAAACCTAAAAGGTCCACTCACCAATTTGTCCAACAAAAAAGGTGGTAAGTCCCCAAAAACGTTCAAACTATGTACAAAAGTTGATGTGGTCTGGCCTTATTAGTGTGAAACGTGACACCTTTTCTGTGCCACCAGTTCTTTAAACTTGGGCATAAAAGGTGTGAGGGCCAGGCGGAGGCACGGATGTAAGTGTTCATTACTGAGGGTGCTCCTGTATTTGTTTTTCACCATATTCATGGTTGAAAAGGCAGACTCACAACAGTATGTTGATGGAAACATGGTGAGAATTTGAAGGGCCATCTTCTGCAAGAAAGGGACACCTGCTGCAGGGACCTTCTTAGTCCAGAAGGTGGTAGGGTCACAGAGAGACTCCTGCAGTGCAAGGTTTTCCTGAAGCTCAATTGGCTCTGATTTGAAGAGAAGCAGCACTAGCCCATGGGCAGATTTTCAGGGCTTCAGTTGAAAATTCTGCGATGTTTTTGACAAGGAATGGATTTTCAATGCATAGTAAGACTTGTTTTCCCAGAGGGAAATCTCCAAAGCGAGTTTGGACATTTTCAATCAGCTTGTCCAGGAATTCAGCATGATTGTGGTGATGATGTGTTCCTGCTGTTTGATTCAAAAGCTTTGGGAAGTGAAGCAGGTCCTGCTGTAAGTCACACTTGAACAGCTCCAGTTTCTTCTGAAAGGCACAGACAGCTGATGTGAGGTTACACACTGTGTTATTTTTGCCCTGGAGCTTCATGTTCAGATCACTGAGATGGGAGGTAATGTCAGACAGAAATGCAACAATGTCAGATAGAAATGCAACAATTTATATGTTTTCTTCATTCTGCATGAATTCCACAAATTGTTTTGCTTTTGCACTCTTCTGATCCAACAGAAAGGTTTCCAACTCTTTCCGTAATGTCCAAAAGTGCTCCAGTACCTTGCCTTTACTAAGCCGCCGGCTTGTTGTGGAGGAGCAAATCATCAAATTCTGCATTCACCTCTGTTAGGAATGAGCGCAACAAGCGATGCTGCAGAGCAGATGATGCCCTCAAAAAGTTCACGTCTCATTACTGTTGTCATGAACTCTGCATACTTTTCTTCAAGACTGGCACACAAAACCATCTGATGAATTATGCAATGATATGCTATGAGGTCAGGGTGATGAGCTCTCAAGCGTGCCACTAATCCCCTCTCTCTTCCAGTCATACATGGAGCTCCATCAGTAGCAATAGAAATAACATGCTTCAGGTCTATCTCTCTGTATCTCAACATCTGCATCAGTGCTTCATATATATCATCCCCTCATGTGTGTCCATGGAGGGCTGTGAGGCCTAACACATCTTCACATAATTCTCCCTTCTCTTCATCAAAAAATCTGACAAACACCAGAAGTTGTGCGTTGTCTGTGGATTCATCCAAAGCCAATGAAATGCATTTAGCCTTTTTTATTGCAGACTTGGTCAAGCAAATCATCAGCAAGGACTTCAGTTCGCTTTACAGCAGTGGAGTCAGACAAAGATATTTGGTTTATTTTTTGTATGATGTCATCTTGAGTTCCATCAAACAGGCAATTGCTATTTCATTCATGCATTCCTTCACAATCTCAGAGTCAGAGAATGGTTTCTTGTGCTTTCCTAAGACCCATGCCACTCTTAATGAGGCTTCAGTTGCACGCTCTTGTTGGGTCTAACTATTACACTGCATGTTGCTTGGTATGATGATTGCAGATGTTTGATTTTTCTGGCCCTTACCTCAGATTTATGGGGGTAATTGTGGTCAAAGTGTCCGTGCTTTGAGTCATAATGACGTTTCACGTTACCACTCTTGACAACGAAAACCGTCTCGTTGCAAATTAAACACATTGGTTTTGTGCTCCCCACCGCCACCTGTCAGTCCACTCTGTCTTAAATTCGCGATTTTCAGAATCGACTTTTCTCTTTTTGTCAGGTTTTGAGCACGCCATGATTTTCGCTAGCAAGGAAACAGGTACCGTTAGCAGATGGATTAGCGCCTGCGTTGTTGCGAATGACACACACAACCTGCGTGACCCACAGAGGTTGCGGCCAACGTTGAGTGAGTGAGTTGTCATGGTGATTACAGTTATTACAGCTCCTGATTGGATCTTTGGATTGGACACAGAAGATAGATAAACCACATCTAGTAGGAAAACAATATAGGCGTGAAATCACGCACCAATGAAAACTCGCTTGGAACCGAGCTTGCTAGACGTCTAGCGCAAGAACAAACCTGATTTGTTGCTGCGTAACACAAGAATGATCCTCATTGGTTCTCGCTGAAGCTCAAACGTGCTGCGTAACACGAGAATTAACCTCATTGGTTCTTCTTGCTGAAGCTCAAACGTGCTGCGTAACACGAGAATGAACCTCATTGGTTCTTTCGGAATCTCAAACACACAAGATGTAAACAGGAAGCTCAAGCATGTTCGCTTGACGTGCAAGAATCAATGGGATTCATTGCCATCAAGCGAACATGCTTGAGCTTCCGTTTACCACAGCTGATGTGTGAGTTGATTAATGTTTATATGTAAATAAAAGCTTAAATTAAATCTGTTCATCATATAAAACCATCGTGTCTCTTCTGAAAGTTTTTAACTAAACTGCTCAATTCATATGGATTAGTTTTATGATTTCTTTATTAACTTTTTGAAGCGTCAAAGAAGTTGTTGCATAGCTGTCTATGGTGGACAGAAAGCTCTCAGATTTCATCAAAAAAGATTTTAATTTGTGTTCAGAAGATGAAAGAAAGTTTTATGGGTTTGGATGACATCAGGGTGAGTAATTAATGACAACATTTTCATTTTTGGGTGAACTTTAGGTGTGTTATGGATGATTGTAAGTGTGGAGTTCGCATAGGTGTGTTAGTAGTTAACTTACCGCACTGGATCATGGTTTACCTCTATAAAACCTATTGTCATATTGAATACATGAATTTTTAAGACATCTAAATTATCATCATAATTTAGATTATGTTGATAATTTATGCCCTCATGCCTTTAGCCACTTTAGGGACGAAACAATGATAACAATTTTACCACCTGTTTTGCACATCTTCTACATGTTTTCTGCGCTCTAATTGATAGCTCATACTAATCATGTTAAAATGTATCAAATGATACAACATGCCTTTAAGGAACACTTTATCTTTCAATCATCATTATGGCAGTGGATTATATGTTTAGCCCCTCACAATTAAAACTGCAGAGCTTTGATCATAAAACTAACACGTATTATTGGGAGATACAGAGTGACAACTGGTATTTATATGCATTTTATGTAAGTGCTGTACATCGATGCTGTACTGTTGTCATCGATCTCATTGATTTACAAGCTATCAGAATTTCATCTTTGAACAAAAATTGCATATATTTTTTTTCCCTCCTTGAGTGTAAGCTCCATATTTCCATCACGCTATAAGGCCCTAAGAGCCTGATGCATCAAATTTGATTCAAAACATAAAACACATATTCATAAAAAAAAGGTAAAAAAAAAAGGCTTTACAAGGTCAAAATATTTTAACAGAACGGTTCCTTGATAAAATACAAACTTAATCTTCACACTCATCATTGTCATAGATACGAAAATAAAACATCATAAAATGCCATTGCTGCAGATTATTTGTAATCTAACCAACTGCAATAACTTTACTTTCCGCACAGAAAGTTAGAACCATAAGCACAGATATATGAACGTCATCATGAAAAACGACATAAAATAAAGCTAAATTAAAACTTGAACAAATAAAAAAAAATTGTCTCATTGTCTCAAAATGTCAATGTTTAAAACCAATAACACATTTTAATTACAGCATACTAATTACTGCTTTCAACACTACTACAAATTCTTAATCGTTATTTAAGATATATATGCTCTTCCCAATTAAATTTCTTTTAAAATCTCCCATAACACATTAAATGCATCTATTATTTTAACAATTCTAAAAAGCCACTCTGATCATACCCCTTTCCTCCTTACCATATAATACAGTAAGGAACGTTCATCAATGATGCAGAGCTTATGAAGTAAATCATTACTCTACACCCGATTCACGCTCAGAAAAGTGTATCAAAGCTCTTCATCGTGGGATGGGAGACTCGTCACTTTAGAAATGCACTTCCAAGTTAAAAACTATAGAAATGATCCCTGAAAGTATAGTCTTAACCTTCTTTTAAAAACCCAGTTCGAGTCTGTTCTGACACTAGATGTCTCACAGACGGTAGGGACGACACAGAGAGAAAGTGACACTGAATTCTGAACAATGGGATTTTAGTCTCAAATCTGTTCAAAATTAGACAGATTGACTAATGTCACGTGAATATTAAGCAAACTTTTTTTTTATATTATGAGAAAAAAAATCAGTCATAATGGTTATGTATATAAAAAATAGCTTTATCATTACGTTAATGCTTCAGATTATATGTTTAATCTAATTAGCAACATACAGTATATACAGCATAGTAACAATAATCTACTTGGAAAGTTTGTCAATTATTACAGTAGAAGATATATCAGCACTTCGCTCATGATATTTTTTTTAGTTTTTTTTTTTCCCTGATGTTTCAAATTGTAATGAGATTTTTTTTCTATTTTAACAATTCTATAAAGCCACTCTGATCATACCCCTTTCCTCCTTACCATATAATACAGTAAGGAACGTTCATCAATGATGCAGAGCTTATGAAATAAATCATTACTCTACACCCGATTCACGCTCAGAAAAGAATATCAAAGCTCTTCATCGTGGGTTGGGAGACTCATCACTTTAGAAATGCACTTCCAAGTTAAAAACTATAGAAATGATCCCTGAAAGTATAATCTTGACCTTCATTAGCAATACCCAGCTCGAGTCTCTTCTGACACTAGATGTCTCACAGACGGTAGGAACGACACAGAGAGAACGTGACACTGAATTCTGAAACAATGGGATTTTTAGTGTTAAATGTGTTCAAAATTAGATAGATTGACTAATGTCAGGTGAATATTAAGCAAACTTTTTTTTTAATACTATAAGAAAAAAATCAGTCATGATGGTCAAGTATATAAAAATCGCTAAATCATTACGTTAATGTTTCAGATTATACGTTAAATCTAACAACATACAGAATTATAAGCACACAAACTGTTGTTTTCTGCTCGGAAAGTATGTCACTCAATTAAGTACAAGACAGATCAAATAATCTTTCATGACTAAATATTTGTCTCTAAATAGTTTAATTTGTAATAAAACTTTATCTATTTTTGAACAGATTAAAAAAAACCACTCTGATCATACCCCTTTCCTCCTTACCATATAATACAGTAAGGAACGTTCATCAATGATGCAGAGCGTATGAAGTTAATCATTACTCTACACCCGATTCACGCTCAGAAAAGAGTATCAAAGCTCTTCATCGTGGGTTGGGAGACTCGTCACTTTAGAAATGCACTTCCAAGTTAAAAACTATAGAAATGATCCCTGAAAGTATAGTCTTAACCTTCAAAACTCAAACCCAGTTCGAGTCTCTTCTGACACTAGGTGTCTCACAGACGGTGTTCATTAGTTGGTCAATCGCACAGTACATGAAACAGCGATTAGGAAAGTAACATCTAAACCATTGGTATTTCCATAATCACTAACACTTCAAATATTTGTGACTAATACAAATATCGACTTATATCGGTGTTCAACTAGTAGACACAATTTCTCTATTGAAATGAGACATATATTTCCACATACATGTGCTCACCGTTATCACCGATGAGAAAAACAACAACATTCATAACCACATTCGAGTAGATTTTTTAACATTGTTCATTGTTTAGGTTGCATATTTAACTTAAATAACATCAAACACTATTTCTTTTTTACAGTAGAAACAATATAAATGAACGTATATTATGGTCACCTATACAGTTACCCATAATGCACGTCGAACTCTGGAAACAACATGTGACAAAGCAACCAATCAAGAGAGAGCATATGCGTTTCTCAATAAAAACGTAATATATAAGCATTTTAGACTTTCGGACACAATGTAATACACACACACACACACACACACACACACACACACACACACACACACACACACACACACACACACACACACACACACACACACACACACACACACACAAATAAAAATACCAGTTATTATAAATATAAACATATTTGATTTGTTTCTTCTAAATCGTGAATTGGTACATCACTATCAAATGTCCGGAGAGAAATCTCCCATTCTGTGTAAAGGTTCCGTCAAAAATGAAAGTTGTTTTTTAATGTCACATATTACATATTCTATTTGTCACATAATACAGGCCTATGTGTTAAAATTTTGAAAACTACACTTGCTGTATTCTTAAGACATGTGTCTTTAAGCTAACTTCAATAACCAAATACAGTCAGCAGCACGTTTCATAAATCACGCACGGGGCAAATAAAATTGTAACATACGAAAGTCATCAAACCTTTAATGAAAACATAAATGTTCATTCAGTTGTTCTTATGTATCGATTTTTTGTGTGACTTTGCTAAGTTCCAGAATTATTTTGATGATCTAAATCGAAATGATTCACCTATATTTGTCTCAAAAAGGAAAACAGCCTATTTCTGATATATTTATGTATAATAATATTAATTATAATAAATAATATTCGAATAGGGACCTATGTAGCCTACAGACTACATTAAATTTTAATATAGGCCTATAGGTCATGCAGAATCATTGGAGACAATCTTGAACACAGTGTTTTCATCATAGGCATATGGACAACTTTATTGACTTGAATAACATTGTTATGGAATTTCAAGTCTATATTTGTCAAGTACTTTAATTACAGTCTTATTGTGCTTAGACTGTGCAGTTAATTGCCTTAGATGGCAAGACAACCTTATACAATCTTTGTACAGCCATACCTGTTCAAAAATAAATAAATTGTATGAGAAAAAAAATATACTTTAATTTTATTTTTATATTAAGGCAATGATCATTATTGCTACATGAACTAATCTCTTTCAAAAACAAATAACAAAGTATTACCCTTTTCACACAGTATAATTCGGCGCATTTAAACAATCCTGACAGATAACAGCGATAAATAAATATGATTAATAGTTTTGTTTGTAATGGGCATAATAAAATGCAAGGTACAATATAGTATAAATATAATTAATAAAAGGCTTTAATGAGTAGCTCATCCTGCTTAAAACATCTCCATTTAAATTGCAAGAAAATTATCTCTTTACCCTGCCTGGACACATTTGAGTAACTTCAAAACATACAAAAATTGAACTTCTACCAACTGAAACTCAGTTACAAGGCCGTCCTCCAGGTTACATGCAAACAAGATTAATAGCAGATTACAGAACAAAGTTTGATCGTGCAGATGTGTAGATACTAGAACATGCAGAGCAGAGCGCTGAATGCAGGGACACTATCCCAATCCGAGTTTCCCAATGTTTCAAGATCAACAGAGGATGAGGTAGATCTCATGATGGAATCTCTAGCACTATGCCTTCTCTCTCTCAAACATTTCCAGAGCAGTTTCCTTATGAGAAATAAAAGCCACATTCCTCGTTCACCTGGTGCAAAGGGGAAACGGAAAAGAACCAATTAAAAACTTTCACTTATTAAATCATCAGATTTTCCAGTAAAAACATGCAGGCTATAACACAGACAGTAAGATATATATATATATATACACACTCACACAAACTATTGTTCAAAAGTTTGGGGCCAATAAATTTTTTTATTAATACTTGTATTCAGCAAAGTTGCATTACATTGACTAAAAGTGATGGTAAAGACCTTTACATTGTTACAAAAAAATTTGACTTAAAATAAATGCTATTCTTTTGCAGGTTAATATTAAGTGGCACAACTATAAAAGGTTGTGGAGTAATGATGCTGAAAATTCAGATTTACCATCACAGGAATAATTTATATTTTAAAATATAATAAAATAGAAATAGTTTTTTAATAGCTATATTATTTTAATAATATTTGATAATATTGATGTTTTTACTGTATTTTGCTCAAACAATTATTTGAGCAACTGTATTTGTCTTAGTGAGCACAAGAGACTTTAAAAAAACATTTTAATAATCTAAGATTAAAAAAAATCAACTTGTTGAATGGTACTTGAACTTTTAAACAGTGGTAGCATGTTTATATATACATATATACATTTTATACATACATATATATATATATATATATATATATATATATATATATATATATATATATATATATATATATATATATGTGTGTGTGTGTGTGTGTGTGTGTGTGTGTGTGTGTGTGTGTGTGTGTGTGTTTGGTTGGTTACTTATCTGCCTGCCAGTTCCTTCTTCAGACATGATCTAAATGAAGTGAAACGCTCTAAAGCCTTATAGCCCTGTCGTTAGGAAAAAAAAACAAAATGAGAGAATGATTCATTACTTCAGTAGTTGAAAAAACATTTATTTTTATTTTTATTAACTATAAACAATAATTGGATTCCAAGAAAAATAACTTTAAAAAAAAATCACAAATGTTCATTAATAAATGATGCTGCAGAAACAAATTCGCTGCTAGCATTGATCAATATCAGAAGAAAATGTTATATTTATTTGACAGCGGATTTAGGAACTAGGCCTAAATGTTGATTAAAAAACCCTACAGGGAGGTTTCATTGTACAGACATAGCTACTGAACACTAGATGGCACTATAGTTGCAGTGATACTGCCCATCCATACCTCCCTGAATTACACTCAAAACATCAGAATGTATCTAACTGATGTAATAAACTCAGTAAGGTAAAGAATGATGTACCTCTTTTTCCCCTACACCTCTTTCTTACCCTGCCTCCACGGTGCAGACGGTCCTTCATTATACCAATGAACTCTTTGTAACTGAGCTGATCATCGTGATCCACATCAAATATCTTGAAAATGGTGTTAACCAGGTGACGGGTCAGTTTAAGGCCTGTTGCGACATACACCGCCCGAGCAAACTCATCTGGAGGACGGAGAGTGACACACATTCAGAAGATATAATGAATCTGTTCTACAAAACAAACACTCAATGTGCTGGTAAATTATGTGCAAATTTGTTTCTAATTAAACATGATCAGCTCATTTTAGTTTTCTTAATCTCTACAGATTTTGAGTAGAACGTAAAGTATTTGGACCCTTAAGCCACACTTAAGTAAGATAACAAATCAAACCAATAGGCCTATTAAAATTTGTTTTGAAAAATTATATAGGCTTACAGAGGGGCCAAAAAGCGTGAGATCACTATAAAGAGAAAAATGTTTCAATCAAAATGCTTTTATTAGAAAAAATATCCAGCATAACAAATGAAAAGTTGAAAAAAAAAAAAAATTTAATGTAAAAAAAAAAAAAAAATCATAGTTTAAATTAGATTTTGAATCCCAGATTTTCTGTGTAGTCTCGTGACTTTTTGGATCCCACTGTGTATTTTATATACGTGTTAAATGCTAGTATTTGTGAATCCCAATGCATTCACCTTGTCCAATGGAACGGCAAGCAAAGTTGTACATCTGCATGGCGATGGCAAAGTCTTCAAGGTTATTGAGAAACTGAAAGAAGGACCTGAACTCTTCGAAGGTGATGCCCTGGTCATGAAAAGAAAGAAATGAGCAAAAAGAAACAGAAATCTTTTAATCTGAGACATCCAATCTAACAGACAGAGCTGCCATCAACTGATGTTACATTCCATTCCATTTCAAAGAGGATCTGTAAGAGACATGACATCACGCAGAATACACAAGCGGCGTTGTCGTTTCATTCTCGAGCAAATCGGGTAATGCAATGATGGACAGAAGGAAATCAACATGTTGATATATGCAAAAGAAATCAGACTCTGTGCCACTCATGCTTGTTTGCTGATGCATGTTCAGTTCTTTGAGCTCTGCCACACTGCATACAATGATACATGCAACGATTAAAGGCATGAGTCATTTTACAGCACAATGTCATAAAATTGTCAGCCTGTCTGAATGCGGAGAAGCGAAAACAAACTGCATGACATCATAGACTGGAATCAAAGAGATAACTTACAATTTGACTGGCATCAGAACACCAAAAAACCCTTAAATACACCGCTCAAAAGTTTGGGGTCAGTAAGATTTTCTCTTATGCGTACCAAGGATGCATTTATTTGATCAAAAATGCAGAAATATTGTGAAATATTATTACAATTTATAATAACTTTTTTCTTTTAAAACATATATTAAAGTGTAATTACTTTCTTGTGATGGTAAAGCTGAATTTTCAGCATCATTACTCCAGTCCTCAGTGTCACGTGATCCTTCAAAAATCATTCTAATATGCTGATTTTGTGCTGAGGAAAACATTTATTTATCAATGTGGAGAACAGCTTAATATTTGAAATAGAAATGTTTGTAACAATGTAAATGTCTTTAGGAAATTTTGATCAATTAAATGAGTCCTTAATTATACAAAGTATTAATTTCTTTCTTTCAGAAAAAAAAAATTCCTGACCCTAAACTTTTGAACAATAGTGTACATTTAAAACTTAAAGGTTTTACATTAAAAACCCCAAAATGAAATCTGTGCAATCATTTATTCCCCCTCATGTCGTTCCAGCCCTGCATTTCATTCTTCTGTGAAACATATTTTGACATACTTTTAGACAAAATCCAAAATATCTTCTTTTGTGTTCCACAGAAGAAAGAAAGTCATGCAAGTATGACATGAGAGTGCGCAATATTCAATTTTTTTTATTTAATACACAGAATCCTGCAGTAATATACTCCTGTCTGTCAAACCAAATCTATGATTAAATCTTTCACCTGAGGGTGTCAAGATGTATTAACACAGACCTGCTTTTTGGTTAAAGAAGAAGATAAAGGGTAATGAGGTAGAAAATACCCTAAACAAACACAGGGAAGGGTTGTCACAGCTATGGTAATCCACGTAAACCTTAAAACTAGTTTTTAACATAGTTCTAGTTACACATTAGGTTTAACTGAGAGTTAGGTTTGAGGTCAGGATTTATGTGATGTTTAAAGCTGAATTTTTGTTTGATTGTGTTGAGGACTTGGTACTCATGGTGGAAAACCATAAAATGCCATACAAGTGAGTTTAGGGTTTATTCTGTGGGAATTCGAGAGGGGGGTTAAGTCATTCTAGCCAAATGTACAAACTGCTCAAAGGGGCCCCAAAACCTGATACCCTCAACACAAACAGATCCCTCAGATGGGACTGGGAAAGAGCTAAAAGAAAGCAGTCAGGCATGGAGAAACCTACATCAGGTGACCCTCTATAGAGGGGCAGCATGACAATCTGATTTCAAACACAAACTTTGCCCCAAGCACATATGCACACCGAACCCACACAAATACAATGGGCGAAAAAGTATTTGGACACTTCACTTAAAAAGTAATGGGATTTCTTTATATACATTACAGACTGACAGATAGGTAGATAGGTTGGTAGGTAGGCAGGTATGTTGGTAGGTAGGATAGGTAGCTAGACAGGTAGGTATAGGACATATAGGCAGACAGGCAGGTAGACAAGTAGGTAGGTAAACAGGGCAGGTAGGTAAACAGGTAGATAGGTAGACAGGTAGGTATGCAAGCAGACCTATAGACTGGTAGGCAAGTAGACAAGTTTACATGTAGGTAGGCATGCAGACAGGTAGGTAGGTATGGTAGGGTAGGTTAGGTTGGTAGACGTACGTAGGCAGACAGGTAGGTAGGTAGACAAGAAGACATGTAGGTAGGCAGACAGGTAGACATGTAGGTAGGCAGACAAGTAGACATGTAGGCAGGTAGACAAGTAGACATGTAGGTAGGCAGACAGGTAGGTAGATAGGTCAGATAGGTAGACAGGTAGGGTAGGTAGGTAGACATGTACATAGGCAGACAGGTAGGTAGACATGTAAGTAGGTAGACAAGTAGACATGTAGGTAGGCAGACAGGTAGATTAGGGTAGGTAGGTAGACATGTACATAGGCAGACAGGTAGGTAGACAAGTAGACATGTAGGTAGGCAGACAGGTAGGTTAGGGTAGGTAGGTAGACATGTACATAGGCAGACAGGTAGGTAGACAAGTAGACATGTAGGTAGGTAGACAAGTAGACATGTAGGTAGGTAGACAAGTAGACATGTAGGTAGGCAGACAGGTAGATTAGGGTAGGTAGGTAGACATGTACATAGGCAGACAGGTAGGTAGACAAGTAGACATGTAGGTAGGCAGACAGGTAGGTTAGGGTAGGTAGGTAGACATGTACATAGGCAGACAGGTAGGTAGACAAGTAGACATGTAGGTAGGCAGACAGGTAGGTTAGGGTAGGTAGGTAGACATGTACATAGGCAGACAGGTAGGTAGACAAGTAGACATGTAGGTAGGTAGACAAGTAGACATGTAAGTAGGTAGACAAGTAGACATGTAGGTAGGCAGACAGGTAGATTAGGGTAGGTAGGTAGACATGTACATAGGCAGACAGGTAGGTAGACAAGTAGACATGTAGGTAGGCAGACAGGTAGGTTAGGGTAGGTAGGTAGACATGTACATAGGCAGACAGGTAGGTAGACAAGTAGACATGTAGGTAGGTAGACAAGTAGACATGTAGGTAGGTAGACAAGTAGACATGTAGGTAGGCAGACAGGTAGGTAGATAGGGTATGGTAAGTAGGTAAGGTAGGCATGTATGTAGGCAGACAGGTAGGTAGGTAGGGCAGGTAGGTAAACTATTAGGTAGGTTGGTAGGTGTACAGGTAGGTATGTAGACAGGTAGGCAGGACAGGGACGTTGTATACCCACATAGCAAGATTTTGACATCCCGGATCCGGCCCACATCTGGCACACGTGGAAAGATGATCTGGCCCACATGCAGCGTAGAATGACGGCCCTTGGGTGGCTCACTCATGTTTGCCAGATCTGGGCCACAAGCAGGCCATAGCAATGCCACATGTCAGCCAAGAGAAAAGAAATAAACCAGAACTGGACCTTATCTGAGCCACAAAATCTGTGTATATTAATATTGAGTCATCTCAGCCTTAATAAGCCTGTTAACAAGCAGAATCACTGAAGGAAAGAAGAGAACAGAAAAAGAGACGAGCAGAAACACAAGAACTACAACTGACTTCAGCCACAGCCTTAGATGAAATCAACTGAAGATAAAAGAAGACGTTAAATATCTCAAGATCTCAGCAGAGGAGGATTAAACAACTCCACAAACAGCATTACCAGCTTCACTGATTACAACCAGATTGACTTCATTTCTGTCAGACGTCTACAAAAGTTTTTATTGAGAATTAACAAGGGTTTAACTCTAATGTGTTTCATTAGAAGTTACGATAACAGTGATTAGTGTTTCCATTAGTTGGGCTCTTAACTCTTATTATAGCTTTAGTCTTTTTTGGCTGCTGAGACAGTGTGTTTGTTAAACATATTTGCAGCAGCAAAGAAAGCTAAAGTGAACTGAGATCAGGTGATGGTGGTTACCTGTTGATGGCTTTATAATCATCATAAAATGACGATTTTAATCTAACAATAATGTTGTTCCATTAATACATTCATACTACAAACACCCTGTGTTACTGCAGCATGAGATCCAGCAGTATTATAAGAATCAGTTAAAATATTTTAACAAACATGAGCACAAAAACTTAACCTACGTTGACACACACATATATCAAAACCATCAGCACACGAATCTCTACAATTCCACGCTGCATGTTGGCCAGATCATCATTCCACATGTGCCAGATGTGGGCCGGGTCTGGGACGTCACAATGGTGCAATGTGGGTAGGTAGACATGTAGGTAGGGTAGGATAGATAGATAGGTAGGCAGGACAGGTAGGGTAGGATAGATAGGTAGGCAGGACAGGTAGGGTAGGATAGATAGGTAGGTAGGCAGGACAGGTAGGATAGGATAGGTAGGTAGAAATATATTGCGGTAGTTTCCCACATTTAAAGTATGGATGAAGTGACCAAATAATTTTTGGGGGCCACTGTATATCTTAGTATAAATTTGTAAAAATGCTGGAAGGCCTCTCAGAACAAGATAATTTTAGCTGGTTGAAAGTAAATGTGAATTTACTTTCTTGAACATGTACCACAAGATCAAAGAGAGGGAAAACAATTGAAACACAAAATGACACATACAAATAACAAATCATAACACAATCTGATCAAGGACTGCGGGGCGACGGATCACTCCGGCAGGGACAAACCTTTGGTTTCTTCCAGTGTGTGATAAACAGAGATAACAGAGAGAATACAGGAAGTTTTTGTACACTGTAATAGAGCTGGAACTTGCTCTGCAACTTGTGCACTTAACAAGACCTTCTTCGACTCCATCATCATTATTTCTGTGTTAGTAAAGATATTAATATATTTTAACAGCAATCATGCCATAATACAGCATTACAATTCAAATTGCATACAGCAATTCAAAAAATCTGATTATGTTTATTAAGTTTTGCATGCTTTTTCAAATGTCTTTGGCCTTGTTCAGACAGGTAGCACAAATCCATTTTTTGGGGGGTGTATCCATCTCAGATACATTTAGAATTTTTGTAATCTGCAAACAACAATAAATTATATATTTTTTACCAACCTGATCCAAATCACATTCAAAGGTGGTTGGAAAATCCACTATCAAATATTATATCTCATGGCATATGTCTTAGTTGTCACACTGGATCATTGGTCTATAACTGTTCGAATTCACACATTTTCACCCACTCACCGGTGAGTGATTTGAGACAGCTTATTTATTAATCGGTGGAATACAATTATACCTCCAGTGCTTATATTACTAATTTACTCGTATTACTTACTGTAGCAAATGCATCATTACTACAGTAATCACTAATCAGTGTAGATATACTGGGCATTGACAACAGTATCTGAACAAATGGATCAGATTTCATCACTTACAAAATAACAGTCAATCCTAAAGATCGGATTAATGTGCAGTTTGAACAAAGCCTGTTTTTTGTTGTGTTTTTTTTCCAAGAATTAATATAATTAGCATAACCATGCACCAAGAGACACATAATATAACATTTGTGTCAAGATATTTTAACATGAGATATTATGTTTAAAAACAAGATATAAAAACAACCAAGTCTAGGAAAGTCCAGTTCCACTTTACTGCAAAGTGTGGGTTTGACACTTGGTTCTTAAATAAACATGGTAATATAAAGAAAGATGGATGTCTGCAGCATAAAAGGGTTTAGTCGCATGTGTTGTGGAGAGGTGAGAATAGAGGGACTATAAGACTAAACGGCAGTTTACATGCAAGTGTCACACTCAAGGGTGAATGACTACTCAAAGTGTGGGAATGTGTGCATTGTGGGGCTGGATCACAGAATTATAGACATGGAACAAATGTATGTGAGTGGACAAAATGTATTTGTTGTAGTATTTTTAAGATGATGCATTTCCTTGTGGAATTTGAGATTGAGATTTGAACAAGTAACCTTCTTGTACATGTAAAGCTGTTGAGAGAAGGGGTAACATGGGTCAGTTAAAGGGGTGAAAGTGTGAGCGTGGGGGAGATGGGTGTCACAGTTGTCCTACACCTTCTTTTCAGATGAAGTTAGCGGCTAGGTGACGTTACTCATTACCTTCTCATCTGGTATGCACTGCCGCACATTCTCCAGATAGCTGCGGATATCCTCTACGTTAGTGTAGCGCAGCAAGATTCGCGCAAAATCCTCCTCACTGATGGTGGTCATGCCATTGGAATAGGTCAGGAACTCAATCTCCAACATCTCAGTTTGCAGGTTATCCATGAATCTGAAAGAACAATGACCGCAATAAGAGTAAAAGAATTAAAACCGCTAAGGAATTTAAACAACTTAGCTTTTTGCCCAATTTTTGCTTTTTGCTCCACAAGGGAGTCAGGGTGGGCCTGGCCCATCCAATCAGGAGCTTGGCCCACCATGGCCCCACACGAAATAACAACCTATCACAAATGTACCTCTCTCTCCCATAAACACAGACACATAGATGGAAATGTCACACGCACAGAATCCTTGTTGTAAGCACCATCCTGCAACTTTATCAATAAAATAGTTTTACACCTGCAAAACATGACATTTCTCAGTAGTGAGGTGGTACCACCGCTGTTTTTGAAGCAGTTAAACTTACAGCTTTGCTATTAGTTGAGACACAGCTGCCGAACACTTTTGAGAGACAGGAAATTCTAATAACTGCATTAGTTTGCATATCAATAGTTCAAGCCTACATTTCTAGCTCTAAAATTACGTTTTGGAATTAGCAATGGAGGCTAGGGATGAGATTAAATGGGATGAGAGAAATTAGACCTACAGGTACACACAAGAGCGATGGACAAAAGCAACAGCGCCCGAGATCCGCCCACAAAGTAACTTGCGTTTCAAATCGTTAAAATAGGGCCCATTAACAGTGTCTTGAGGCTTGGTAACCATAGCCTATACATGGAATAACTTACTCTGTGTCGTTGAATTATTAGAAACATACTGCATTATTTTTCTTATAATTCAATGGTTATATCATAAATCATGATTCATAAATCAGATCATAAATTATTCCTTTCTTATAAATCTGAGTTTGTTCCAGTTTTTTACTACATTCTGCAAATTTTTTATAAATAAATAATTCATTTTTGTTTTTTGAAGCATTTTATTCCCTGCCTCAAACACCAATTTATAATGGTAATATTTGACATGATATTAATTTTGAAGCATTAAAAAATATATATTTTTGAATTTGTGACAGAATTTTCTAAATAGAAGCATAAAACAATAATGTGTGCTTCTAAAAATAGTATAGCTGGGTTACTAATAGTCCCTTTCAAAACCTGCCCCTTTTGTTATAAATTAATATATCTAAAATTGTTACAAAATCTGTTATGAGTAAAAATGAAAATGGCATTAATTTTACTTTTTGCAAAAAAAAACAAAAAAAACCTTGATACTGTTAACAGAACACCTCCGGCCCACCTTGCATCTCAGCTGGAGTCGGGCTTGTGTGCCAGGATGTTGCTATGTTGTTACTAGGGTGTATTGCAGGTGGTTTCTATGATGGCCATATGTCTTTATGATATTAGAGTTCCTAAATATGGCTTTGTATGTAATTCTATGTATTTCAATGGGATTTCTAAATTTTAAATAAATTCTAAATATATTTCTGTGAGAAAAAAAGGCTACCCAGTGCTACACCCCAGAAGTACAAACAAAATGTCCTGTCACTTAAAGTGACTGTTTATAACAAATTACATATTACATTTACTAATATATTCATAAGTTTTGGATCAGTAAGATTTTTTGTTTTTAAAGAAATTAATAGTTTTATTCAGCAAGAATGCATTAAATTAAACAAAAGTAACAGCAAAACATTGATAATGTTAAACTGATAATGTAAAGATTTCTATTTCAAATAAATGCTGTTCTTTTGAACTTTCTATTAATCCAAGAATGCTGAAAATAATGTATCACTGTTTTCACAAAAATATTAAGTATAGCACAACTGTCCTCAACCTAATGATAATTGTTTCTTGAGCAGCAAATCAGCATATTAGAATGATTTCTGAAGGATCATGTGACACAGAAGACTGGAATAATGATGCTGAAAATTCAGCTTTACCATCACAGGAATAAATTAATTTATTAAAAACAGAACACAGTTATTTTAATTTGCAATATTTCTCATTATTACGGTTCCACTGTGTTGGAAAAAATAAACACAGCTCTGGTGAGCATTAGAGACTTTTAAAAAAACTTTAAAACATCTTACCATCCCCAAACATTATACGTTTTTGTCATTTTATCACATCGCATCCTGTTAACCAACATCATAAGCTGTCAACTAACTTCAGCATTACCTTCTACATGCTCGATGGGTATCATTTCTTAAGTATCTTTCCATGTCTAGTGGATGAATAAGTGCCATGTTTTTAGAGCTTTTTACACAAAAGTCGTCTTACCTGTAGAAGTCATCAAAAGTCAGCTCCGCCTTCCCCTTCTTGCCAAAGAAGTGCACGAGCAGAGTGGTGTCAATCATCATGTTCTCATCGGCACGCTGCGATTGAGGAGTGGTGGTAAAGAGAGCAAAACGAGAAAGAAGAAACTATGACAAAAATCCAGCTGTTTTTGGAATAAGAAAGCAGTCCTTCATAGGCTTGCCGGGCCATTCAGAGTACCAGCCATCCAGTGCCTGAAAGTGTGCATCCATTTATATTGTCTCCCCTAGCCCACAGAGGACATGTTCTGAGTTGACATGCAGATCTTTATGCCGTTAGTGGGTGAGAATGGCATAAAGACTGTATATAAGACTGAAACAGAAACACAAACAAATGTATATGCAATGATACACAGAAATACACACAAACATGCCGGTTGTGTACATACAGAGACCCTGTATACACCTGGTATATTCAATTACCCCTGAATGGTGTTTAAAAGAGCCATTCACAAAATCTTTTGGAAAATAAAAATATTTTAATACCAGGTGTAAATGGGGTTGAGCTGGTATAGGACATAAACAAAGACATGACAGCAAAAACACACAAAGCATCCACATCCCATGCATTTCTGCTGAGATTTGTGAAAGAAATGCACACATGTGAGCAGATTCCACCTTTCCTTCTCTGGACAGAATCTTCTGTTTTTTAAAACTTAACACTAATGCTGAAGATCAATTTGAGTGATCTTACAAGTGTCAAAATGGCTTTTTCAGTGGAGCTCAGGAAAAGGCGTTCATTCACCAGTTAAACAAACAAAAAGAAAGTGGCATGGCATCCAAAAAAAACAACAAAAAAAACTGGAAGAAGGTGGTTGAAAGGTGCAAGGCCAGAATTAGGATGTATTTTTTTCTCTACCCATGCTTCACCCTCATCTGCAAGAGGAGCCTATCATGCTGAAACTAGGTAAAACCAGGCATAAACTCCAAACAGCTCTTTGTCCCTGGTTACGGGCCTCTGTGCAATGAAGCGAGCCAGAATGCAAGTCCATGCCACTGCTGTACCTCTAGCTTAAAATCCTATCCATGAAGACACAATCAGAGGAAAGTTATAAAGAGAGAAAGAACGATTCTGTTTCACTATAGCCAGATTGTTTCAGAGACATATTGCACACACTTGGTGTTGTATCAACACAATGTTAAAAAATAGCAATCAAACAAACAAACAAATAAATAAAATCAAAGTTGTTAAGCTGTTCTGGTAGGCCGGATTAATATAGGGTGGAAATGTTACTGTTTGATCCCAACAGTTTCAAAACAAAACAAAACAAATGTGAAATACCATTTAAAATAATAAAATAAAAAATGTCACAGTTAAGATAAATAAAGCACATTTATTTTATTTACAAAATAACCATTTCCATAAAGGATGTTCAAAAAAATTTAAAAAATAAATAGTGTTTACTAAAAATACCTTGTTTTAGCTCATTTCAAAGGGAGCATCATATACATCTACATATACTGGAGCTTATATACTCATACATTTCATTAAATACTGAAAATATTTGAAAAAAGCAGTTCCACCTAATTAAAACACACTATTTCATAATTTTTTTTAAGCAAATTCTTATACTGTAACGTTGCAACTCTGCTGGAAACAGCTGTAAGTGTTGGACGGAGGAGCATTATATATTTTATGACCAACATGGTGCAAATCCATACTGACAATACAGTATATGGAGATGGATTGTGTGTTAATATATATAAATGTCCGTAAATGTTAGATTTGTTGGAATCTGTGCCAACTTTAGATCTGTAAAATGTTTTCTGGGACTTGGAATGGATCAATTCCAAAAATTGAAATGTTGCACTTGTTTGTTTGTTTTTAAGTTTTTGTTTTTCTGGAGCTCAAGTCCAGTGTGTGGACCTCCATTCTTCTTCTCTCTTTTTTTTCAAAATAAAAGAACAGCTTTTTTTTCTTGGTATCTCTGCTCATGAGTTTTTGTATTCACCACCATTATTTTGCTGATGGTCATAAATAAGGCATGTGATTAAAACTGATGGATTGATAAATGAATACCTTTCCTTTATCTAAAACATAGCGTTTTTCCCCATTAGACAATTTCGTCATCAATCTGCTGGAAGTGTGACATCACAACACTGTGGTTACAGGAAACCATTAATGTGAGGTCATCATTACATGTAACACCACAGCCAGGCCCACAGTGTGACTTAGACAAGGCCCGAGGCCTTTTACTCTTTGATCTAAAAACAGCGGTAAAAACAGTGATTACTGCTGTCGACTTCTAAGATGAGTAACCCCAATCACACTTCCACACATGCTAGCATGCCCCCTTTAGCCCACAGATACACAATGTCTGGTATCCTGCAGTTGTCAACTCAGACAAACAGACCTGTCTAACTGCTGTGTCATCTGAGGAAGCCAAGCTGAAATTACCCTTTCATTGTGAATAACAGACTAAGTAAATACAGGGCATCTGCACACAGCTCTCCACAATCATCAAACTACTGCTTCCTACAGACGCCCTCTATTAGCCATCAGAACACAAACACACCATCAGGATGAGCAGACATATTCGGAATCGGTGTACAAACAAAAGCCTTTAATGTGCCTTGCAGCTGTGAGCAGTATTTTTTTGTATTAGTCGCAGTCAATTCGACACAAATATTGCACACGCAAAATTGCAGAACAACAACTGAACATATAGACATCGATAAACTGAAATTACAAAAATTATTAATTGATTAAAAGAATACAGCAATTCTTTGCAACATTAAAATCATATTCTTAATTTTTTTAATCTTTCTTTTTCTTGTTTTCCAGTAAAACATCATAACTTCCTTTTGATATATATATACAGTGGGGAGAACAAGTATTTGATACACTGCCGATTTTGCAGGTTTTCCCACTTACAAAGCACGAGAAGTCTGTAATTTTTATCATAGGTACACTTCAACTGTGAGTGACGGAATCTAAAAAAATCCAGAAAATCACATTGTATGATTTTTGTAATTAATTTGCATTTTATTGCATGACATAAGTATTTGATACATCAGAAAAGCAGAACTTAATATTTGGTACAGAAACCTTTGTTTGCAATTACAGAGATCATACGTTTCCTGTAGTTCTTGACCAGGTTTGCACACACTGCAGCAGGGATTTTGACCCACTCCTCCATACAGACCTTCTCCAGATCCTTCAGGTTTCGGGGCTGTCGCTGGGCAATATGGACTTTCAGCTCCCTCCAAAGATTTTCTATTGGGTTCAGGTCTGGAGACTGGCTAGGCCACTCCAGGACCTTGAGATGCTTCTTACGGAGCCACTCCTTAGTTGCCCTGGCCGTGTGTTTCGGGTTGTTGTCATGCTGGAAGACCCAGCCACGACCCATCTTCAATGCTCTTAACTGAGGGAAGGAGGTTGTTGGCCAAGATCTCGCGATACATGGCCCCATCCATCCTCCCCTCAATACGGTGCAGTCGTCCTGACCCCTTTGCAGAAAAGCATCCCCAAAGAATGATGTTTCCACCTCCATGCTTCACGGTTGGGATGGTGTTCTTGGGGTTGTACTCATCCTTCTTCCTCCAAACACGGCGAGTGGAGTTTAGACCAAAAAACTCTATTTTTGTCTCATCAGACCACATGACCTTCTCCCATTCCTCCTCTGGATCATCCAGATGGTCATTGGCAAACTTCAGACGGGCCTGGACATGCACTGGCTTGAGCAGGGGGACCTTGCGTGCGCTGCAGGATTTTAATCCATAACGGCGTAGTTTGTTACTAATGGTTTTATTTGAGACTGTGGTCCCAGCTCTCTTCAGGTCATTGGCCAGGTCCTGCCGTGTAGTTCTGGGCTGATCCCTCACCTTCCTCATGATCATTGATGCCCCACGAGGTGAGATCTTGCATGGTGCCCCAGACCGAGGGAGATTGACCGTCATCTTGAACTTCTTCCATTTTCTAATAATTGCGCCAACAGTTGTTGCCTTCTCACCAAGCTGCTTGCCTATTGTCCTGTAGCTCATCCCAGCCTTGTGCAGGTCTACAATTTTATCCCTGATGTCCTTACACAGCTCTCTGGTCTTGGCCATTGTGGAGAGGTTGGAGTCTGTTTGATTGAGTGTGTGGACAGGTGTCTTTTAATACAGGTAATGAGTGGAGAACAGGAGGGCTTCTTAAAGAAAAACTAACAGGTCTATGAGAGCCGGAATTCTTACTGGTTGGTAGGTGATCAAATACTTATGTCATGCAATAAAATGCAAATTAATTATTTAAAAATCATACAATGTGATTTTCTGGATTTGTGTTACATTTTTGTACCTATGATAAAAATTACAGACCTCTAACATGCTTTGTAAGTAGGAAAACCTGCAAAATCGGCAGTGTATGAAATACTTGTTCTCTATATACAGTATATACACACACACACACACACACACACACACACACACACACACACACACACACACACACAAACTGACATAAAACTGAACTATAGTTAAAACAAATTAAACCTAAATAGTAATAATAGATAATAATTAAAACTACAAAAGCACATGACAGAATTAAAACAATTTAAATTAAAATTTTAACTTAAAAGTATAAAATTTAAAGGTAGTTCAAGATATTAATAAGTACTAGTATATACATAATACTAAAATAACACTAAAATTAAATATATCTAAAATATCTAAAATATAAAATATACCAAAATACATATAATATATATATATATATATATATATATATATATATATATACACTGTGCTTTAGAGTAAAACATAAAACAGTAATGATGATGTTATTTGATAAAATAGATTTAATTATGACTCATAATTGCTTTATTTCTCAAAATCATGCCTTTTTTTACTTTGATGCGGAAACAAACTTGAAAAATTAACTTATATTCTTTTAATCTTCTAAGATATATTCTCTGAAAACAATATATCTCACAATTTTTGGGTGACTTTATAACAAATGTATCTTATATAAAGGATGTTCAAATGTTTTTTGTGGAAAACAGGACAAAGATACTGATTTTGAAAATATTTTTTTGAATGAAGCAACAGGAACAGATTTACTAGAAGATCAACAGCTGATAAAATACATTAAAAAAGAGGGCTGAAAACAATAAAAATAAACAGAAGGATAATCGCAGGTCATTAAATGACCATGACCAATGTTATAGGGTTAAGGTGGATAAGGTGGGTTGTGATGCTGAAACAGGAAGGAGGAATGAGAATTACGATGTACCTTTTTCAGGTGAGAGCACTGTGTTAGGGATGGCTAGGGACGAATAAAAACATGGGATGAGACAGGAGGACAGAGGACTATGGCTGTACCTCTGCCAGGTCAGAAAACAGGGCTTGGCTCGCGCCACGTCTCAGCATGTCCCAGTAGCTCCTGGGCACAAACTCCTGATTCTCTTTTTTTAGCACCTGCAAAGGGGTTAGCATGAGATGGAAAGCTGTCATCATGTTAGCTTATATAGACAGGGTTTAATAGAGGATGTGTCGGGCGTCTCTCAGTCCTTTCAACTAAAACCAATCAAATATACTAGTATGAAATAAATATGAAGATTGGGAGGGGGGATTAGTTGATGTTAGCCAAATGCTAATTGTATGAGGTTATATAATGTGAGTGATCAATAATCTGGGAGATTAACTACGATTGGAAGGTTTTACATATCAGATATAGTGTGCAAATATACCAGGTACAGAATATTCTGTGAAATGGTTCAAAAGGGTCATGATGTCATCATTCAAAAACAGAACTATTGATTATGATTGGTTGAGTTTATTTTCTGTAACGGCACAGCTATTGAATATAGTTTCAGGTTTGTTTACAGATGCATATCAATTCATGGTTGTTGTGTTTTTTTCCAGATACTTTTGAAATAAAACAGGTTGAGCCACTGTTATCATTATAAGTAATATACTGGCATAATAAATATTTTTTGGGGGGGAGGGGGGGGGGGGATGACATTTTGGTAACACTTTACAATAAGGTTCATTAGTTAACATTAGGTAATGCATTAACTAACATGAAATAGCAAAGAGCAACACATTTGTTACAGTATTTATTAATCTTTGTTAATATTAGTTAATAAAAATACAGTTGTTCATTGTTTGTTCATGTTAGTTCAGAGTGCATTAACTAATGTTAACAAATACAACCTTTGATTTTTAATAATGTATTAGTAAATGTTATAATTAATATTAACTTAGATTAATAAATGCTGAAGAAGTATTGTTCATTCTTAGTTCATGTTAACTAAGGTAGATAACTAATGAACCTTATTGTAAAGTGTTACCAATTTATATATATTTTTTTAGATAAATGCATGGACTAACCATGTTGTAAGCAAAAATATTGATTTTGAACAGCTGAATAATTGAAAATGACTCCATGCACACTTCACAACATGGCAGTGTGTGCATTTTCAATAATTCAATGAATTATCCTCAGTTATTCTGTACAGATTTATTGAATACAGAGGCTGAGAGACTAAAAGTGACACATCGGGTTAACGAAAACAGGGAATATATTTCTCTCATCAGTCCTGTGGAGCCACTTTAATGGACAATGCTGGTCTTTCACTCAGTCACTCTCTTTCTATATTCTGTATGCGATTCACAGATATACAGAGTGGCTTTATCCAAACATCACATAACCAGAAAAAAGGACCACCAGCTCAGGAAGGCTTCCATGGAAACTCTTATATAGATGTTTGTGTTTGTACTTGAGTTGATCATGTGTTTGATCGTGAAAGTGGACGTATCTGTTTGTATGGGGACACAATTGTCCACTAAAGTGAGTCGGGGACATTCAGGGATGTATTAAATAAGAAAATCTATTTAAAAATAATGTGTAATTTTTTGTAAAAAAAAACCAAAACACTTTTTGCTATGTCCCCATTTATATTTTCAGCTTTTTCAGTGTCATCAAATTTGTCTCAGATATTTCCAATATCGTTTCAGGAAAAGTATAAAAATAGGCAGAAATAAGATTTTTAAATACATTTTTATTAAACCGTAATACAGTAAAAACAGTTACATTAGTGAAATATTATAGCAGAATAGCAGAAAATAACTGCTATTTCAATATTTTTTTTTTATAGAATTTATTCCCGTGAAGCTGAATTTTCAGCAGCCATTACTTAAGAAATTGTAATATGGTGAATTGGTGGTTGAGTAATATTTCTTATCGGTCCCACTTTATAAGTGTCTTTAACTATTATTTACTAACATTTAAATGAATAATTTGATACAATGCAAGTATTGTGTACATACATGTTTTTGCATTGTACTTGTATTTAAGAAATACCTGAAAGTAACTACAGCTGTAATTAATTTCAGTAATTGCATCGATAATTACATTATCGACCCTTCCAATACCTCTTAATTGACCCTTAAATAATAATTAACTACATGTACTTACTATAGGGTTAGGATTAGGTTAGGTTTAAGGTTAGTTCCATATAATTAAGCACAATTTATAGTAATTAATATAGTAACTTCATGTAATGTGTAACACATTGTAAAATAAAGTGTTACCAAGACACATAACATAAAGTATGACCTTATAATCAATGTTGTAAACAAAACTGCTGTGTTGCTTAATATATTTGAGAAAACTGGTTTTTCATTTTATTTAATGAATATCAATCTTTTAGAACAGCTTTTATCTTTTATCTTACTCACCCCAATCTGAATGGTTGAATGGTAGTGTTTAAAATTTGGAGTTGAAATATTTTGATGTCCATTTAATCTCATTGCTGTCTAGGAGAAACAATCTCAACATCTCATGTGTGATCTTTCCTTTCTTTCGGTTGTCAGTGAGGGAGAGAGATGTAATTAAATTATTTAATGTAAGTGAATGTGAAAGACTCCAGAGCTGGCTCAATAGAAAACTCATTTTACACCAACAACTCCACCCACTACTACCCAGACCTGTTCTTTATAGCCCGCTGATGAAGTTTGTAACTGACACGTTGTGGTTAAAGAAAAAAAAAAAAATCAATAAGAATGAAATTAGACTGATTGTGGCAAAACACCCACATGCTCTCTGACCTCTGAGGTCCACTCCACCTCCCTCCTCATTTTCATTCTCTCATTCTCCCATCATTCCTTCCATGATTTCAAGATTCACACAGAGGTTATAGTTCACAGGTCAGAGGGCCGAGGGTGATACATACGCTGTTTACGGGGGCAACCTGATATCCATAGAGCTGCATACTCTACAGAGACGAGAGGAGAGGTCACAGCATGCGGAAGAGGAGAGGAAGGAGAGAACCACATAAGAAGAGATGGACAAAGACACAGGTTAAACATGCAAAAAATAGAAAGTGGTTGAACTACAGGACAGTTGGCACATTTTCGCAAGCTTCCAAGAGGGGATGAAATACGACTGGCTCCCTCTCAGACAGCCCTTGATAAACTGGACAGGTGTATGAGATAAGAAGGGTTATGCACCCAATGCAGGCAAAACAAATACAGTCTAGAGGAAGTTTACAGAGGATGGCCAATTGTACTCTTTTAGATATATATGGGATTTTGAGCATCTCATATATAACAAGACTTGTAAATTTTCTGAAGAAAATGTGAGCAGTGCTTGCCTCTGCAAAACTCGCCATGATGCTAGGTTGTTGTGGTTGGTTGTCAGGGCGTTGTTTTGCGGTTGCTAAGTTCTGAGCGCTAGGGTGTGGAGGTGGCTTTATGACCCAAGTCAAAAGACCCCAAGATATGTCTCGGGTCCCTCGTTCAACGCACACCAATCAGATTTTTAACCCAATTTGTCATCTGGCAGTAAAATTTGAATTTGCATTTATTAATGCATTTATTATTGGCTTTTTGTTATCGGCCTGAATTTTAATATTGGTGCATCCCTAGATATAACATGACTTTTCTTCGACAACCTGCATGATTTGAGGTATCAAATGTTTATGCTTTACGTACTAAAGTTTAACACTTAAGCCTCGTTCACACCGCCAGCGACACGAAGCTAAGTGATATGATTCCATTCATTTTTAATGGAGAGTTGGCGACTTTCGGCGACACAAACGACAGTGGCCGTTGGTGACAGAATGTAGGTGTGTCAAGCGATGGGAGACACACGACAAGAGTTTTTAACTTTAAGCAAAATTTCGCGAGTGACAAACAATAGGAGTGAAGACACCGTCTCGAGTGCAGGCAAGACAGGACAGTTTCGGATCGATTTCACTGATTTATATGATTGACTGTAACCACATAATAAAATTGATGCGTGAAAAAGAAACTGTCGGCAGTCAGTGAGTTCATACATTAGCCACTTTTCCACCGTCGGGCCGAACGGTTCTTAGTACGGTAAGAAACGGTTCCGGTTGCGTTTCCACTTGAGCCTGGTACGACACGGCACGATTACATACCGTTCTCGGCCCGGAATTCTCAGCACCACGGTTGTCTAACCGGTAGAATCCCTAAAGTGACGTCGCAACTCAGGATTGGTCACTTGTCTGTTGCCTGGCTACCAGTTTCTCTCTAGCACACTATTTGAGAGACTTAAAGGGGTGGTATAATGCGCTTTTCGAAAGATTTAAAATAAGTCTTTGATGTCCCCAGAGTGTGTATAGTGAAGTTTTAGCTCAAAATACCCCACAGATATTTTTATATAGCATGTTAAAGTTCACTTTTTGAGGGTGAGCAAAAACGCACCGTTTTTGTGTCTGTCCCTTTAAATGCAAATTTGCTGCTGCTCCAGGGGCGGAGCTACAACAGCTTGTGTCCTTTTACCTCACACAGACATGCACTGAAAATTTCAAAAACTTTAGCATTTTATGTTCAAACTGAAGTCAGAAAGATGGGGAGACTCAAGAAGAAGTGACAACATACAACATTTCTGAATGGTTAGTTGGTGAATTTATGTAGCTTATCTGTAGTTATCTTCTAGTCATTGATTAGTATACTCTGTCCTGATAATCTATAAATCGTGTTCCGGGGGGCGGGGTTTATGTACATTTTAGGGTTCATGATGTCACTAACCCGGGAGGAATGTCGTGTGGTCCCTACCAGCCATTTGTTGTAGTCCTTAAAAAGCGATTTCTTTCAAATAAAATATCTCCCTTTGCTTTGAACTTTGAGCGTCATAACTTTGCAGATGTTGTTTATGCTCAAACAGCAACATTACACACTAACTAAAGTTAGAAAAGTGAAATAATATTCAACCACCCCTTTAAAACACAAATGAATAATACAATTAAAAGAAATATCTGATCATCCTTCATAACGCGGTCGCTATTTACATCTCATATCGTCTGTAAACTCTTGCGTTACCAAGGCAACGACCAAAGCTTTTGTATTACATTTCAAAGAGTGGCCATAGGCCTATGTCACGAAAAAATTGAAGACCGGAAGTACGTCTTTTAGTAGGGATACGGCTCTTCCGGTTAGCTTTTTACAATGGCGGAGTCCGATAGATACCGCTAGACCAAATCTCTCCGCAACCTGCCTGAAGTCACATATGACGATGTGGTTCGGATGGTAAATGAAAACTCTCAAGTGGAAACGTCAAAACTGAGGAAAGGGTACAAGTTTGGGTGTAGCCTGCCATTGTTGTTATAGCTCTAGCCGTTCGCCAGTAAGGTAAACGTTTCTATGGTAACAGCGAGTTGGACCAATCAGCAGACGTTGCTGCTACGCTTAGGATTGTGGGTAGTGTAGTTTTTTTTCCATAAGATCGTGGATAAAACATGTTTTTCTTAAAACAAGGTTGATTTCATACGAACTTATAGCTTCTACAGGAGCAAAAACCTCCGTTTCACAACCTCATAGCTCGTGGTCAGTCTACCTCGGATGGTTTAGACATCATGGCTGATAATCTAAATCCTTATCGAGAAATACTGTTGACCGGAAGTTCTGAATCCCTACTCCGCGTTCCGGAAGCAGGAAGTGTGACATAGGCCTATTATCAGCCCCACAGTGGAAAATGAAACCGTAAGCGAACCAGCTGGCCCGGATGAGAACCGTTCGGCCCGACGGTGGAAAAGCGGCTATTGATAGTATGTTTGTTAATTATATGATGCAGTGAGCAGTTTAACACTGCTGCAGTTCATATTACAGTTTACCCTGAATTATGTTGATTAGTAGGGCCAAGATTATTATTTGTCAAATTCAAATGATGTTTTAATAATTTTTGACAGTATGATTGAGTTTAATTAGTTGATTGAATGATCATGAACCTGGTTAATGATTTAATGCACCGAGCACTGCTTAATATCACGACACTCTCCAACAGCAGATGCTACTTTTAATTAGTTTAAGTCTACTTCCTAGTCAAATTAGAATGATATCTTAGTTTTGTATATCATTTGTGATTGCATTCTCTAAAGATATGGCCAGACGTGCAGTCTAACAATAACATTAGAGCGACAGCATTAGGAACGCCCACAAGCATCTTCATAGTACAGAGACTTGTGTCATACAGCGGCAAAGTTGCTGGCGGTGTGAACGAGGCTTTAGGGTTAGGGGTTTGCTCATGTTACTAACCCCAAGTACGAGCAAAACAAATACTGATGCAAACACCACTAATTACATGTTACAGTATCAGTATTTCACAGCAAGTGCTTTCAAAGAGCGCTGAATTAAGTGAGTGTGAATGGATGTCACTCCTCCATTTATATATTATGCAGAACAGTACATAATTCAGTGATGATATGTTGAAAGATTTGTACACAAAGTATATGATCCTTCACACAATAACAATATCTCTGATTAAGTTTTCACAACCTGGCAACATTTCTATCCCACAGTAATTTGACAAACAAGCATCTTAATTAGATTATAACAAAGTACAATGCTTATAAGCTCAAAGTTGCTGCCAAACAGAAAATCTTCTTAGTGGTTATTTTTTTTACCTATAGCTCCAACACTGAAACTGACATTTGAAACACAATTATATGACAAGTACATTTTTCACAGTAATGTTCTCTTCTTAGAAACTAATAAGAGTCTAAAGAAAATTACGTCAGGACACGCACACTAATCAAAATAAGCCAAACTTCTTAATATTCTCAGTAAAATCAACATTTGTGACCTCAAGATTCTGAAAAAAAAAAACGTATTTCGCAATGTTAGGTTTGATTTATGACATTAATCATTGCCTCCATTTGCAGCATTTAAAAATACATGTTTGCTCTTGATACTGGTTGCCAAGGCACAAAACATAAAACGTTATTTTGCGTCATGGCAAAATATCTATTTCCTGTTATACAGAAGAATAACAAAAGCGGCATCATTTAAAAAAAGAATCCTCAGTAATGTGGAAGACAATGTGGTAAATGGAGAAAGACAGAGACTATATCCCAAGTCTTTGAACTTCTGTTGATCTCATGAAATCCTCTTGTTTGCATGGCTCTACAGAAACAGCTTAGAGATACTAGTAATCCCTAAAACTGATTTGATTTTGGATTAAACTCTTCCCCAATAATATGTCCCACTCATCAGTTTAAAAGAAGGGGGGCCATTTCTGACCACTACTGATTTGCTACAATAAATGTAACTTTATAAAGCCATATAACTCTACATCTAAAAATTCCTTTGCGAGAAAAGACAAAGAAATATGCAATATATGGAAGCTTGTTTCCGCCATGAGATAAATCAAATTAAACAAACAGGGAAATTGTGATTTTATCGCACAATTGTTCGCAATTCAGACTATTTTTCTCCTAATTGCGAGTTCATATCTCACAAGTCAGACTTTTTTCTCAGAATTCTGCGATATAATCTCACAATTTAAAAAGGTAATTGCAACTTTTTCCCTCACAACTGCGAGTTTTGGCTATATCTGTAAACTGTAAAGTCCAATTCTGAGGAATTGCAATTGCGTGATATAAAGTAAAAATTGTGATACAAACTCGCAATTTTGACTTTATAACATGCAATTGAGACTTTATATCATGCAATTCTGACTTTATGATTCACAAATGCAAGTTTATATATGAAAAAAAGCAAGAATTGCGAGATGTAAACTTGCAATAATGTGGAAAAAAGTCAGAATTGTGAGATAAAAAGTCGTGATTACCTTTTTACTGCTTACTGCTATACAATTATTGTAAAGCATTTCTTTCTAGATAGATGACAAATGTATATGGAACTTTATCTAAGTAGTTTTTGATTTGTACGACTTCATTATTTTTCCAAATTAAATGTGCAAATGTGTAAAGCTTTCATTTTTATAAAGGATTATAACTTTAAATGTACAATTTGGGATAACTGGAACTTAAAAATAGATTACAATATTATTACGAACAAAAAACCTGATATCAACTTACCAGTTGAGCAGATTTTTCTGCATCTCCCTTTCTTCCTTTCTTCTCATTTTTCTTTCGGAAGATTTCTTGCAACTATTAAAAGAAATAGAGAATGAATAAAGCAAATAAATAAAGTCGAATGATTAAATAACCAAGAAGATTGTTTAAAAACAAACTTCTAAGGCCAGAATCTACACTCTATCCACTCACCACAAGAAATTCCCGTTTATCCACCATCTGGTTACCGTCAGCGTCAAACATGTTAAAGGCTATCTTAAAACCTGCATGAGGCTCTGAAGAATAGATGTGAAAAGAATGTTAACTTATTACAATATACTATACCATGCATATAATTAAACAATACTACGTATAAATGTATTTACTCTGGTAAACCATTATTGGAAATGGAAAATCTGGTAAATCATTATTAAACATTTAACCACTAGGTGGCTAAATCCGAGATCAGATCAGAGGTGAGGCCCACATTTGTAAGAACCTGTTATCACCCCAAGAACTTCCAATACACTTTTGCTTTCACCACTTTTCCTTTCATCACTCTCTTCAGGTGTTTTTCAACCCATCAAGAGCCACATGCCTCCTCCACTTTGTTATGTTGCCCAAGCAACAGCAGAGGAGGGAACACATGTTAGGCAGTTCATTTCTGTTTATACTGTGTGTTACAGCTACTTTTAGACGCTAGCTTAGTCAGACAACTCTGTACGAATGAAAAATCATAAATTAGATCTCAGTTATTTCTCCTAAAAGGTACATGAAGAACAAATGAAGACTTTTGTTGAAGTCTTCTGCTTCTCAAATTTGTATCTTGAGGAAAAGACCCTATTCACACACATGAATGTTTCATCTCAACAATGTAACAAACTGTGCTCAGATTTGCCAAGATATTAAAGTCTGAGATATTAATTTGAACGGAAATATTTCCCGTCAAATGCACCCCTCAGAAAACTACCTGGGCTATGCTATTCATTAATAAATGTAAAGTGCAAAATTTGTTTAATTTGTTTCTAGATAGATGACAAATGTATATGGAGTTGTATATTTGCATAAGCGAAAATTGTTGCTGGTTTTTTTTTCCAACTTTTAATAATTGTTTTGATTTCACTAGAATTTTTAAGTGTTCCAACTGATAAAGAACATTTTTAGGGAACTCAAATGAATTTTGTTAGTCAGACAAAATTGAGATAACTTTACACTTTTCAGTAAACTAAATACAAAAAAATTTAAATTCAATTTGCACTAAAGGTTTTTATGATTATAGGCAAAAATGCGAGCTGCTGTCCAGACAAATACATATATATATATGTTTATATATAGCCAACACACACGAGAATGAGAAACATATGACATTTCAATGATATATATATATATAAAACTGAGAATATAGTCTTGTGAGCTTAGAAATAGCAATCTCTCTCAAACTCTCTGTACTCTGGCACAAAGTCTAAAACATTGATAAATGTGCAGTGAGTAAAATGTGGCTTTAGCAAAACTTTTTTGGGTGAGGGTGAGAGTCTGGGTGGGCCTTGTCTGAGTCTGAGCCACACTATAGACATAAAACATCCATGGACCAGAACGATCCTTGATTCATGTTTAAAATAGGATACATGCATAGTGTGCTGATTTCAAAAGAGAGAGACACAGCAAACTAAAGCATGGGATAAGAATGAAAGGTTAAGAGGGAGAAAAGATGGAGAGATAGAGGTCATACTCACTTGTCAGAATGCAGAGCAGAAAGAGATACTCCGTGTAAGCGATGATGCCTGAAAAAGGATATCAAAGGGTCACATCCATTCTGCTAATGTACAGTAACACACTAACAACCTTCAAATGGTCACGTCTTCCCTTTTTATAATCTCTCCTTTTTCTTTTTACTCTTTGTCTAAACTGAAAACTCAGGAGGCGGCTCATCTGAAGCTTGGATTAAAATGTTTACTGAATTTTCAAAGCTAGGGGCCTCTAGAGATAGATGGAGTCGCATACCCTTTTCCCTTCTTCTCCTGCTCCAAAAAAAAAAAAAAAAAAAAAAGGCAGGACAAGTAATCCCCTCTTTCATGATGATAACATCTAAAAAGGTGCCTCTCAGCTAAAGTGTCCATCTACATTTAGGCAACATTTGCCCCGCGTTTGGCCCACACACTGAAGCTGAAGACTTTGACACAGTGAGTGACCGGCTGTAGCGTTCAAAGGCTTCTGTTTGGATAAGGGTGTTCTAGAGGCATCCGTCAGGACAAGGAGATGTGCCCCATTTAGACAGGGAACTGTCCCTGCTTTTGTTAGACTCGTGAGAAAAGTGGCAAAGTAGAGTACGGAGGACAGAGAGAGTGAGAGTCAAAAGAAAGGCAAAAAAGAGACAAAGCGAAGGTGGGCTGATGGAAAGATGGAAGTCCTGTAAAGGCACTGGGGGAGGGCAGAGAGAAGGGATACGTTTTCCTACACCTCCACTGAAAGTGTTCCTCTCCACAGCTTCTGTGTGAAGGGGGACATGGAGACAGTAGCAGGCATACAGATAGTTCAGGGTGAGTGGACTGAGTGTTACGGGACACTGCCTGTGCGCCTTCGGGAGGAAAACCTGACACTGAAAATTCAACCCAACCCCAGCAGTCTCACACACTCACTCAAGCAATACAGAGGCTTTCAAAGTCCACTGAGCAAGACAACTTGGGCCAAAAGAGACAAGATTCGAGGATATTGACTTATTTGCCTTAGAAGGAACTGAACTTATTCCCTGACAAGCGTTCACTCTGCCAGAGCTCTCAAATCTCATTTGCACTCATGTTCAATTGAAACTTTGACATTTTAACATCTGGAAGAGATGTTTTATGGAAAATAATACAGGGTTTATAACGGCACAAAAAAAGATTTTTCATTTTCATTTTAGGTGAACTACTCCTTTAAAATTCACTGTGGTTAGACCTGAAGACTCTGGGTCAAAGGTTATCATTGGGGATCTAAAACAGATTAATTGATGTCTAAAAGCTGCTTTAAACTAGTAAAACCAGGCTTTTAGCTGCAGACATTTTGTTAATGTTTATATGCTGCTTACATATGCAGTAAATCTTTGTTTTGGCGCAGGGCTCCTTAAATGAAGAGGCGCTGTTTTACATTCCATTCATTCCTGTTCAATACAGTCCCAATTTTAAGGATGGATTGTCTCCTAGTGAGGTGTATTGACTTTAAATGCCAAATCTGATGTGTTTGTACGAGATGATACATACTTTTAAAGGTTTGCATACCGATCGTTCTCGAGAAAGGTCTGGTTCCTGATCTGGATGCATATCAACAGTAATGGAAAATATTTGCAGCATTTTTGTTATTAAAAAAACATGCACAAAAGTGCTATTCATACAGTCTGTATTAGTGGTTCTCAACCAGATTTAACATGGACCCAACAACAACAACAAAAAAACTCACAGGTTCAACAGTAAGATGAGGACATGTCACATAACCTGTTCATGTTGGTACATGTCTAATTTGGCTGGCCAAGTGACAGAATTTTTGCAAACGTACAGTTTAATTTGGGAAAACGACATGAAAAACTAAAATGCGTTTTCTCATTTCTTAAAAGGAAGATTTTCTATTTCTATTTATTTGCCATCATAACGCATGACTGCATGGTTAGTTTATTTTAAACACTAAATACATTTATTTTTAGAGTTTGCATTTATTTTTTATTTGTTTTACTATTTGTAGTTGTAAAGTAAATTCAAGCAAAATTAACATGCCGGCCATTGTGCTATTTTTATAGAAAAAAAAATACATTATTTTAAGGAAACAATCATACTCATAAATAAATTAATAAACCAATAAAAAAAAAACAACAACACATATTTGCTATTTTAAGGGGAAACAAAGTCATACTCAAATAAATAAATAAATAAATATTATTATTCATATTTTATTATTATTATTATTATTATATTATAACATATGTATTACAAACTAACTAACTAACTAACTAACTAACTAACTAAAAAATAAATAAACAAACAAACCAATAAATGATCAAATAAATACATTTTGGAACCCAAACAGTATTTGCTAATACATAATTTTAAGAAAACAATCATACTCATAAATCAATCAATAGTATTCTTGGTGTTCAATTCCTTGCTATAAGGATTTCTCAAAGTAATACTGAAGATTGTCCTGCAACTTTTGAACTTCCCATGCTTCCTTCAAGTTCTTCACTATGACGTCCGCTGTGTTCGCTTTCTCTTAGAAACTGCTCCTTGGAGACCAGAGCACATTCACGGATCTCGTTAGCACAGCTTCCTCAATTAACTTCTGCATGCTATCATTACCACAGCTTTAGATCAGATGCCGAGTCAAGCTGAAGCTTCTGGCACACAGGCACCTTCTGGATGCATGGCTCATCATCAGTGAAACCGAGATAAATGTACCACCGCCAATTTAAGGTGAGGATTTCAAAAACTGCAATTACTACAAGGAAGAACAGAATTCAGAAGGTTTATTTTTAGAGTCCTGCTGGAGTGTAAGAGGGTGGAGTGGTTGTGTGTGTGTGTGTGTGTGTGTGTGTGTGTGTGTGTGTGTGTGTGTGTGTGTGTGTGTGTGTGTGTGTGTGTGTGTGTGTGTGTGTGTGTGTGTGTGTGTGTGTGTGTGTGTGTGTGTGTGTGTGTGTGTGTGTGTGTGTGTATAATTATCACCACTGGGAATTAGCTGGTGGTGTGAGCAAGTGCTGTTGCGTACGCCACAGGCAAATACTTTAATTGTGGCTGTGCTGCTGAAGAACTGCTCGCTCGTGCAGTTATTTCAACAATATTTATTTGTATTAATGCCATTCTGCACTCTGTTTTTATGTTTTATTCTTCGTTTTGGTCAGAAAGCATGTATTTTGCCTGGAGATTGTATGTTGCACTGGTCCCAGTGAGAGAATGAGAGGGAGGAAATGGAAACAGTAAGAGAGAGGGAGACGTAGAGAGTGAACTGAGTTATTTTTAGGAGTGCTCACAGGAAGTGAAAGCCTCAGGCCTAGGCTTAACTGGTGCTTGACTGGTACCCAATGGGAGAGAACAAGGAAGAAAGAGAACGAGAGACGGGAATGGCGAGGACAATTCAGCATCACTCAGAAAAACTCTGAAAGACTGGATTTAACTTTATATTATTCTGTACACCAGCCACAAAACTGAGAAACAGCCTTTTTAGCCCCATTTCTGTCTATTGGGTGGTAATTTCAAGGTACATCGACACTGAGTACTGTATTCATATACCATGTTCTTTACATGGTATATGAATAGATAGTTCGAAGAAGGTCATGACATCATGGCCAAAAACAAACAAGCAAGAAAAGCATGGTAATGCCATGGTACTTTAAAGAACAGAACTACTAAGAAAATCAAATGTGATTTCTTCTCTTCTTCTTTTTTCAAGATTTACATAATATAATTATGCACTACCATTCAAAGGTTTTGGATCAGGAAATTAATACTTATATTCAGCAAGGATGCATTAAATTCATCGAAAGTGACAGTAATGACTGTGACAATGTTACAAAATATTTCTATTTCAAATAAAATTAGGTTCTTTTGAACCAATAACCAAAAAAATCCTGAAAAAAATGTGTATAATGATTTCCACAAAAATTAAGCAGCCCAACTGTTTTCAAAATTGATAATAAAAAATGTTTCTGGAGCAGAAAAGCAGCATATTAGAATGATTTCTGAAGGATCATGTGACACTGAATGGAATTATTGACCCCACACTTTAGAGCGGCAGTATATATAATAAGAGATAGAATGATGAATGACACACACACACACACACACACACACACACACACACACACACACACACACACACACACACACACACACACAGCCTTGATATGACCCCAATAAAGTGTTTTAGTTTTATTAATGAGCTGAAATTCAAAACCCACCTCGTTCCCGAAAGTTCCGGAACAGCTTGGATGTTCCTTTCCAAACTGGTGGAGTGTCAGACAAGATCTTCTCCAGCTCCTATAAAACATGACAAAACATATTTAATATTTGCATGCATAAATATACACTATGAAATGCAAACCTAAATATTATATAGGCCTAATTTAACTGAGCCATCATAGCATGCACTTAGCAATAGTTTTAAAACAGACCTGTTTGTTGAGGGACCTCCAAGGTTTTTTGACTAAGAAAAATGGACGACCAGAGACAGAGAGCAACAAAAAGAAACAGAAAGAGGGTGGCCTGTTAGATAAGATCAGGATAGGGGTCTCACGCCATTTAACAATCAGACAAAACAACGAGATGGTTTTCAGAGTAGCATTTTTCTGCTCAACAAAATCCTGCAATTAATTCCCACTAAAATATCTATGTGTTTTGTTTTGTTTTTTGCAGAGAGAGGGTTAATTTACAGTTAGTGTACAGGAACAGAGCTGGGCTACACAGTCATGTTCTCTCTCATAGCAACCAGCCAAGCAGCCCTATGGAGCTCTGCTGGAGGCTCAAGGTCAGTTTGTCCCACAGGCTTTGCTTCATGTGCCAAGAGCATACAGCATAATCTGACATAATGCAACTACTATCCTGATTGTGTCTTCATTCATGTATTATGAACATATGTCATTGTTGCAAACATAGAAACAAAACAACTAAATTTACAAATGATCCATATCACATTAGAATCACACCTCCCTTCTGCTATTCATGCTAATCAGCCGTTCTGAATCAATGATTCAATGACAAATACATTTTCAACGGTCACTTGTATTCACCTACTGCTGAAACGATGTCATTGATACAAACCTTTTTTCAAGCGTCAAGTTACTTTCAAAAGGTGATTCTATATACTCTATTTGAGGACGCGTTTCCACAGTTATTACATCACAAATCTAGTAAAGTTTTAAAAAAATTTAATACACATTTATTACGTTATATGTTGTTGTGTTATATTACTTTGGAGGTTAATGACAAAAAACAATTTAACACTTGGAACTCTGGAAATGTGAAAAGGGTCCATATGACTTATTGTAACAGAATTAATGGTTGAAAAGAGAAGCTGTTTCATATCTAAACATGACAGCCGCTCTCTCTGGGTCAGCGGCAGATTTGAATGTTCCGCTGTGATCGTACTTGTCCAAAGGTTTAATAGACAGAGGCAAATTGTTGTGATTTAGGAATAAGATCGCATGAGTGTTGGAATCAGATCAATCGTGCAACTCTATGCTCAACCTTTGTCACGACATGAAGCAAGGACAAACAATAAACTTTTGCAGGTGTAGCATTAATGGATGTCATGCTCTTTTTATATAAGATTAACGCCTGGTGTGTCTACTGGAACATTATGACATTTATTGCATTGATTCTATCAAGACATGCACTTCAAAGACAACACAACAGTAGAGATTAACAGCTAAGTAAGCACTGCTGTGGGTCTCTTCAATAGCTTTGATCCGGCCCATTAAGAACCACTAACTTTCATTACTAATGTCTATTAATTAGCATACTAATAGATTAAGGCACGACAACAGAACATTTAATTCACACTGCTGTCCTAATTATATTATGTGAACTATGAAGTACTTGGGGAAAAGAAGCTAGTCATATTTTTCTTAAATAACAATAGGATTTTTTTTTAAATCTTATTTAAATAAGTAAAACAGGGAGATCTAAACATCTCTCTCTTCCTCATGTGTAAGTCACTCTGGATCAAAGTGTTCCTACTAAATGAATAAATGTACAAACGAAATGATGCACATAATCAGACCTGAGTTAAGTCTACTTGGAACTAGTTAACTTAAATGGTTTGAGAAGACCACATTAGGTGAGTCCAAGATCATCAAGTACTTCATAAAAAAAGCATACAATTCTACTTTGAGGCAAATAAATACTGTTACCCGGTTTCACAGACAAGGCGAAAATGCATGCTTGAGCTGTCTTAACTGAAAGCAACTTGCACTGACATATCTTATTTTTCTCTCAAGATGCACACCAGGGGCCGGTTTCACAAAGATAGACTTTGACTATGGCTTAGATATAGTAGATAGTCAAGACTTCAGATAGACATCTAAATCAGACCGTTGCACAAAGCACTTAAGACTCTGACTATCTTAAGTAGGACTACACTGCAATGCATTCTGGGTAAAATAAGACACTTTTCAAAACAAAAAACATGGTCGGATCGAGTAAGCGCATTCAATCGCTCAGTGCAGTTTACCCCAGCGGAAAATATGTGTTTGTTGGAGGAGTATAACAGTTACAAGGACATTTTACTTGGGAAATTTAGTGGAGAATGTAACAAGAAGAAATGTTAAAATGATGAGCCATTTTCCCTTTTCTTTTGGCTGTTTGTAATGTAACTGATTGTTACTGCTGGTTGCCAAGGTAACAGAGTCTTAGACCTAAGTTAGCCTGGGGGTAAGGTGTCTAATTTTTTGGGTCTAAATTAAGTCAGTCTTTATTTTTGTGAAATAGTCTATGAGCAAATTTTAGACTTGTCTAACACTATAGGCCGGTCTAAAATAGCTTTGTGAAACTGGCCCCAGTTATGTTTTTTCTAAGGCACATTTAAAAAAAAGTTACTTAAATGTCCAAATTTAACTAAGGCCTAATCCTGGTTTAATCTAAGCCCTATCTGTGAAACAAGGCAAACATTTTGCATGTTTTTTAAAGTAAGGCAAATTAAGCAGATTTTACAGTAAAGAGCTTTGCAATCTGCTGCTGTTCCTACAGAAGTTTAAATGAAGTATAACTCTGAGTTTAGATGGAGCACATGTGTTACTCACTGCGGGGCTCACTCATGGTGACCGACTCGATGAAGTTCTGAGGAGTCATGTACAGCTGTCCCTCATACTCCACTGAGCTGAAGAGACGGAAACGATGCTCATGAGACGACATGTACACGTCACCTTCGTCAAAATCAAACATTGGAGCCTGCAAGAACCAATGACAAGCAAAACACAAAATTTGTTAACATCTTATCAAAAGTAAATCTGCATTGTTTATCCTTTTGATCTTTCATTCAAAACAATTTGCAAAAATCTGACCTTTCATTGAAGTACAAGAATTGCGGGGGAAATCACATTATAAAATAAATGTTTTTCTCCAAAACACGTTGGCCACAAATATTGGCACCCTTTTATTAAATACTTTTTGCAATCTCCTTTTGCCAAGATAACAGCTCTGAGTTTTCTCCTATGATGAGTTTGGAGAACACCTGACAAGAGATCAGAGACCATTCCTCCATACAGAATCTCTCCAGATCCTTCAGATTCCCAGATCCATGTTGGTGCTTCTTCTCTTCAGAAGCACCAACATGCTCTTCATTATAAGATTTCTAACCGATTTTTTATCTGTTGGTATTTGCTCAAATCCATGATACCATGTATTTGAACAAGAAGTCCAGGACCTCCAGCAAAAAAATAGGCCCACAACATTATCCAAGCGGTATATTTAATCGTGGGTATGGGGTACTTGTTATCCCTGTTTGCACCAAACCCATCTGGTGGCTTTGCTGCCAAAAAGCTCTTTTTTTAAGTTTCATCTGACCATAGAATCCGGTCTCTTTTGAAGATTGAGTCGTGTCTGACAACTGAATATGCTGGAGTTTATTTTGGATGAGCGAACACCTTTGTGTTTCCCCATATTTAAACTCCTGTGAAACAAGAACTCATAGATAGACAATTTCATGTTCCTAGTCACCCTGGTGTGCTAAAAAAGGTAGGCTAAATAATAATGGGAATATACTTCATCGATATTTTATTCATAAAAAATTATAGGGGTGCCAATAATTCTGGCCAACGTGTTTTGGAGAAAAAGATGAATTTTATAATGTGAGTTTCCCCCCACTTTCAATTATTTTCCTTCAATGAAAGGTTCGAGTTTTGTGAATTTTTTTAATGAAAGATCAAAAGGATAAACAATGCAGATTTATTTTTTACAGCCTTTTTTTTAATCATATTTACCAGGGGTGCCATTAATTCTGACCACAACTGTATATATGACAGTGAATACATTTATAATGTTACAAAAGCTTTCCATTTAATAAATTCTTTATTAAATTTAATAAATTTAGTTAATAAATGCAATAAATGCTGTTCATTACCCTTTCTATTCATCAAAGATTCCTGAAAAAATTATCAACATTTGAAAAAAAGTATGAAGCAGCATTGATCATAAAAATAATGTTACCTGATTACCAAATCAGCATATTATAATGATTTCTGAAGGATCATGTGACATTGAAGACTGGAGTAATGATGCTGAAAATTCAGCTTTGCCATCATATGAATAAATTATATATATACACACACACACACACACACACACACACACACACACACACACACAAGCAAGGTGGTAACCCACTGACACAAGGGAAGAACTTGATATGCAACATGTCCAGCCCAAACAAAAAAACATTTATAGTTACTAAGGGGAACAGTCAGACCAAAACATATGTTACCCCTTGGAAACCAGATCTGACCGTCTGCCAAAGGTACAAAAATCCCAAAAATATGTTTATATGCACGTGCCAAAGAATTCTGTGCTTAGATATGACAGCTCAATTCTGATAGGGTACTGTTTGACAGGCCTCTATGATACAGCACAGGTTCATAGCTGCTTTAACCAACCGTAACGCTCGGATCTGAGATCTGAAACAGTCACTGTTGTGCGCAGTCATTTCAGCACCATGACTGGGGAAAGCGCCCTTCTTCCTGCTGCAGCATCACACAAATGCGCATTGTCATAGTCTCGAAGAATTATGAATGTTTGTTTGCTCAAGCAAAACGATTCACAAAACTCTACAGCATGAAAATCCCATTCCATGTCCCACAAGCAGTTGCATAGCATAGACTTGACAATGGACAATTTCCCTTGCCAGGAAAAAAAAAAAAACACTAATAGGAAACAGTTACGTGGCACTGTGGGAACAGTCATACCTTCTCCTTTGCGGCTACAGCGGGAAGTGAAGGCAGCAGAGCCCGACAGCCCGTTCCGTTTTTCGGGGCTTTTCTCCCTCTGAATCCGCACATTTCTGAATAATAATAATACAACACCGCTCCTCCGGCCGCAACACCCAGAGCAACTGCTGCTCCCCTACATCGGCTATCCTTCACCGGAGAACGAAAAAGAGCATTCCTTGGAGATGACGGCAAACTCCTAAATAAGCCTCCAAGTCTGCGCACAGCGGCCATTGTTGTTGGTGTGACAGAATTTGTGCAAGATTCTCGAATTCTCATTCATTCATCGCGAGATCATGTGCTGCTTGCTCCCTCACCGGGATCATCTAGAACAGAGCAGCAGCAAGTCCAATATGACATTTGTGCTAAACCAACGTATTAGTATTTAGTATTTAATATAAACTTATATAATGAAAATGTTATGTATATAAAAGGGTTGCCAACACATATGTAACGGTTAGCCTAAGTCTGATTACTTGGACGTCTCAAATTCAGGCTTGAACCCCTCACAAGAAGTCTAAACAAAAGGTCGGGGTGTTCTTTTTACATATAAATGAAACGTTTCAAATAAAGTTATAGCTATTACAAGTTAGTCAGATAGTGACGTTGCCTTTGCCTGATGAGGTAACCATAGCAACTGCCGCGCTTTTCGTTTGGTAGGTCGACAAAACATAAGTAGGCTACAAGAAATTTTAGTTTTGTTAAGGCTATTATTATAGATTAACATATAACAAATTAACATCAAATAAACATCATAAACGAATAACATAAAAATTAGTGTTTTGTTTAAAATTCAGTTTAGGGGCAATAGGGCGGCAAAAAAAAATTGTTGCGCGAGATGAACCTCAACAGATGTAGGCATGCTCACAGCAAAATGTACCTCAGTGACAGAAATTAATTTCAGAACTGATAATTCGCACATTGTAGCCTACAGTACTTGCATCTAGAAAATCCCTTATTTAGACTTTTTTTTCAACCTTCTCATGTTCAGACAACTTTAAGATCCATTCGCACATAGTTCTACTTATGCAAATCAAAGTTTTGACACTTCACTGTACAGTCATTGAAGTCAAATGTGCGCACATCTGCTTTGCACATCTGTAGCAGGTCTACGACTCAAGCAGAGGTCTGCAATCGGAACCCGACGCAACAGAGTGATTAACGGGACAAGTGTTGAATCGCTGAGCGCGGATGCGGGAGGGTGCGCGGAAAGCGAGAGAAATTAATGACTCGTGGCTCCCGCAAAATATAATTATCTAATAGGCTACAGCACGCAGAAGTCTGTCACTCGATAACCTATCTGAACCGTCGTGTGTGGAAATTGAAAAAAAGAAAAAAGAAGCCCACCAGAACGAGGGAGAGTCTAACCGGACCGGGACTGAATCCACGTCTACACCATTCCTACGGGCTTTTGCGGGCGGGAACGGGACAAAAAGCGAAAGTTTCGGGTGAAACATATTTTAAAACATATTTTTGGCGGGAGCGGCATTAAAAACCCCATTCCGCGCAGATGTAACTCAAAGGTCTCACCAGAGATTATAGCTTTTATGAAAAACGCCAAACTCCTATGACGTGTTTTTGGTTTACCCATGCAAGCAAACTGTCAATGTCACCACGAAATCTGGCACATAACTGACATCTCTATTGCAAGTGATCGATCCACTGCGGCTGTGGATTGATCCGGCTCTAGCTGACCACATTGATTTTGGTTTAAGGTATTTTTGGAGATCATAAATACTAATGAGCTAAGGGGAACGACGTGGGAGAACTTGTCCCTTGAGAGAACCGTTGATAAATCACCTACTGTGGACGTGATCTATTCTCCTGAGAGATAGCAAAGAAGGGGTTTGGCACTTAAATGTTTCAATGATTCTATGATTAGTGTGCATATATATATATATATATATATATATATATATATATATATATATATATATATATATATAGAGAGAGAGAGAGAGAGAGAGAGAGAGAGAGAGAGAGAGAGAGAGAGCATATATATATATATATATATATATATATATATATATATATTATACCTATAGCCTTATATAGGCCTACCCTACTATTATATAGTAGATAGTATACTATATAATAGGCAATACTAAAATAACATAGCTACTATTACTATTATTATTATAGCCGGTTGCCTTTATTAATGTTATATTGTATAATAAACCACGACTTAAAATATAATAAATTGACTTATAAACTGACTTTGGTGGGTCTTCGGAGAACTTGTAAGAACAGTTGATTGCGCGCGCATCTTGTTTTAAACGAACAAGGCAACACCAGGTCCATACCTAAGTAATCTTTCATGTAATATCTACTTTGAGGCATGTTCTTAGCTGTTGGGCTGGAAAATTTCTATATCAATCACTCATAGTATCAACGATTTGCCATCAAACAGTTCGTTTCCTTTGTGTTAATGACCCTTCTTTTGTGCGTAATGAATCTTTGATCTTTGATATCTTTGATACTTCATCTCAACTCATGTTATGCTGGAACTGTTCAAAGGCACATCAGTCAGAGTCGACAGTGCAGTGATGGCGTTCGCACAGATGAGCAGGTTGTTTTGACTTTTCCTTCTTTATTCTTTTAAAGGCAGTTACATGCACATTGTATAGGTCATATACATTTACACCTGGCTATCGATTAAGCGTAAGTTTAAACCCAAGTATAATGGCATAAACCAAGTCGCTAATCAAGAACAAGAGACTTTTTGCTATCATTACTAACGCACAACGCACACACATATAACTACACACCTTGAAGTCTTGTCTCTCTCTCTCTCTCTCTCTCTCTCTCTCCCTCTCGTTCTCTCTCGAGCACCGCCCCCTTTCTTTTCCTTTTTCCTCCTTGGCTTCCACCTGCTTCACACTAGAGATTCGCCAGAGCGCGTCAGTGCGCGTAAACCCCGGGGAACGGAACGGATCGGTACACAGTGCGCATCCCTCTTCAACATCCAGCTGCACTTTTCTTTTCCTCGTTGCAAAGATTTGCGCACTGATCTCCACAATGTTGCTTTCTGCACTTTTATCATAATCCATCAATGGAATAAACGCGTGGATGCAGATGAAACCGATCATCAAAGAAGACAGAAGAAGAGGATCAAACGATCAAGGAGTTATGTTTCAAACAGTCATCTATAAAGGGATCCATTAGCATATGTCAAGAGGGCATTTACATAAGGGCCATATTTAGGCTGGTATTTCAGTACAGAGCCAGTCACATCCAGAGAGCACAAGAGGAGAGAAGCCGCATAAGCTTGTGTGCTGGAGTGCGTAAGAGAGAGTATTGGATACACAGGGGACCGGAGCAAAGGGGAGTAGCCTGGAAGGTCGAGAGAGCATGTGCTAAACCGAGAGGGAGAGAGCAAGAGAGAGAGAGAGAGAGAGAGAGAGAGAGAGAGAGAGAGAGAGAGAGAGAATCGGATGTAAACACGCATTGACTGTCAAAGCCGCAAGCAGTGACTGCGCAAAACACTAGGGAAAGAGAAACCACAGGGGCTCTCCTCACGGCAACTTTTCTTCGACTGTCGGTGATGGGTGCAGTCGGTGAGCTGGTGGGCAGCTTCTCTCACGGCTTGGAGAGCTTTGCGCACGGGTCTCATTTCGTCCTCACGCCCCCCGGGGACTCCGGTGCTCTGGTGAACGAGCACATCATCTCCGCCGAGCGCCTGTCACGCAGCACTTCACCGGACCTGACGCATCTGAAAGGGATCCTCCGTCGGCGGCAGCTTTACTGCAGGACCGGCTTCCACCTCGAGATATTACCGGACGGTTTGGTGCAAGGCACGAGAAAAGACCACAGTAGATTTGGTAAGTGTTATTTATTGTTGTTTCATTAATATATTCAATGCTACAAATATTGCATGTCACTGTAATAAATTACTACCCTGTAATAATAACAACAACAATCATGCAACACTGTATTTTTAGACTGCATATTACGTATTTGAGTATAGAAATTGACCAGGACTGATAATGATTATTTTAATGGTTAAAATTCTGATAATTGTTATAAAAAAAAAATATATAAAAAAAAAATGCATCATGATGCTGACTATTGGTCAATCTCTACCTATGTAACTGCAACTCTACTGTAATATAAAATGTGATGATATTATTATGACAAGGGTGGTTATTATTATTTTCATGGTCATACTGTTTTCGAATAATGTTCATTATAATATAGCAAAACACAGTGATTAAGCGCGAAAGACGTCATGAATTAAGTATAGGGCAGATTGATGCCACTATTGCAGGTGCTTGTCCTGCTGTCTCAACTGAGAACTAACAGCTGTGCTTTTCTCACAGGTATATTGGAATTCATTAGCCTCGCTGTGGGGATGGTGAGCATCCGTGGTGTGGATAGCGGATTGTATCTGGGAATGAAAAGCAACGGTGTACTGTTCGGATCTGTAAGTATAGCATGAATATAGTGTGTTTCTGTTACTGCTACTGTGTTGAGTAATGCAACAATTAATTTCATTCATAGCCTGCCCGTGCTAAATCGAGAGTGTGATTTATGGTGCAATTTCAAATAGCCTTTGGACACAGTTTATCCTTCTGTTTGAACTTATTATGCAGTGTGGTTAACCCTTGCTTTCCCCTCTCTTTCTCTTAGGAAAAGCTGACAGCGGAGTGTGTGTTCAGGGAGCAGTTTGAGGAGAACTGGTACAACACTTACTCTTCTAACCTGTATCGACACGGCGAGAGAGGATCCCATTATTACGTAGCCCTCAACAAAGACGGAACGTCTCGGGATGGAGCCCGCTCTCGGAGGCACCAGCGCTTCACGCATTTCTTGCCGCGGCCTGTGGATCCAGAGCGCGTTCCTGAGCTCTACAAGGAGATACTAGGTCACAGCTGAAACCACTGAACCTCAAACTCAAACCCCCCAAAAAAAGCACCTGCATGCTCTTTATCCCCCCCAGACAGACCTGTCTCAGGAGAAAGCAGTGTAGACGGGGGGGAAAAGAGGCCCTCTTCTGCGGCCACGGTTGGAGCAATAGCAGGAGATTGAAAGCCCTCGATTGCAGTGGCAGGAACCAAATGTCTGGACTCTGGATAGTTCCTGAAGAACAGAACACTGCTTTGGATCCATTCACCTGCTATATGTAGGGATTTTGGATTAAAAGAGGGCAAATTATCACTGGTGGACCTCGTGCCAGAGAATAATGGACATTTACTACTGAAGATTCTACAAGGCTTCTGAAGGAATTCTGCGAAATGTTTTTCATAGAGATTTCATACTCTTCCAAACACTGGCATGGACAAGCAGGAGACAAACTCCTCCAAACATTTCTCTTTAGGTCCTTTAATTTATGTTTTTTCGAGATATTTATTTTATATATTTATTTATTTTGAAAGTATATTTTTACAAGAATATATGCAAGATGTAACAGGAGGTCACGAGAGCTTTATTTTCTACCGCTATAGAAACACGACTTCTAGAGACAGAACTACTGAAGAAAGTATTTTCTTATGAGTTGTTAATTTTCGGTTGTATGTGGTCCACCATGGTGTCCCCCGCTTTTTTTCCCTTTTTTTTTTTTGTGTATCTCTCATGTCATTAAACCAGATCCTTAAGAGCCTGAGAATGTTCCAGAATTCACTGGGGAATTAAAACAGTTCAAATGATTGCATTTTGTTGTGTCAGTCTTTTCAGTAGAAACATAAGGTCACCTGTCAGAGGTGAATGGTTATTGAATTTCTATTTGGAGTAAGGAAAAAAAATTAAAAAGGTAGACTTTTAGGGAAACGTAAGCAGGGACAGCAGGTGTCTGTCTGATCTTCATCGATCCTGTTGGGTGAAATGAAATCAAATAAGCTTTTAATCGCTTAAAAGCCTAAATGTTTATGCTAAACAGTACACATGCATGTAAGTCACGATAATACGATTTGCAAAACAAATTTCACTAAATTCCCTGGGTTCCCTGACAGCCTCTGTTAAAAAGGCAGTACAATGCTAACATTAAAACACAATGACCTAAAAACAATTTCCCCTCCCCTTCTCTTCCTACGGCAACCTTCTCAAGTGACACCTTGGGCTGCCCTCTACAAAGTGGCCTTTTCTTTTGCTAAGTGTCTTTTGAAAGCCATGCACTATAGGATTAAAAAAAGCTGTTGTAGAACGCGGGATTGTGGGATATACATTTGCAGCCAGTGCAGGTGGAAGTTTTCTTAGGAAGCATGAGGTCATTTCAAGACAGACACAGTCACGTGCGGTCTGAAAAACCACAATTACTGACTGGCAAGTGTTTTTCTCATCTATTATTGCTTTCTGTTTGATGCTTTTCACTTCCTATCCCCCCTTACGGTTGTGATTCATGAGCTTTGATGACATTCGATGAGCTGGCTGCCTGTCAACCTGGCTGTCTGTGAGAGTGAGGTGACTGTATGTGTGTTTAAGGAAGGAAATTATCCTTTTTAAGTAATGTAAAGGGAGAGGCACACATGCGTTTCCAAAATAACACTGGTATGAGGGTTCTCGGTCACACTACAGAGAAATAGGGGAGATGGTGAGTGTTGTAACACTTTTTATTTTTTTCACATTTAAATGCAACAAATCTACCACATATCAAAATTGTGTAAAAAAAGTGTCAAATACAAGTGCATTAGTGTCACTAAACAGGGTCAGCGGGAATGCTAAAGTTATGTTCATTTTAAATATTTGAATGCAAAACTGTGGATATTTAGGACTCATTTGAACTCAAACAGCATTTAGAAAAAAAATCTTACTGTAAAAAATGGGCTCAAAAAGAAGAAAATAATAGTTTTATTCAGCAAGGACATTAAACTGATAAAATGCGACATATATTATGTTACAATAGATGTCTTTTTCAAATAAATGCTGTTCTTTTCTATTCTTCAATCATGGTTTCCACAAATAAATTAGGCAGCACAACTGTTAACTGATAATAATTAGAAGAAATGTTTCTTGTGCAACAAATCAGCATAATGATTTCTGAAGGATCGACTCTGAAGACTGGAGTAATGATGCTGAAAATGCAGTGTAAAAAAAAAAAGTCTAACTCTAAAATGCAACAGTATTAAATGTGGCAAATGTAGCCTTTAATCTTTATGGGATCTGTTATAAGTACAATATAAAGTAATATTCAAACCCATTCCATCTGCTAAGTCAAGATATTTCATGTTTGTATAACATGTAGAATGAAATCATAAGTTAACGTGCATGTTATATATCAAAATCTACTAATTCAAATGACACTAGTTCTGTTACTAACATCTATTAACGTGATCTCAAATCAAATTGTAAATCAAATGTGAATTTTCTTGCAGTACACTGAAAAAAATGATATGATGGTGAATAGAATTAAAACTATCCCTTTTAGGTAAAAAATTACAGGTTACCATGTTTTACAGTGTACCTCAACATTGTTTTTTAAACGTTGAGTAGCAGCAGACAGATAGAGAAATAAAAGGAGAGATTTTTATCCTATGTAAAAGTTCACAGCAGAACTTTACAGCTTACATAACTGACATTATGTAGGGTAGGAGTGTCTGAACTGTGCGTCTTTTCCCCTTTTGGGGGGGGGGGGGGGTTGGAGGGTGGGATGATACGTCTATTTGTGTGCGTAGGCATATCAGCAAGCTCTGTAAGTTGTGTGATCTCCAAATCTCTGTGATGATGAGCCAGGGGTTCTCCTAACTGAGAGTCAGTCGGCCTGCCCTGCACACAACACACACACACACACACACACACACACGGGTTTTCCCCAAAGCAGAAACACTGCTACAGCTAAGGATGTGGTGAGGCTGATGTGGCCAGATCGACAGATCTCATTTTCATTATTTTTCACCTCAGAGAGAGAGAGAGAGAGAGAGAGAGATCTATGTAGTCACATATCTCTGTGTGTGTGTGTATGCGTGTGTGTACACCTTTGTACCTTTGACTTGCCGCATGAACACCTGTGCAGTTTTTACCTGAGCCACAAAGACATGCAGGTGAAAGATCACTCACTTCAACACCTGTCTTAGAACAACACATGTGTTGTAACTGTCCTGACACACATACACACTCAGACATATACACACACATGCCACTGATGATGAGAATGAGAGAAGTGTCAGATTTTGGATGCTTGAGGGAATTGTTGTTATAGGTCCTTTTTACACTTGTAAACAGAAATGG